>NW_024609836.1:71931765-72406430 GCF_016920785.2 Ixodes scapularis
GTTTTTTTTCTTAGTAATAAAGGACTCTCATCAAAACTTACTCTATAGGAGTGAACAGTGCTTAGTTGGGGTACGAAATATACCCTTTTCAAAGGTCCATCAAGCAACATTGGAGGGTCGCCATTGCTTAGGCTAGGTGGCGCAAGCTACCGCCCGTTACAAAGGATATCCAATAACATGCATCCATCCATCTATCCATTGGACACGAAGCGTGTGCTCGGGTCCGAGTTCACGCCGAACGATGACGCAGGCCTCGTATCCAATACATGCTCAGAGCTCGGGATCAAGATATGGCGGACAGGCAGGAGGTGGCGCGAACTTTTGAGGAGCTTGCTCGCCAGTCGCCAGTAAAGTCACTCTTTAGTCGCGAGTACCCTTTCGAAGTAAAACGTAAATAAAGCACCGAAGTCGTGTTTGCGCTATCAGTACCGCAGTCCGATTTACTTTGTCAGTTTCCCACGGATTCGATATCGCGTCGTGTGGTGGCGGGCTGGCAGGCGCTCTGCGTAAGGGTTTTTCACCTATCTGCCTAGCCCCGCACACCACCACATGTGCCCATTTCCCACGGATTCGATATCGCGTCGTGTTTCGTCCAACCTTTTTAATGTAACAAATTGTTATTTTTTTTTTCTTTTACTGAAAAAAGACAACAAAAATCTTAATTTCCGAACACTCAGTTCTTTCCGTCCACATGTAGAGCTAGCGGTCCGGACCAAGTGCCAAAATTTCGGAACCTGTCGTCATCTAATTATATAATCATAAGCATTTTTTTTTCTGAAATTTTGAACGAGGAATTGGCGGTTAACGGAGTTTGCGGATACGTGTAGGTATAAATGGAGTCTGCTGTAACGTGAACTAGCCAAACGGCATCATTGCCAACTTTTCTGAAAATTACTTATACATTTTGAGTCAGATAACAGTAAGTTCATAAGCTTTGGCGAAAGTATCAGAGTTCAACGAAGCGTAATTTATTTATTAAAAACAAAAGTATACATATAAAGCTAGGAAAATTGCCACTCGTCTGGTGTCTTTTTGCATTACTATAATACGATGTTAAACACCGTCGTTTATTTTATTTTTTTTATCTTGTTCTTTTTAGTGCGACCAGTCTATTTTTTTTTTTTTTAGAGTGTAGGGTTTGCGTTTAGCCAATCACAAAGAAATATTGCGAGCGAATAACGTATTCAGCCAATCACAGTTCTTCCCTAGTAAGGTCTGACCAACAAGTTTATCTTGATAATTCGATTGATGCAAAAGTGCAAGTTGTGTTTGGAGATTTGTGTTTGTTCTTTGTCCCCCTTCTCCGGGGAATAGTTTCGTCGAGTTTGTTTTTGCTTGCGATATTTCAGAAACTGACGAGTGACCAGAATCGCTGACAGCTTTAAAGAAATGCAGGTCGTGGCTTACGAACTTCTAGAACCGTGATTGGTTCTGTGGCGTTCCTTCCGATTAATGCCTCAATCTGATTGGTTGCGAAGCGGTAATGAGATGTTCAAGACTCGGCGCGCCCTGGATGAATGGATTGATGTCACTGATCGTCCCGTATAGTACGAAATTTATTATAGTAAGAAATCCAGGCTCGTTTCTCTGGTGCATATATGCCCTCATAAAACGAGCCATACATTCGTTTTCTTGTTTTTTTTGTTTTTTTTTTTGCATTATCTGTGCATGTTGAATCTCCTAGATATTTCTTTACTACAGATCTTGAACCGACACCCGGCAAATAATGTTGGTTGACATTGGCCTTCCTTTCCCAACTTTGCAAACTGCATGGCGCGCAAGCTGTCATTTGTCAACCGTATATTCTACGCTGCTTATTGAGCTAGAGCAACGCATAAACACATTTTCATTTAAATTTCGTCTGATTAGCGGGGATTAAGGTCATACCCCCACCCCGTGAAAAAAAAAAAGAACAAAAACATTCAATCTATTTTTATTGTTTCGTATAGCCACGCCCTTCTAACTAGTTCATTGGAAGTTTCCGCCTATGATGAATAATTGAGAGTTGTTTTTTAAGTATAGATCCGCTAACACTAAAGATTCCTTTCTCCCTCTTGAACAAGAAAAAAACAACATAATTGCAAAGCCAGCGATGAGTTTCTGGGTGGTGTCGTGAAGTGTATGGCATTACGAAGTAATTCATTTGATGCATGAATAATTTGGCTCTGCATATTTTTCTCCCTTTTTTTAGAATAATCGAGCGGGCACTTTGATTACTTTTTTTAAGGTTATAAAGTTATAAGGAATGATACGGGGCTATATAAACCGGCCCTTTGAAAATTACAGTTCCGCGTTCATGTAACACGAGAGAATAAAAAGAAACACTGCCGTTTTGAAGGGGAATTAAATCGGGTTTGTATAGCTAGGTCGTCTTTTTATCGCGCAAACACAATCCCTAAGCATCCTAGACAACCCTAAATGATCATAGAAAACGCAAAATTACAGTCGAGTGTGGCACGTTTTTTCCTCATGAATACGCAACCAAAACGCCGCGGCGCGCCCTACATATGTCTCTGAAACAGCTCAATCAGACTGCTCGTGCTAGTGATTTCCCTACACACCCCCTAAAGGGGTGTAGACCCCCCCCCCCCCTTGTTTTTCTGAAAGCTCCCCCTTAATTCGCAACGACTCCTCTATTCTCCATTCTTCCCCCCCCCCTTTCACCCCCCCCCCTTTCACCCCCCCCCCCCCACTCTCCCCCTGAAAATTTAGACACCCCCCTTAATTTCAATTCCTGGGGAAGCCCCTGGCTCGTACATCCTACAAGAACTAGACGGAGTTCCTCCGCGGATACGATGAGACAAATCTCCGCGGACACGGATCAAGCATTTTCCAAGCATGTTAAATTCATACATACGTGTGCTTTGAACATGACTGCAGACGGCGATTGTGCACGTGAACAATATGTGACAGCAGGACCGCAATGATGCGATCGCCGCGCCACTTGCGCCAAACTTCTCCCAAGGGCACACCCTGCGCTACATATCCTGCAATACATTTACCAAAATGTGAAGAATTTGCACGAACATTTTTCCAAGAACTTAATTAATTTCACTTTAATAATACGGAAAATATAAAATAGTTCGAAAAGCTTCTCGCTATTGGCGACGTGAGTGATCGAAAGCGTCGCTGTGATCGGGCTTCCACGATAGGCCGAATACTGACTATGACGTCACAAAAGGACTTATCATCGACGGAAATAAGAGGAATGGAAGAACTTCAATTTTGACGGTGTTGTCAGTGTTGGTTTGAGAGTGCTATGATTTCAAGCTTCCACCATGCTCATTACAAACACCTTCAAACTTTTTGTTCACAAGGTAATGACGTCACGAAAGGTAACCATGGGAGGGCGCCACCAAAACATCTCGCCGCCAATACCTGTCCGGATCGTTAAGATATACGCTTGTGCGAGTTAACTTTTTTTGATTATGGCTCTAAATAATGTAGTATACTATTCGATTGCATTTCATATCGAAGACTGACTATATACTCGGATGTTTCGCAATCATTATCAAGTTCGTAGTCTGTTCTCCGGCAAGTTAATTTCGTTGAGTGCGCTATTCTCACCGCGCACCGCTGTACTGAGGAGAAACGACAACCGCGGGGTAGGCATCCCAACTTTGCGTGTCTTGCTTTGCCGCAATGCACCGGCGTGCTAAGGGAAAAGCGCCTTCGGTATTTGCAGTTTTATTACGGCCTAGAACCCGAAGGAAACGTTAATTTAGGTGCTCACAATTATTATATTCTAACGGTATTTCAGTGGGATTCAGTATACCTAAAATAGCCATTCATAGCGGTTGTTGTCTTTCATCGGTCATCATCTTGTTATCGCGGGTCTGGTGCTTCTCCACGCAACAGAACGCTAGTTCTGCGTTTGAGGGAATCGCTCCTTCTGTGCAATCGATGCCTAACAAAGGGAAGGCGAAGTAGACATTGCCTTTTAGTTGAACGGGCCGGCACATTAATCTTTACATGATATTTCCGGTGGTATGGATGAAAATGAAGTGTGCGCTTATTCGCCAAAAGTTATTTTTGCTGTTCCAAAATTGGCATTTCGCTGCTCCAAGAGCTGCACCAAATGAAGACTGTGTTTTGTACGATGAATTAGCAATGGGTTTTGCGATGTCTGGTATATTTGAATTATTTGAGTATGTTTGAATTAGGAGTGTTTTGCGATCTGTGGTAGCATTTCTGAAGAGGCGGTGCAACGACTTTTGCACTTTGCCTAAGTACCACTTAGAATGAATTCCCGACGTTTATAAGCTATGAAACATGCGCTAGATGTTTTCCTCGTGCCATGGTAGTCTAAAAAAAGCAATAAAAAAAACACGAAACGTCCAGCGTTTTTACCCGCAACCCGCAGCCCGAACAGGAGGCCACGTGCACGGTCTGGAGCCGATTATATGCCGTCAATGTTGATCATAGACATGCGCTGGGGTTGGCAAGGCACAGGACATTGTCGTCGTTGCAGCGATTGGACTAGGGCCACTATCCGAATGCTTCTCGAGCTAGTAATTATCACGAGCCCAAGTCGAGTGCTCACGCAATGCTCGGGTCCAATCTATGAACCGCATTAAAATATCGCCACTTGAGGAGTGTACCAACCGTGCGACCTCCAAACTACGTCATCAAGTTTTGCGAACAGGAGATTGGAAGAAAACGCTCGCTTTTATTCTTGAAATTACACCGCAGCAAAGAAGTTTCATGGTCAATGGCGTTCCGCGCGAGTATGCTTGTGTGCCACTAGTGGCAGTATATATAGCTGAAGCGAAACACACTGCAACTGAATATCGTTGCACCTTTCCTTTGATACGTGAAAAAGAAAAGGCCATGCATAATCGTAATTTATATATTTTCAGGACACCCCTTTTCCTGTGCTTAACTTCCTGAATTTCGTTTTTAAATAAGCAGTTTCCGTGTGTTTAATGTTCTGCAACAACACTCAAAACACCGATACTTTTATGCTTTCAAGACACGAACATCAGCTACTATCAGAGACAGCGGTTCCCGTGTAATACACGACTTTTTTTTTTAAGGCAGTGTTTAAAAATGATAGGCCAAACAAAATTTTTTTAGGAAGTTTTTTTTAAAACAGTTGTGTCAAGTATCGTGGGAAAAGGATGTTAACCAAGTGAGTTTATCCTGGCACAAGAAGAGGTTGGCGCGAGCAAATGTTAACCTCCCAGTTAACCTATTGAAAAAAAAAAAAAGAAAAGCGTGCAGATAAAATTTCTCTAGTAAGCATATCATAACGTATATTATAACTTGTAAGATGTATATATAAGTTCCTATGTGTTTGATCTTATATTGTTTGATCTTGATTGGACATGTTAATTTTTTTTTAATGGGTAACCGATTCATCTGGATTCTTAATTTCTCAATGGCTGCCATATATTTCTCCTCTTCATAAGTGTCACATTTTATGAGCGTCAAATTTAATAATATATACGGAGCGCCCGTCTTGTAATCAATTCAGTCATCACTTAAAAAATAACATAAAAAATCTAGCTTTTTTTTTTACATGACGCCTGACGCTCACTAACAGAAAAAAAAAAAAAAAGAAATCACCAGAGGTTGCGACATTGACGGATGTATCTATAAACAAGTAAATAAATAAATAAATGAAAATAAATTACAAAATAAATGGACACAAGTACATAAATAAATAACCAAGAAGGCGAAACTATTTAATGCGTAGAAATAGATTTCGGTAATTCGTCTCATATTTAAGCCGGAATCCAGTTGTGAGTTTCGAGTCACTATCTCTATACGGCCAAACCAAAGTTGGAATTTCCATATCGCAGATGCGACTCGACGACGCTCGTTAAAAAAGAAAAAAAAAAAATACTCCGTCTGCCGCCCACACTTCCATGCGCGCGTATAGATGTCCGCTTCTTGGTGCAAACGGATGTTGGATATATATACATCTCCAAAGAGACGCGGACTCGGCGGAATTTCCCACGGGCGCCGCGCCGCCATATTACAAAAGTGCCACGTCGTTTTTTGTTTTGTTTTTTTCTCTTTCCGGTCTGGTGCGTGTCTTGTTCGTCATTCACAAACTCGTTCGAACCGGTTTTACGCCGCTTCGACGTTTAACAGGCGCGACGAACCGCTATACTCAGATAACGGACTGCTCTGAAAGGCACGTCCTCCTACGAACGTCGCCCACACACTTGGTTCACATTGCTCGTGCCGAGTCGCACATCATGCAAAACACGCGGAGTTTTTCTGCGGATATGCTGACAGAAATATCCGCAAACACGCTTCAGACATGTTCCGCTTCGTATACATGCTTGGAATGTGTCCTCAGACAGTTCTTTTGTATGACCAAGGTGATATAGTACCGTTATACAAAGAAATGATGGATAGATGGATGGTAATGGTAATTCCTTTGTAACGGACGGTAGCTTGCGCCACCTAGCCCAAGTCTCAGACAGAGTCTGGTCTCAGACACTGTACTGTCTTTTGTGCAATGTATGCCGGCAGTGTTGCCGCGGCTTCGATCGTCTCATGTCTGGTACAGGAGATAGTTTTGTAAAGGCTGCTAGGCTAGTATATATCGAGGCCACGATCCCGAGGTGGCATTCCACATCGTGCTAGTACCTGCTTTGGTTTGTAAAAATACCTATGCTTTTGAATTCGTGTTTCGGTCAGTAGTCAAACCGATTTCGATAGGCTTCGTGTCATTGATTGATTGGTTCATTCACTCATTGATAAATAAATAAGTCAGTCATTGATGATCGAAAAGATTGGAGTCGTGTTTGAAGAATCTCCGAAATCGGTTATGTGGTAGCAAAGGACGTTAGAGGTCAAGCAATGTGCAATCATTCTTCAGCATACACGGCGAGACAATATGCCGTATTATACGTATATGAGGCAACCGGGGCGTTTCAATTTATTGCAGATATACGATAAAGTTACCAAGGCCACTAACAAAAATAGATATGCCCAGATATTCCAGACTATCTGTGTATTACACCGGAATGCAAGGGCATGGGTGAAAAGTATATATAGACGCTTTGCAACAGCTGTGCATGAACGCCGCCATAACTGACCTTCAGTTTTTGTTTCCTCTTATATCGTTTCTTTCACTTTATCATTACTATAGCAGGCCAGGTTTTTGACATATTAGATTCAACTGTGTCCTTTTCTAAAGCATCAGCCTTTGTAGAGGATCGTCAACTACCGCTTCAGTTGCTCGGCATCTCGGTAAGACAAGAGAAGGTCAGCAATGGCGGCTGTAATTTGGCGCGTGTGTAAAGCGTCTATAGAGTGCAGCATTAATATTACTGGGCAGATGATTCCATTCTTTGACTGTACTACCTGAAAGAAAAAAAAGAAAGCTTCAATATTTAAAATCATAAATTCGGCAATTGAACATGGTGGTAAACCCAGAAACTGGGTCAGAAGAGTCTCAGGATTCATCACAATATTCAATATACACCATCTCGCCAGCATTCTAATAATTTTTTTTCTCAACGGCTGACTTTTATAAATCTGTAAACTTAAACAGCCCTATATGTGAAATAAAACATGGCGGACGCGTAAACCCATACATTTGTCCGTTCTTATTCTAATCTATTCAAACATATTTAACAGATGCTCATCTGTTAACAACCTTCTACAGGCATAATAGATGAACGCTTCCCGTACCGTCTGCGAAGAATAGGTCACTCATTGCGCCCTATTGCTCCTGAAAGAGCAGCATCGCGATTTATTAACCTCATGTCGCCGAAATAAGGGGCACGATTCCCATCCAAAATGTATGAAACCGCCCCTCCTGTTCTTTTGTTCTTGCGCCCACACTCCTATTTTCTATTTCTTTATTATTTTTTTGTCTTTTAACCTGTCGTATTTAGTATTCAGCTCCTCGGCGCGCGCGGCACTGCGTGGATTACCCTTTCCGCGGTTGACTCCTGGCCTTTTCTCCCTCTAAGCTCCCTGCACGAACCACGCGAAAAGTGGCGCCTTTTTACGGACGTCGTTGGAACAAGTCTTCACCACTTTCCTTTTCGCCGAGCTAGTCCAGCATATAGTAGAGGGTTCCTGTCCGGATTTCGGACGTATCGTTTTGTCAAACTGTCTGCTCGGCGCGTATCGAATCTTAGTTCGTTGGTCTATTCGTCATTCCTTTCAATCCCCGCTTGCTGCGTATATACGTAGCGAGAACGATGTGACTCCAGTTTTGTCTCTCCTTTGTTTTTTAACATGGAATGCCTTATGACGGGACTCCCTAATTCCAGACATTTTTCTGTCCATCCGTGGGTGCGTCACCTTCTCTCCGGCGTTCGCTCTGCTAAAGTGGAAAGAGTGGAGGGCACTTTGGGAGGACCTTGTCCCGCACCCTTAACCTGCCACGACGTGACGTTAGCTCACGTGACGCCACTATGTCACGCAACACCACGACTAGACATCGCGACGCCATGTCGCGAGACCAGGTCGCGTGACGTCGTGGTGTAAGTGCCACTGTGTCACGTGACATGACGTCACGCCATACCACGACTTGACGCCGTGACTCCACGTGACATGTTCGCGCGACACCATGACTTTGCACCGTGCAGCCCTTGGAAGCAAATGGCGGTGCAGTACTCGCTCGTCTTGACTAGATGGCGCGAGATACCGGCGTACAGGTATACTGGGTACAGTATCTGTATGTGGCAGATCGCCACGAGAAGCGGCCGCCGAAATCGAAAAGGTAGAGCGGCAGACGACGGATGAGAGGAGAGCCACGTGACGGGCGCCCCACTGCGGCGAAACGCCGAAACACACTTCTCCCGAGCGATGGAATGTCCGCTCGTGCTCCTCGCGTTCCTGGCGCTATCACTTCTTTTCTCGTCAAGTTTGAAAACCATGTTTCGGGTACTCACCGCTGCAAAAGCTTTGCGCTGACGACCAGGTTCCCCGAGAAATACTATGTGCTACCAGATCCTCGCGCTCCAAATCTGCGACCGGGCACTCTATGGCTCCGTCGTCGAACTGCCAGGCTTTGCGAGTATAGAGGAGGCTATGCATTCACCCATCCATCCATCCATCGTGACACGTTTGTCTGGTGCGTTCGTACAACTTCTAAAACTTGTATGAAACGAGGAGTTTGCATTTTATCAAGGGGTAGGGCGTACAAACTTACTTCGGAGGAGCGTCCATGACATGTAGACTTGCCGACACAAATATCGTCTGCTATCTCGTCTCTCCTCGTTTCTTCAGACGCCGATCTTTTATTTTTATTTGTTTGGTCTTCAGTAAGATTAAGGTTTTGCTCTAGGTACCCATTAAATCTGTCCTTGGTGTCGCAAGCAGTGTAATACGTCTAAAATATTAAAATAACGAATTCCCGAACTAATTGCGATGGCCGTCATGGGATTCCTCCGGAAGTCGAACGGTTACAGACAGGTGCGCCGCGCATGGGCAACCGGACGAGCAAATTTCGGAGGGTACTTCCAGAACGTACCCTCCGAAATGGGCAGATACCCGAAATAGAGTTACTGTAGAGGCTCTGCATATGCAGTTACTGTAACCCGAAAGAGCGCAGACTGCTGTTTCGGGTATCAGCAAAGATCCATAATTGAAACGTTCCTCTTTTTACCGATGCCGTAAACCTCATATATCAGACGATGCACATTTGAGTTCGGGATTTCGCTTGAAAGTTTGCAGACCGATGAACAAAACATTGAATTAAGGAAAGAGAAACAAAAGAATAGAATTGCAGAAAAAAGAAAGTTGGGTGGTGACGTCATCTTCTAAGCAGACGATACATTTCCGGGTTTGGAATATTGCTTCACATTTTGCAGAACGATGAACAAAACATTGAATAAATGAGAGAAATACAAGATAACGCAACCAAACAAAAAGGAAAAAGTGTCACAGCTCAAATTTCCCGACCGATTAGAAACTTCCGCCGACGTATAGGCCGGTGCAAAGGCGTCGTCCGTTCAAAGACGCTGACACCGACCCCCGCCCCTTTTATGATGCATCGGCTTGCTCGTCCGCGCCGTCGCGTGTTTCACGCAAACTTTAGCACCACTTTCAACTCAAAGGTCATAACTCGGCGCAACGAAACAGACGCACACACACACGCACACAAAATAAACACCAGCATCGTTGTGCTTTGTGTGTTACTCCGCCGCCACGGCGCGTCGGCGGCGAGACTTCCGGCGGCATTGTTTTCTGGAAGCCCATCGGCCAAGTTGGTTCCCTCGTGGGAGCTTATCGTCGTCCGAGGAGCCGACGGCGGGTCCCGGCCGGGCGTCGGCGGTCGGAGAGGAAGCGTGCAGGACCCCGGGCTCGGGCGTGGCTCCCGTGGACACGCACCCCACCTCCGGGTTCGAGCACCTGCCCCGGCCGCGCGCGACCCCGAATTAAGATGGCGCCCCGCGAGCGCCTCTCGAGAGCAGACGACGCTCCACTCGACCTTAGCAGACGAACGGAGAGAGTCGCGGAAGCGGCGTCATCCAAGACAGGCACTTTTATCTAACCTGCTTTTTTTAGGGAGGCTGTTCTTTGTTTTGTTTTTTTTTCGCTTTGTTTTTGGGGTATTAGGCGGGCTGAATGTGGGTAAGCGGTATACGTTTAAAATTCAAGCAGGGTGCTTCCTTTGGTATTTATGAATGGGCCTGTTCACGAGTCGGAGATGAAATGTTTATATTCAGGAGTTGAAGCCATGAGGCAGTATTTAGTCTGGCGGAATAGCTGTGCATAACTATGTTCACGCATGCCCAGGACTTGTTTTAAGTGCAGGGTGTCCCCTCAAGATATTTACGTTTTTTTTTTTTTTTTTTTTTTTTTTTTTTTAATTTCAGAAATGGACTACGCATTGCCGAACGCCCATCTGCTAGAGGTCTAGAGGTCCGAACTAGATACCTAAGTGTCAGCACGAACCGATTACTTATTCAAAATTTGCGACGTGATTTTCTGAAAATTTCAATGGGCAGATGGGGCGCATTTTCGCCTGTTTTTGGTTTCTGGCACCATCGAGCTCCATGCATTCCGCGGAGCTCCGCGGGCCTTCATTTTCCCATTGAAATTTTCAGAAAAGCACTTATAACTTTTGAAGAAGTAATCGATTCGTGCTGAAATTTTGGCATCTCGTTCGGACTCCTGGCTCCACATTTGGGTTGAAAATGAGTGTTCGGCGGACGTGTAGTTTACTTTTGTGGTAATATAAGAAAAAAAACAAAAAAAACATGTAAATTTCTTTGTTGTGGTTTTATATAGTATGCTCAGTCATTAATAGGATATCATTTTAAATTAAAGCAAGCTATAGTCGGTGACAGGTTAAAGAGTTCAGGGGAAGCTCCTCCCAGCCCTTTCCACTTTAGCGGAGCGAACGTCGAAGTGGATGTCGCCTTCTCTCTAGCGTTCGCTCTGCTAAAGTGGAAAGGGCTGGGAGGAGCTTCCCTTGAACTATTGACCTGTCACCGACTATAGGTAGGTAATTTATTAATTTCCACACTTGTACTCACTTCCAGCATTCAGCTTGAACGCCAAGGCACGGTGACAAGCTATAGACTCCAAAACATCAGAGAAAAACAAAAGGGAAAATAACGCCAGGAAAGCAACCACTCAGCAGTGAAGTGCCTGCGAAAAGTCAAGCACTTCCGTTTTTATTCCCAACCACTATGAGTGACGACTTCATATGAGTAATTTCATCTCAAATCATGGAAACAAACAAAAAAGCGGCGACGAAAATAATCCCTGGAGAAGGGGAACAAGAGGGTCAAAGGACAAACACAAATCTCCGTTCGGAAAATTGTGTTTGTCCTTTGTCCCTCTTGTTCCCCTTCTCCAGGGATTATTTTCGTCATTCTTGTCCAGCTCGCTTGCATCTTTGCATTTAATTGCATTATAATTATAACCTTAAATTTCAAGCTTCACCCTTGTTGGTGTAAGACTGGTGGCAGCTGATAAAACCCGTTTGCTCTACTGACGTCTACAGTTGGTAGAGCGCTCCACCTGTAATGGGGAGGTCCTGGGTTCGATACCCGGACCAGGCGGATTTTTTCGGTCGCTCACCAGTCACCTAGCAACGTTCGGAGATTTGTGTTTGTCCTTTGTCCCTCTTGCTCCCCTTCTCCAGGGATTATTTTCGTCATTCTTGTCCAGCTCGCTTGCACCTTTATATCTAATTGCAATATAATAAAAAAGCGTTTTTTTTTTTTTTTTTTTTTTTTTACAAAAAATAAATGTTGTAGGGAATTTTCTACCTAGAAGAAAGGTGAAAACCGCGTGTTCGGATAATTTTTTGTTGTTGAGTTAGGGAGTGCAGAAGCGGCCGTGGTGGAAAGGATTTTCTCGACTGTGGGAGGTCGCATGTTTCACTATTTCCTCCCGTGGTTTTTGCCTCTACGTTATTTTCACCTTTGTCTGTAACAACTTTTATAGACATTTAAACCAATTTTTTTTAAGAAACTGCCAAGCTCACTTCTCAGGTCGACTTGTTTTTTTTTTTTGTTTTTTTTTTTTGTTGTAAAGTTTGACAGGCTTCTGCTATCTGCGACCTACTAAAGTTATTACAATTGTTATGTCCATGGAAGGAACAATAGAAGCTCTTAATAAATATATTCATCTTGTTCATTTGTTATCATTATCTCCTTCGATATAATCACTTCAACATCGTAAACATGGAGACTCGTTGAAAGTTTAAAATTAATTGTCTAAAAAAAAAAACTAATTTTTAACTTTTTTGTGTGTGTCCTCTTAGAAAGGGTAGTTTTCTACAACTAATTTATAGATTTAATATTTTGTTTGCATGGCTTTGTGTCCACGCCCTGGTGGTGGACTCACTGTAAGGCTACAGCAGCGAAGCCGAGACGGTGTAAGCGAAAGAAAGGAAGAAAATAAGGATGTTTTGCGTAGCATAAAAGAAACTCAAAGTTTGAGGTGACACTTAGATAAAAGAACATATATATTGTCGCGAGGTTGTCCTCGCGCGTGTGTTTAGTTTAGCTTTACTTTATGTTTCTACCTTCTCCGATGGTTCGCTCGACTACACGGCACGGCTCAGGATTTCTGCCAGAGTCGGGAGGCCCTAAATTTGGGGCGAACGTAAGTGAACGTTGTAACACTTAGTTTGTAGAACCCCGCGTGGGAGATGTTTTGTCTTGTGTACTTTTGGGATCTCCACTCCGGAGGTGGTTTTGTTCCATGTATAACTTCTTTGTCTATGAATGTGCTTTGTAGTGTTTCGTGAGCTTCGTGCGGAGTGTGTTTTGTCTTGTGTACGCGCTTGTTGTCGGGACGTTCATATTTGCTTTGGGCTCCGAGCCTTTTGATTGGTGCTAAGAAAACCGTCTGTGATCGGTTGCCTGGATGCTGCTGCTAAACCCAATATAAGCAGCCGCCAAAGACCCACAGAGGGCTCCCGGATACCATGCCGTGAAGATCACCCTGCTCCTGGAGCTCAACCTGCGCGTCAGACCCCTTTCGGCTGTGGAGTCTTCCGGCCGCTCGCTCGCAAACTTGGGGCCCATGGCTCCGTCGTCGAACAGCCAGGCTTTGTGAGTATAGAGGAGGCTATGGCCACAGTCACGCTGCAGCTCCATGCATCGTACAAAAAGACAGTTCGCGTAGACACTGTTTTGAGGCGTCTTCCTTCCCCGTATGGCGATCACACTGGTCATGCAAAATTTTGTCTGCAGAGAATGTTCGAAGCACACGCATACACGAAGCAAACGTGCTTCCTCCAACATACTTGAGGTGTGTCCGCGGATATTTCTGCCCTCGTATCGGCAGAGAAACTCCGTGGACATTGGCATGGCGCGTCCCGTGCATCTCATTATCGTTCGCCAGCCACTCAGATCGCACCATTAGCCGATAAGAAGAATATATATCGCGAAGCACGAAACACGAACATATTAAGCGTAGCAAAGCAAACATGGCGTGCCGCCATCGGACCATCGTTCTGATCATGTATTTTCGTAATAAATAAACATCGCTGTCTTCAGAAGAGGGATGAAACAAGAAGGAAAACCCTCGACAGAAACGGTGCAACATCAGTAGGTCACTGCAAGGAAGTCGACTACGAAAATAAAATAAACTGAGCATATTTACTACTCTGTTTACGAACAGCAGAGCGTGTATAGTAAACTTGCACCATGTTCCGTTTGCACCAGGGTAGGGAGGCTGTAGTGAGGGTGGGCGCAACTCAAAACCTGGAGAGCGTTTGCAATTTAATGGCGGCGCCTGAGGGAGAGGATTCGAGAAAGGATATGCGCCAGTGTTGCCTGCACGAGAGCAGGCGACCGCTCTGTTGCAACTCTGTTGCTCCATGCGCCTTTCCTCCTCTCGCCTCCCATTGCAAGCAACGAGCGCCTTGGCGCAGCCTCTCTCGCTTCCTTCTCGCACCGAGAGTTGCAAACGTCGAGCGGAGCAAGCAAAGTTGCCAGACAAGCAGCAACGTCCAAGATGGCGGAATTTACCATTTTTCGCGTTAAAAAAATACTTAACCTATCGCAACAAAACTGGTGGCTATGGAAAAGTAATCATTTATACCTTGTGTAAATTATTCAAGCACCTTAATGGGCTTTTATGACCCGAGTTAGGAAAGAAAACGACCCTTTGCCCCATAGACTCCCAGCAAAATTTAGCAATGAAATGGCGTCCATGTCCCGTGATCGCCGATCTAGTTGCACCCACCCTCACTTGAGCCTCCCTACACCAGGGTGGGTGCAAGCGAAGCATTTCCTACAGACAAGCACTCGTTAAGATGACTCTATGCACAGAGATGCTGGCAGTACAAGGCGGCGAGTTGTTGTGAAGAGTACAGATACCGGAAAGGCCATGGTCAGATTGTGTCGACCATGCGCATCTTATCTCCAACCGTGTAAACACTTTGACACATTCCTTATCCAAAACGGGGAATGCAGTCGATAAGCCAACCTTGTATCACATGACGGAAGATCTACAGCTAGGGAGTTCCCGAGAAAAGACAATCGTGTTTTCTTTCGGACCGGGTACACAAACTGTATACATCGCAGAAAGCTCAAATTTCGTGAGAACGTAACGCTAGCAGTTGGGATATAACGCGAAAGTTTGAGAACATGTCGTTACCTGGATCAAAAAAATAATTGTGAAAACAAAATTTCTCTGTGAGCCGAAGTCCGCCCAAGCCTAATATCGTCAAAACAAGCAATGAGACTGTGGGCGTCTGTTGCATATATATATCAGTAAAAAAATGAAGAAGAAGGATATTTTTCTTTTCTTGCTGAAAGTTTTTTCCCCACTGAAATAGATGTTATACTGTCGCCTAGAATGGCATTTCTTGTTTTGACGATATTAGGCTTAGGTGGACGTCGGCTCATATAGGAAAATTTAGTTTCCTCAATTACTTTTTGATCTGGGTAACGTTATGTTGTTAAACTTAATTTTGGCGTTCTGTCCCGACCGCTATAGCGTCGCATTTTCACGGAGATGGAGTTTTCTACGACGCATAGTTTAATTACCCGGGCCAAAAAACTCGGTTCTCTTTTCTCGGGAACTTCCTGTACTTCTAAAGCTATAGCACTCTAAGAAATCTGCTGCGTCTACTTTCCCGCAAACCACTTGGGATCGAGATCTAATCGGTGCACTATAGGCTCGGCGAATGACAAGCTGTCACGTTTAGGTCTAAAAAAAAAAAAAAAAAAAAAAAAATCTTCGCAGTGACACTGGGTTTTGTAAGCCCTTACGTAAACACGGCACGACGTTATAGCACGAACACGACTTCGGTGCTTTTTCGCATTTTACTTCAAAAGGGTATGGGGCGACGGGTATCGACATTCACCCACTTATAGTTACCCAACTAAGCACTTTCCACCACTTTAATAGCTTTGATGGCAGCCCTTCAATACTAGGGACTTGTAGCAAACCATTACCGCGCGCTCAAAAGCATCCGTCACAGGCTCCGGTAGTGCGGTACGCGGAACACGGTAACGGTTTGCTAAAAGTCACCACTGATAGAAGAACAAAGAAAACAGGCGATGTCTTGGCCATAACAGTGCCGCGGAGTTATATTGGTGGTTTCATCTCAAAACGTGCAAACGAAAATAAACCTTTTTTATTAATTTTTTTAATTTTTATTTTGACGACGAAAATGTGTGTTGTAAAGCCGAGGCCTCGAATAGTTTTTGTTTTGTTCCCGAGTTATGGAGCGCAGAAACGGCCGCGGTGGAAATGAGAGTTTTTTTCGACTGTGCACGATAGCTCGGTCGCATGCTTGGCTCCTCCCGTGGTTTTTGGCTCCGCGTTTTTTTTTTTTTGTTTTTTTTTTTAATATATATTTTTTTATAACTCTGTGGACACCGTGAAAATGTATTAATGTAAATAGATATTTCTAGGGTTTTAATTTTTGTTTTATCGCCAAACTCACCTTTCAGGTCTATGTGTTATAAACTTTGACAGGTTGCTATGTGCGATTTGCTTAGATTAGATTTTTATATGTTATTTTCGTGGCAAGCCCGAAAGGAACTCTTTATAAATGTATTAAAATAATTAAGTTGCGTGCAGTATCTTCTTTGATATAATCACTAAAAATTGAGAAAATTGAGAAAGTTGCAAGTTTAAAATTAATTTTCTCAACCCCCCCCCCCCCCCCCCCCGTTTTTTTTTTTTTTGCGTCTTTGTAAAAAAGATGGTTTTCTACCAAGAATCATAGTGTATATCGTGACATGTGTATATGTAGCTAGAAAACAGGCAAACGTATACGAGCTCGGGCGTCTCTGCGTTTTTGAAAATATAGAGATATATATCTCGGGCGATATGTTCACGCCCTGGTTGTGGACTCCCCATGAGGCGGCAGGAACGAGCACGAGATGGTGTGAGTGAAGAAACAACTGTATTACGTAGCAAAACAACTGAACACCTCAGTCCTGTTCTGCCAGGAGATACCAGAGCCAATTCCTAACTCGGAGCGTGTCGGGTGACTACACGCGTTGCTTCGCCGCCCAACCGTAAGGGCACGGTGCCGAAGAGGTTGTTAGCGTTGAGCAAATGGAAGGTGAACAAGAGAGACTAGCGTACAGGTTGTCGTGGCGTGCATTATGGCGCGAATATAAGACGAACGAACGATTTGGGGCGCAGATTATTTATTTTTTATTACTAATATTGTGTGCGCGAAGACCTGATCGGCGGTGAATGCACTGCGAGTTTCGGAGGGTCGGCACTAGCGCGCACGTTGGAACGCAGGAAAACAAAGTCGAACCAAGGCGTCTCAGTAGCCATTGTACCGGTCTAACTTCGTCAGAGTGCTTACGCGATAAGGGAAAGCTGTGCGCAATATTGTCGCGGAGAATATAGGCTCTCCTTCGTTGGTGAAGTTACGGATATTAATAAACAACTGGCTTTTTTAAAGGATCCACACACAGGCGGGCGAGCCGAACTCCTCCACAGACGAGGGGCTTGATAGCCGTGTGGTACAACTTATTAAAATAGCTAATCTACGTTTTACTGACTAGAAAAAAAAATAATAATAATCGGGGTTTTCTTGGCCCTACTGTAAAACTCGGCGTTTTCTTTCTGTGGTCTTTGATACGTACTTTAGCTATTTTATAAGTTATATCGCACCGTCTTCAAGCCCCTCGTAAAATTTGCGGTCGTCTGTTCGACTATATAAGACTCTGTACGTCGAAATGAAGTTTTGGGGTGTATTATATGGGACAAAGGGTGTAACGGTGCACCCTTTTACACCCTTTTTTCTTGAGAGAGAGAGTGCCCGGTCGCAGATTTGGAGCGCGAGGATCTGATAACGCAGGGCATCAAAGAGCCATTTCCTGGGGAACCTGGACGTCAGCGCACAGCTTTTGCAGCGGCGAGGGCCCGAAACACACTTGTTCGCTCGGGAGAAGTGTGTTACGGCGTCTCGCCGCAGCGGGGCGCCAGTCACGTGGCTCTCTTCTCATCCGTTGTCTGCCGCTCCACCTTTTCCATTTTGGCAGCCGCTTCTCGTGGCGATCTGCCAGTGTTTGTCAGTAGTAGGCTATGTTGTGGCTCAAAACGCAGAAAAACGAGCATCCGTTTCTGCCGCCGTCCTTACCGGGTGTATGGGACAGTACTAAAAGAATTTCCGCGAAGATACTGCAAAAACCCGTGGAGACCTTTTTCGACACCTTCTTCAGTATCTCGACCGCTGTCACACATCGCCGCGTTCCTCCGCGGCGCATTTTTAGGTCCGGCCCGGCTTCTTTCCGCTGTCACCGGGGAGGGGGAGGAAGCCTTCCTCATTTTACTCTTGTAGCTAAACCGAGCTACTTTTAACCACTTTTAACGACTCGCGGGACGGGCTGCCCCGGCGAATGTTCGTCCACTTGCCAACGACGCCGAGCAAGAAGCGAACTTGGGCTAAACCATGGTACACTGACTATGGTGTGCGCTGCACGTCACAACGTTGCATTTGCGTTACATTCGAAAATAAATACGGGAAGATCCATTGGTGGATTCTTAGGAAATGTGTTAGCATGACCCTTGGGCAACGCCCCACACGTCCATTTTTGGGAATCGCTACCTTATTGAATATTCTCATTTGTATGAGAAATTTCTGTGTCCAATAAACACTATGAATCATAAAAGACATATAAGAATATACAAGAACCATATAAGAACTATATAAGAACTACATAAGAACTATATAAGATATGTGAGAACATACAAGCACCATACAAGAAACTAGTGGAAATTTTCTTTTAAGTTTCTTACGGGTTCTTATATATCTTATATAATCCTTATATACTTCTCATATGATTCTTATATGGTTCTTTTATGTTCTTATTTGTGTGTGTTTCTTGGACACAAGAAATTTTTCATACAAATAATTTTTTTACTAGGGTAACGCTGGGGACGCTGAGCCTGACACCTTCACTTTCTTATGTTTTGGCTTTCTCGTTTGCTTCCTCTATCTTTTGTTCCCTCTTTTTGGCCTCAATACGGGGTCAGTTATAGATTTTCCTAAAAAGAGACGTGTGTGGTGTTTCCCAAGGGTTATGCTACGAATCCCTAATGGCGAATTCGCGTGGTCGCCTCTCTCCTCTGACCTCGATTCAGCAGAGCGCCCCCTCCACTCCGCCAGAGCTACTCGGGATCCTTTTCAGCCGATCACAACTGCTGGCTTCAGAGCGCTCCGAGATTCTCAGACCAGTCACGGAATTCATATATCTTGGCATTGGTAATGCGTTAAAAACACGATCTTACAGCGTACGGTGGACGACTGAGCAAATTTTACGCTCGCAACGTGATGAAATAAGTGTTGGGACGTAAATTGGTTTACGCATCAACATGTAAAAAAAAAAAAAAAGAAGAAAACGGCAGTATGCGTATTGATTTTCGCAGAACGGAACGAAAGCCAACGCTTGGAAAGAGTTGTCAACTCATCGCGGTTTCGTCCGTGAACGCGCAGCGATAGCGGTCATGCGTGCGACAGAACAGGCAAATATAAAATGGTTAATAAACCGCATTTTTGTCACGGCGAAATATCGTGCAAGCATCGCCATGTGGCCAAGATCACAGTGCATTATATTCGGCTCTCCCTTTATTTTAGAACACAAACCTTTGAACGCACTTTTACCAAACCTGAAAATGTCTTGAAGCGACCACAAAACCCGGTAAAACAGCGGCGAGCCCTGCGAGCTGTTTCTTCGTCGGTTAGGCTTAGCGGATTCACCGCCGTGAGATGAACGATCTCGTGAAAGCACTGGGAATACTTCACACGTAGACTTTTTCTGTTACGGTCGCAAAGGAATGTCGTCCCGTCCGTCGTAATCCTCGCACCGTCGAATTCACAAGCACTTCGTAGAACCACATCAACTGCCGACATGCTGTACCCCGCACACCACCACCGAACCAACCGAACCACAGACCACTGCCGGCCATCGTCAACAAAACCACGTGATCCCCGTCCAAGTACCACGTGACGCCTGCGCCACTCCGCACTCCGACGGCTACACACGGAGTGCCAAAGAGCGCTCTGAGAGGGAGAGGCGTCCTCGGAATGAACCACCCGATCAGGCCGCAGCACTCTCTTTCAACCACCCGATCTCGCGCGCTCTGGAAAGAGCGCTCGAGAGCGCGCAGAAAGAACCACGCGAATTCGCCATAAGAATCTACCAATGGATCTTACTGGAACTATTTTCACCCCGTTTCTGTACTCTGCCTGTCAGAGTACGTCGACGCCCTTGAATACGGTCATCCATTTCATTTGTTAAAAGAACCACATCCGTATCACTCGTGGAAGGTGCCGCAACCATTGCTTTAACTACGCACGCGCATCACTGCCCACGCACCGCTACTACGCAAACCCAGAGCGAAGAACAACCGGCGACGGCAGAGCAGTAACTGAGCCACCACCTCCTAGATAAGAGAGCCTAAGTGCTGAATTTTCCTGTGTCAGTAAAGAAGGCTACCGTAGGTCACAGAGACGAGTGCTGCGTCAGCGTTCGGTTGGAACTTGTGTCCAATCAGTGAGAACACGACTCCTTGCCGAACGCTGAAGCCGTAGTCGTGTCCAATCTTTGGCCAACGGTGGCCTTCCTTACTGACGCAGGAAAATTCAGCACTTAGGTTTTCTTAACTAGGACGTGCTAACTCAGCGCGCCCTCTTCTCTGGCTTCTCTGGCTCCGCGCAATATGGGAGCGCGACTTTGACGGAAACGGAAGGGCTCGTTTTGACGGATACCCGGTGGTGTCTGTCAGTTTGTCAGCGCCGGGAAAAGAGGGAGAGGTTGACGCGCGCTGACGTCAGCGCTTCGGACCCATGGGAGCGTCGCACGCGTCACCCTCTCCCCCTTGTTCTCCCTCTCTCCCCGACGCTGACAAACGAAGGACACCGCCGGGTTTTCGTCGAAACGAGCGTTCTAATGCTAACGCATTAAAAAAACTTAACGCACGCGTCAGGATGAGGCACCTTTATTGAGTTAAATCATCCAGTCTAAAAATGACCGTGGTTTGAGTGTGAGTGCCACTGTGAGTGCGTACAACGATAGAGCGCACTGACATAATGGATTTATTTATCAGATAGCCCTGGGACACAATTGCACCCTGCGTATGCATTTTGTACGTTTTTATGCGTCATCCTCTCACCACAGGCTTGAAGTCATATCGACTATGCTATAAGCGACCATTTCTCATGGAGAGCGCGTGGATATGACCCCTACGAAGCCTTCAGTATAGTTACTATACACAGATCGGACGTGTTCCAGGGCTGCCTGATAGATGGCGCCCAAGGAGGTTATAATGGGCAGGAGGTGGCGTCCCTATCCCCAATGCATGGAGCGAACTGTAACGGAAGTAGGCGTGGCCACGAGCCGCAACGAGCATTTCTTGACCAATGGGAAGCCTAGTGAGTGGGCGCCGCCATTAATTTCGGTGCAAACAACCGCGTTGCCATGACATTTCCGTGGCAACGCGACTGTGTGCACCGAAAGTAATGGCGGCACCCACTGTTATTTGAAACAGCGCTTAACGGGAGACTTTTAAATTATTATAAACGAACGCCTGGTTGCCCAGCAAGAAGTAAGTGACTAGAATTGAGACGCTCTAGACGACGCACCGTGAAGGACTTGGCGGTGCGCAACGCATTTTTTAATAAACAGCAGCAGCAGATCGCACGAGCGCGCATGCAAGCCAGGAGCGCACAGAACGGGCTCGCGCTTCCAGTTCTGACTTCGCTCGCACATAATGTGGAACTAAGTATAAACACTCACGCTGCAAAGCATTTGCATCGTGGACGCCCACGGCGGACGCCGACCGCATCGAAAGCTAGCCTCGTGAAGCACACGCCGGAGCAGATTAGAAAGCAGACGAACCGCCGGTGCGCTACCCCACGGCCTCGGAACGGGTGCGCAAGGCAGTCTGGGATTAAACGCATCTTCCGGCTTCACTCAGGCTGACGTCATGCCGGGTCCTGTCTGTTTAAACGTCCTTGATGGCGCCAGTGTGTCTTCGCACAGTGTTGCTCTTTGTGTATACGTCCTGCAACAACGGACACATCGCAGACACGCAGTATGTAGCATGATTAATCTTATGATGCGGTCATAAACAGGGTGATTAAAATTAATATAAACGAGCAATAAATAAATAACTAAAAAGACACAAGGACAAGTAGAAGATGGGCAGAAGCATAATATTGTGTATCTTTTTTTTAAATATACCATCGAGCAACGTGGGCGGTCGCCATGTTTTGGGCACGAATTAAGTGTGTGATTGGGTCCGAGTCCTCGCCGAGCGCTGACACAGCCCTCGTGTCGAATACATGCTCAGAGTGCATGATCGAGCAATGGCGGACTCGGAGCAGCTACTAGATGGCGCTCTGTGTCCCCTGGGCGCCGCCATATTTGTTTATGCTGACGCCATGACGCAGTAGGGAGAGCTGCGCTTTTTGCGAGACTCCGTTTTGTTTAGAAACCTTCGCACATATCTTGGTGCGTAAGAACGTCAGAAATCCATAGTCACGAAGCTCCAAAAACAACGCCGATGCCAAGAGTGCCGTAAAAAAAGCAAAAATCTTGTTTTATGCGCATGTACGCACGCCCGCGTTGTCAACCGTGGCCTTGCAAGCGTCGCGGTTATGTGTCGATCTATTTTCTGTGAACGAAATCCTACGAAGAATTTCCTAACACAGCGTTGATATATACGATTCTATCACACCTGCAACCGATGCTGTTGTCCATTAATTTTGTGTGGCAATTTCGGATCGCGTTGGGTTGAGCTTGTGGCGCATGTGGACCATCGGCTGCGTGCACAAGGGTGACAAATTTTCCCACTTCAAACGAGAAGGTATCTGGGTGCCATCTTGCGTAGACACCTTTTACGCCATTTTGATCACTCACTCGAAGTAGATGTCGTGCAACATCTTGCAAAATCAATAAAAAAACGACCATTATTTAAGGCCATTCTAATCGGCTATATGGTCACTGCGTGGCGAGTCTTATGCGTCTTATTACCGCTTCGAAGCTAGGCAGACTTATAAGGCATTGGCCGTTAATAAATGTGTTTCCGTGTTTCTCAGCGTCTGTAGTGACTTCCCGCTCACTGTTGAACAGAACGCACGAATCGGTTCTTTAGCCGCTGTCAGATGTAATTTTAGATAAAATCTCTCCTTATATATATATATATATATATATATATATATATATATATATATATACAGGCGCAAACGTTTTCAGTCAAAGTTTCCACATGCACGCGCTTGTGTTTATAAAAAAGTGCCTTCCCATGGCTCTTATTCTAATTCCAGAAATTAAAAAAAAAGCCTGTCTTTGTCTTATTTTTTTTTTTTACCATGTGTTTTTACGTATGGATAAATTTTCTCACTGTAATTTTGGTCGGAGTCGTGATTTCATAGTTCCCGTACTGACGGGGTACAAGCGAAGGCAACGCCAGGCGACGGGAGAAATGGCATAGCTAACTGTGCCGCGCCGCGAAGTTCTACAGAACCTACGTTCTGTAGAACTTCGCAGAGCACCAAAGTTAGCTAAGCACAACTAACTATACTCTGTTTCACCTTATGATGTACCGCAGAAAAGGCTACAAGCGCGAGCTCTTTGCTCTGGGGCACATCTCGGCGGCACACGCTCTCGTGAATTAAGAGCAGCTGCCAACGCTATGAGCTCGCGCTTCTAGCCTTCGCTGCGGTACAACATAAGGTGAAACTAGGTGAAACGAAGTATAGCCCAAACCCAAGTCCAAGTTTTGAGAAATGGAAAGCACTAGAAAGGCTTGGGAGAAGGAAAGAAAGCTCCTCTCTAACGTTTTTCTCCATTGCCCTCCTCTCCGTCTCGCATTCCTAGTGCTCGCCTTTTCTCTCTTCGCTGGCGTTGCCTGCGCCTGCACTGCAACTGCACACTTTTTTTGCGAGATGCTCTGAAAACGATGCTGGCCCACTAGTGATGACGCTTGGAGGGAAATTTCGCGGGCCTTTTCTTCTAGGTGCGTATTGCGTCATCTCGCGTCGTTTGTTTCGCACACAACACCTGCTCATAGCATTACGTCTCCGTTCTGGATGAAGTAGCAGGTGTAACACGAACAAACCCGCCTGCTCGGCCTTGGGGCCGCGATGGGCTAACAAAGGCGCCATTCGCTCTTGGCCTCATTAAAGAAAGAAAAAAAAAAAAAAAAGATATACTTGCACAGCGTACGTTCACGAAACCGTGGCAAGCGTCAAACACGCCCAATGAATCAGCGTCTGCACACAATTGAGGGCCCGTACAAAGTCATTCTTCTATGTACGTCCACCAATTACCATTGTTTCTTTCCAACTTTGTAGGACTACGGAAGACTGCATCAGCGAAATAAATAAATTATAAATACATTATTAATAAAACTACTAATTTTTTTCTTTTTAGAAAAGCTAAACAGGGGTTGCGCGAATAAATCACCCTGGGTGGCGAATGTAAAGAATTTGATATCACTCCCGATCGCGAAATCTTTTCGAGCCCGCGAAATGTCCCCGATACCGCGGCAGCATGCAAAAATTCATGAAATCATTGAATCCACAAAAATGAAGTCACTCACAGTATGTGGCCACTGCGTTTGCGCGGCATAGCCCGCAACTTGCAGCTCGGGGGGGAGGGGGGGGGGGGGGGGGGGGGGGGGGGGGCATATGAGATGTACAGAGAAACCGATTTGATTAAAACATATGAGTTACCGGCATGTTTCCTAGGAAACAAAACTGACCAACAAAATGAATTCCGAATATTTTTCTCGTCAGGAGTTAATAGTGTCCCTGAAACATCCGCCATTTTGTTTCACACGAAATCGGCCATGAGCATTCACAACATAGTTTTTCTTTCTCTCTGGGAGATGGCTACTCAACAAAGCGTGTTAGTACTGTCAAGGTGGGGGGGGGGGGGGGGGGGGGGGATTAGCGTGAGCCAAGTTAATGCCTGGTTCCACGAGGGAAACAAACACACAAATCACACTCATCGCCGACATCACAGAAACAGTTTTTTTTTTCTCGATGTGATGCAACTTTTTAAAACAGTATCATAGGAATTTTTTTCAAAACTCCGCTCACTCGAACATTTGAAATTTTTAGAGCTGCTCGGAAACATTTTTTAAAAATCTTTTTCGATCCCTGTAAACTAATTTAATTAATTTTTTTCCCCCGCACGAGAAGTTAGGGAGATGAGAAATGAAAGTTCAAATGCTAGCGGCAGAATGAAAAAAAGAAAAAAGAAAAAAAGAACCTGTTTTATTGAAGGATTTTGTGGGGTCGTTCAGTCTTTACGAGTTCCTGTCTTCTGTAAGACCTGTAGAGTGCTTAAAAAAAGTTTAAGATATATATATTGTTAGGGTCGGTGAAGCCCCCGACCCTCCTCGATGATTGCCAAATGGTTCAACCGTTTTCGAAATGGTGACTTTTCTGTGGAGGATGCCTCCCGTGAAGGGCGCCCAAAAATTGCAACCCACGTTGAAAATGTGTCGGCAGTGAAGGCAGCGGTTGAGGAAGTCGATCGAGTTGCGCTGAAGAAGTTGAAGGAGATTGTTAATATTGATAAATATTGATTGATGTTAATATTGATAAATATTGATATTGATGACATTGTTAATAAAAAATCTTGGTTACAGCAAAATATCTCCAAGTGGGTCCCTTACTGAAGCAGTGCATGAAACCAGTCGTTTTCTCCGAGAGGAACACCGCGAACATTTATTTTAAACTTACAAAATTACAAGAGTCTCTCAGGGTAAACTTTATCTCAGTGATGCTTTCTCTCACCGCTCGTTGGTACACAAAGAGCAAAACGTCTAATCAGAAGCACATCTACTCAACTGCGAACTGCAAACTTATAATTACCATGCTGTTACTTTAGGTTCAAGCTTGTCACATTGCGCAGCATACAGTATTATTCTACGTCTCCACCGTTGACGAATTAGATATCCAGTTTCAGACCTGGTTGGATATTCAGACTCGTTGGACATTCCGTAGACATTTCGTCTCGATTGATATTCCGTCTCGCCGGTGCACAAGAAAGAATGGGAAAATAGTATCCTTACAAATTTTCCACTCCCCCTCCCCCCCCCCCAAAAAAAAAAAATAAAATAAAAACGGAGTTTTGGATTTGCCCTTGGTGGAACGTTGTCATCAACATATTGAACCCATTGTTCCCACGGTGAACACAGCAACGTATTAATCCACCGAACGACTTTTCTCGTTTCAGATGAACAAGAGCGAGTCCAGAAGAAAGTGTTTATGAACTGGATCAACAACTTCCTTTCACAGGTACTTTATTCGCTTTGTTTCAAAATTATTTCAACCTGCAGTCGCTCATAGAAAGTTAAGAGATCGGGGGAAACTCCTCCTACTCCTTTCCACTTTAGCAGATAAAAAGCTGGAGAGGAGGCGACCTCCTCTCCAGCGCTCGTTCTGTTAAACTGGAAAGGGTTGGGAGGAATCTCTCCTGAACTCTAGGTTCAGCTCAACAAGGCAGTAATGTTTCTGCTGGTTTCGGTTTCAGCAGGACAAATTTCCTAACCATTGTCCCGACTATTGTACAAAAGAACTGTAATCACAAAGAAAACGCTTATAGAACTGGTTGAATAGCTACAGGAAAGCGTAACATTAAGCCCAAAATTAATTTATTCACACAACAAAATTAAATAAAAATGCAAAACTTGTAAGCCAGGTGGCGGTGCCTACCGCCCAATACTGCTGTCATTTTTTAGCTTTCTCTCTATTGTATTTTCTCTGAAGAAAAGTTGGAGAAAAGAAAAACAACAACAACGTCAGAGAAGGGCCGGAAGGGCCGCGAGATTGTGATTGTATAAACCCGCTGAACTTGAAAGCGTGTCTCGCCGCCTCGCTCTGGGTGTACGACGGTACAGCCGTCTGTTCTGCGTTCTGCACTCCACACTGGCCGTGGAGACGTAACCCGATTCAAAACGCGATGCCCGCCAACCGTCGGTGAAAGTCGCCGCACCGTAGACGAAACGCCGGGCTGGCTGTACCACCGCGGGCTGTACCAGCTGCACCTTGTTTCAGCGCTTTTGTGGAAAGCTGTGGGGAGGCATAGATGCGAGCTCGTCGTCTTACAAAGTGTCTTGCTTGCGCTAGTACTTATGAGAAAGAAGCCATTTGCCGTGATATCCGGGCTGTCACACCTGTGCCCCTGATAGCGCTGATCGCGTCGCTGGGGCGGCAACGTCGAGCAATGTTTGCAAAATTATTAATAGAAATCTTTGTAGAAAAGAAGAAAAGACGAGCAACGTATTTGCCCATTTGGAAGCTTACGAGGCGAAGCAGAAAGGCGAAAGCCCGCACGCAAACGCATTGGCTTTAGATTCTCCCATTCAAAAGTCTGCCGTCTGCCGGAAGGGAATCCCTGAAGAGTCGCGGACACGCAAACTAAAACTGCAACGTCACGGCGCACTTTCTGCGTTTGGTTGGATTAGGAGACGATGGCACATCCGCCAATAAAGTGATGCAGTGACGTTGCACTTTT
Organism: Ixodes scapularis; assembly: GCF_016920785.2. Lineage (NCBI taxonomy): Eukaryota > Metazoa > Arthropoda > Arachnida > Ixodida > Ixodidae > Ixodes > Ixodes scapularis. The sequence continues at coordinate 71,959,164 of NW_024609836.1, forward strand.
GGCGCACTTTGATTGGCTCGTGAGCTCTCACTGTTGATGTGAAAAAAAAAACAAAAAAACTGCTGGGTCATTTGCTCTGGCTTTAACACTGTTAAAAAAAAACCGGTTGTCATGGCTTTTTCTTGCACTGTCCAGACTCCAAATGACAAAGTCCTCTTTGGTTGGAACCAATATTCTCACCTGTCTAATAGTGCCCATTTCATTGTCATCTCATGTAATGACTAACACGTTCCTCAGCGTCAGTTGTTCCCTTATAGTACAGTAGTTCCTACCTTCTAACAGTCGGTAAGGGTTCAACTTTCCTGTATGATTTCTAGAATTGTTAATGACAAAGTGCAATAACCTAGCCTATGCTCCAATCACCCCTAAGCTGACAGTGCAGTGCAAGCTTGTTAGACTAGTCATATGTCTTAATTTTTCTTAATACTTAAGAACTCTTAATTTTTATAATTGCGCTCTCGCCCTAGCTTTGATGTTAACAACCTGTTGCTTGAGACAATACTTACCATAATTTAAATAATAAAAAAAAAAAACTATTTCATTTAAAATTATTATTTACTTTGAGTGTGAGTGGAGAGCTTGCACACATGCCTAAAACATAATTATTTTTGTACGGGCTGGTAGCACCTGTCTCGACAAAGCTAGAAGGAAGCCGGGGCAGTCATGCTAAAGTGTATCTGATGTTAAAACTTCGAAAACAGATGTCCTCCAACTACTAATGTGTAGGCGTAAACAGTCATCTCCGAAGGTCAACAGTATGCGGTTCACTAGGTTCACCTCGCAGTAAAATGAATTGCCCTGTACTACCGTTAGTTGTGCTGCCAGCTAATTGACTCCATTTCTTTACTGCTTGACTGCACTGTCGCAGCTTATGCCAGGTTAGTGGAAGACCACCAGTTCTCAGAGTCATGTTTTTCTTGTACCGTCTTCTCCAGCGGAATCCTCCCCTGAGGGTAGACGACGTCATTCAAGATTTGAGAGATGGCACCAAGCTCCTCGCTTTACTTGAGATCTTGTCGGGCCAAGTGCTGGTAAGAACTTTTCTCTCATGTTTTCTTGGTCATCTGGCACACGTGCGAAGCATTTGCTGTTGGTAGAAACATTTTGGCCATAGCTGTTACAATAGTATTGTCATCTGGATTACAAGCAGGAGCTTACTTGTCCATTGTATCTACCATAAAATCTCGAGCAAGTACTCACTCAGATAATCATGTAAAACTGGGGGATGGGCGCTTCTTAGGTCAAGAATTTGTAAAGATGCGTGTTTTGTGTATTTTTTTTTAATGTTAAAAATGTGACGCTTATTTTGGAAAGTAAAAATGCTCTGTTTTATTTTTCTTTCTTTTTTTAAATTTTGTTATGTTTTTATATGTGCAAGATGCTTACTTTTATATAGTGGCTGGTACGGACCACAGGGGGAATATTTTCACCTGATCATCTACTCCATTCTTTTTGGTCTTTAAATTTTATCTTGTATGTTATCTTGAACTGAACGCCTGAATCTGAGCAGTTATCTCTCTCCGGTTCCTCCTTCTTTTCACTATTCTCTCACTCTTGTTCGCCCTTCTCCTTTTCTGCTTCCCTCACACTTGTTCTTTTGTGTTCTTTTCCATGCTCACTGCTGTTTTTTACTTCATGTTTTTCCCCTTTTTCTGTCTCTTTTTTTTTATTGATAGCATACATGTTTCCTCATGTCCCATTCTTGTGGCATGAGTGGAGTTTTTGTTTCTTGCTGAACGAAAACAAAGTGGAATTTACATCTTAGAATGGATGCTTGGGCGAGTTGGATATTCGTATTGTAGGAAATAGCACAAAGGTAAACTCACTCACACGGGAAATGCACGCACACCAGAAAAAAGGTTACTTACAAGACGAAAACACAAACTGAGTTGTAAGTCAGTGCGACGTGAGTGACCTTTTTTCTGGTGTGCGTGTATTTGCAGTGTGAGTGAATTCACCTTTGCGCTATTTCCTGCAATTGGAATTTACGTGTGATTGAACAGGCTGATTTGTTAATGCTTTCGTGTAGACAAGGGTGGTACCATATTAGACTTGCCGCTCTCTCCTGTTGATGAGTCTGGGTTATTTAAAGGAGAGGAACCTATCGATGACTCCCTTGTAAATTCTTTATTGACTTTTAATAGTATTAACCCAGGTTAAAACTGCTTTTTAGTGAAATAATGATTGAGTTCATTCATCTGTTTATTTTACTTTACCATACAGTGTTACTTTGGTTGCCTGACTTTTGAGGATGCATAATTCAACAAATTTTGTGTATCCTTGATGCACGTTTAATTAAAAAGAGATAGAAGCAAAACAGTCTGGCATCTTAATCATTTTTGCAGGGTACAAATGTACTGGAGTAAGTAGGATAGGACATACTTTGTTAAGATTTGCTCCTAAACTGTCTCATTAGATGTAAATTATTTTCCGTTACTGCACTAATAACAGAGGTGACATGCATATATGGTGCAGGGACATACAGACATTGATTACTGGAGTATAATTTGCCCCAAAGAAGAGCACTCTCATGTATGGCACACACATTTAATTTCGTTTAACTACTTTGGAAGCACCCATTTGGATGCTTCACATATAATGGTTAATATTTGTGAAATTATTAAATAAATCTCAGAAATCATTGAAACAAAATGCTAACGGTTGTCTAAACTAGATATGTGGACACTAAAGTTATAAAGCACAACATGAAAGGAACACAAAGCAAGACATAAAAAGTAAGACAATACCCCACCCTTTAGTACTTAGTAGTATATATGACAAAACAACAGTATTATTTGTGAGAGGTAAATAAAAGGAACATGAAGTGGAGGCTACAGAAATAGAAAATGTGCATACGTAAGCAAAACTATCCAACTCCGGGCAGAATATATCGGCACAGTGCAAACACAGGCAAGCATAAGACAAAGTGTGTGTGTTCATTAGTTTTGCTTCCTTGCCGCCATTTAGAAAGCGTCATCCTTGTATCTTTTCTGCTTGTTTCAGCCGAGGGAACGGGCTCGCATTCTGCGCCGCCCCCACTTTCTCAGCAACGTCAACACCGTCCTCAGGTTCCTGGAGCAGAGACGGGTGAGCGGGCATTCTCATTGGTCCTTGAAAAGCTGAAGGTGGCTGTGACATCACAAGAGCTAGCATTTTCATTTTGTTCCTGAGCCATATTTTTTCTGCGGCCAGCACTGGAGTAATTGGAGTATCATGAAGGTTTTTTGTTGTTGAGTGAGAAACGGTTGTGTCTGATCTTTTCATCCCAGATATGAAACGACAGTGAGTTTCCTATTTTCTCCCTCACTCACCACAGTCTTGCACCGCATCATGATTATCCCAGATATGTTTTCCAAAAATGAAGTGTCCAGAAACTAAAAAAATGGCAGCCCCTCAGCCCCCTTAAATTTCTCAAAGACTATAAATATGCATCATAGTAAATTTCAATTGATGATCTTGCTGGAGCTGCCTAGTTCCAGCCGGGATAACAAGAATTTGAATCTTCGGTTGCTTAGATCATTCTTACGTGACAGTAAAAGACAAACAAAAAAATCCCCCAAAATTTTTGAATCCAGGAATATGACATTGAAAAAGTTCCCTGAATTTCAGTTTACAAAGTGAAAGCCCGTTTTTACTTCTTGAATTTCGTGAGATCTTAATATCCAAAAACAGGAATCCCCGGGCATCATTTTTTGTCATATGGTCAGGCAGTCAATCACAATGTGATTGACTGCCCAGCCTTATATTACACTCAGTGTTATTTTTCCTAAACCTTTCGATGTTGATTTTGTCCTCCACATTTCCTAAGAAAATTCCTTAGATAAACGGTGCATGTAAAGCATCCATAATTTGATGAAAGTATGCATATTTTGATTATCGTGGAAAAGAAACGGGCATCATTTAAAACAAAGCCACCTGTGTCCCACATGTTCATTGGCCATTACAGTGACTGAGGATTTGCTGCAGCTTGCTGAGCTCGCACCAAAAATGGTGAAGTTTTGATGCTTGCCCCTAACAGCTTATTGTGGGGCACATGACTTTTGCAGATCAAGTTGGTCAACATTAATGCCACGGATGTGGTCGACGGAAAGCCTGCCATTCTTCTGGGTCTTATCTGGACCATTATTCTGCACTTCCAAGTGAGTGTTTTGTCAGAAAGACATCACTTTAAAATGTCACACAAAGACAAAGAAACATGCACATCATCTTTGATGTGCATGTTTTGCATGTCACACATCAGGTGCATTCCTGATGTGTTGCAATTTTTCTTGAGGCTGTGCCCTTCAGACCATATTGAAATTAGCCTACAAAGAATTTCGAGCCTTGGTTCTTTGTGTAAAATTTGAAGACACAAGGAAGAAAAACATCCTATTCTTGATGATAAAGCAGCAGCTGACGGATTACAGCTGTCCTTATGAACATGATAAAGACATGGTTCAGCCTTTTTCTTGTTTTGTTTTTTTTTGCTCAGGTATTAATGCTTTACATTTCTATTATTTTAATCTGCCCTAAAATACATGTTTGCAAAAACTTCTACTGTATTTCATCCAGTTGTAATTTATCACATGCTGCTTTAAAATGTGAACTGTTCTTTCAAATGTCATGTTATAGTTGACAACATAGCTTGTGTTGTATGTATACCTGTGTTTGGTAGTCGCTTAAATTATTGACCTTTTTAGCTATCCTCAGTGCACCTATACACCCTTGAATGCATCCTAGGTTAGCATTTTAGAAACTTTAGAATTTCCTTTCGTGTGGCTTGGGTAAAATGGCGGCGTCATGCATGAGCTTAAAAAAATTTGCTCAAGCTTTTTTTTTTTTTTTTTTTTACTACTACCTATTTCTGTAATATTCTGGCGTGCTTCTTCAGCCTGCATCCGAGGACGATAAAGTAGCTTAGTCGAAAGCACCATATTCCAGATGACAAAATTTCGGAATGGATCCCTTTTTGGCTTAGTTTCTGCATGAGAATTAGAAATTGCATGCTAAGGCTTGCTTTGCCACCTACAAAGCTTTTATTCTCTGTTGTTGCAGTATTCTTGCAGGAACATAACTTCTTGATGCAGTAACGTCTGCAAAAGATAAAGGATGTTTCCGAATGCGGCATCACTGTCCAGCGGCAACGACTTTTTGGTTGAGCTCCAGAAGCATTCAGCGTACAGTTCCGTCAGACAGAACACGAGTCCAGACCAAGACTTTAAAGTGACCGCATAAATTGGCTTGGTAACGTATCGTGCTATGATATACTACCTACGGTAGTATATCGTAGCGTTGAGGAGCACTGTTGGTTTTTTGTAGGGTTTAGTGGACGCTCGAGGCGTTTCTCGCGGTTTGCTATATTTCACGGCGGTTTGTAAAGGAGCGGCCATACTAGTTGGTGGGCTCATCAACGTGAAAGAAATTGACGTCAACGTCGCACTTGCAAAGGAGTTGGAGCTCCTGCTCAGCAACCTCATGCCGATCGATGAAATGGGAGATGCTTCTCAGAGCGCGAAACTCTGAATTGGCGCTTTACAACGGCGCCTCAAACTTGTCACCGACTCCCCGCCCTGTTGCTGCTTCAGAGTGACTTTCCTTCTGGCCGACTTACCGACGCCGCCGCAACGCCAAGAGCGCGTCATTCGTTTGAAGCAATCGCCTGACGAGGAGCCCATTGTCGTCATGCTTTGACGTCATGCAGCGCACTTTAGTTCACGTTTCTGCCACCGTCTCGGGGGGGTCTCGAGCATTGTTCCCGGTGTGATTGTTACCACAACTGTTTAATTGATTGGTGTCGCACCGAAACGTCTGTTTTGGCTAGAACTTTCTTAACAGTGTCTGAGACGTGCCTGGTGGCCATTTCAATTGTCGAATAAATTGAAAATTGGAATGCCAAATTGCCTTCAGGGTCCCTTTAACATTTAACTGAATGGGTCACCTCTGACTATCTTTCGGCATGAGTGTAGTCGCTGATAGATTTGCTTGTAGGGGTAGCAGTTGTGCAGTGTCTTGATGCATGGCAGTTCCCTGCGAAGCTGCCAGCCGTAGAATTTTCGAAGGATGCACACTTTCCTCAATCGCTTTTTGCCCTCTTTTTGCTTGCTGCATGTTCCAGGAACCACGTAAGCGACTGAACCACAACCCTAGAAATTTGGGACGGACTTTGTACGTTTGGTCGCATAGAGGAGTCTGGGAGAGAGAAAAAAAGAAAAACAATCAACTATCAAATTATAGGGCAGGAAATTGATGGTGGAGGACAAACTTGTTTCCCCACTGTGAGGGAAACAAAACAAAACCTGTGCGTCACATGACCTGTAACATAAAGGAATTACAGGGCAGCAAAAGGGATGGTCGAGGCCAACTTTGTAGAAACCACAGTGGTGATTATCTATGAATGCGACAGCATTTATTTTTGCACACATGGGAAGGTGTTCGGTTCCCTGCTAAATTTAGTGGGGAACCGGAATTGATGCATAGGTCACGTGACGTAAATTTTCTGCTAGATTTAGCGGGGAACCTTAAAATTGGCGCATAGGCCGTGACAAAAATTTTTCCCTAAATTTAGCGGGGGAACCAAAACTGTGCATAGGTCACGTGACGTAAGTTTTCCGCTAAATTTAATGGTAAAACTGAATTGGGGCATAGGTCGAATGACGTAAATTTTCCGCTAGATATACGTGGCTTGCACAGGACGTCATTTCCGTTGCCCTCCAGAGAAAAGGGGAAGAAGGAGCTCCCCTCTTATCAGGATCCTCCTTTGTGCCTCCCGGATTTGCACAGGCGTCGCTATTCTCCTCCCAGAAGATTATACAAGATTAACCTGTCACTCAAAATTCTTACAAAAGCAGCTTCCCTCTCCTCCTTTTACTTGGTGTTCAAATGTATGTGATGTGACGTCAGTGCAAGGAGCCTATAGTGGGGAAACCGATTGGGTGCATAGATCACGTGACGTAAATTTTCCACCAGATCTAGCGGGGAAACCGAATCCGTGCATAAGTCATGTGACGTAACTTTTCTGTTAAATTTAGCGGGAAAACTGAATTGGGTGCATAAGTCGAATGACGTAAATATTTTGCTAAATTTAGCGGGGAAACTGAATTGGTGCATAGTTCACGTGACAAAAATTTTCCGCTAGATTTAGTGGGGAAACCGAATGGGTACATAGATCACGTGATGTAATTTTTAACCAGATTTAGCGGGGAAACCGAATCAGTGCATAGGTCACGTGACGTAAATTACAGCGGAGCTGTTAAGGGCTAGGTTTCCCAAGATCGTGTCCGTGTATGTCGACACAAACCTACCTGGACAGCTACCGCCATCTATAAGAGACGGCGGCAAGCACACAACCATTATGGTTTCCGCCGTCGCTCGTAGATGGCGGCAACCTTTCCAGCTATAATAGAAGAATGGATAGTTGGGCGCGTTGGTGGGAATTCATGGTAGGAAACAGCGCGAAAAACAGACACCGACGAAGAAGAAGCACTCAGTGTATCGAGTACAGCTCCGCTGGTCTTCCTTCTTTTTTCCATTAAAGTTATCGGGGAAAACTATTATAGGCCAGGAAATATGCATACCGATAACCTCGAGTAGTAGCTTAATAATGCTGTCGCATTAAAGAAACTCACGCCACACGTTCCGTGCAGATTGAAGAGCACACGCGGCTGCTGGCAGGCTCGCCAGCCGGCTGGGAAGACGCCGGGTCGGACATTGCAGCAGCCGAGCAGAATGTGCTGGTGCAAGCCTCGCCCAAGAGACCCACCCCCATCGAGCGCTGGCGCGGTGGTGCTCGCAAAGCCCTGCTACACTGGGTCAAGAACAGCATCAACCAGTGAGTGACTGCTCTCTCCCTTAGCCGAAGTGACTGACAAGGTGAGAACGGCAGGGAGGAGCTCTGACTGTCCCGCTTCCAGCGTGAGCTTCCTACCTTCGACGGTGCTTCGACGTCTCGTACGCCTCACAGCTAAAGCACAGTGGAAGGGACGGAGTGCGTGCTGGGGGCCGGGAGCTTGGCAAACACGCCCGGCTGTTCTCACTCTGTCGGGGACCGTAGGAAACGTTGGGCCGGTCGAACGGCCGTTCGTACGGCGAGGGGTCGGTCTGCTTTCGAGTCGCTGCCACAGGGGGTGCAATTTGGCGTGTGTGGTACGACCACTGATCTTCCATCTTTAATGTGCATGGTGCAGGGGCGATTGCTGCGCCATCTGTCGGATGGTGCCGGTCGGAACTGCTTTGGCCCTGGAATGGTTTCGGGCGGCGTATAACTGGACTGAAGGTTTTGCAGTATCTGTGGGATCAGACCTGCACACTGTCTGCGAGAAATGGTCGCTTGTAACATCGTCGGAAATATTTCGAGCACGTGGAGAAAGAAAGAGGCGTAGGGTGTAAGCAGGTCGGAAGCGTTCCGGGGCTCTCGACAGGTGGCGCCAGTGCGTTCTTTCATCATGAGCGATTACAAGTGGTTGCGGCGCAGTGGATCACACTCAAATGCAAATGTTTGAACCAGCCCTTGCACAAATGCATGCTGCTGGAATGCACATCCATATTGAAACCAAGAGGAGTTGAAAATGAGTCACAATCTTTGAGTCTACACCTTTAGCTTTCCTTCCACTTGGGTCTAACCTAGCCTATAGCCTAGCCTAATCTCAGGGGTCGGCGTTTCCAGAAGGGGGGGGGGGTCAGCATATTAGATGTTTGAGAAACTCCCCCCCCCCCCCCCCCCTCCCCCTCCTTTTTCCCGCCCTAAAATTTTGCAGATGTGGAACTCAAGAGGAGGGTCAGGACATCTGGACTTCTCCTCTGAATCTACCACTGCCTAGCCTACCCTAATACAGTTCAACTTTCGCTAATCCAACCCTACCCAACCTAACCTATCTCAACCACACTCCATCCCACCCAACCCAACACAACCCAAGTTATTTAAACTCAACACAATGTGAACTTTCCATAGGGCCTCCTTTATCACAGAGAAAGGAACAAAATGATTTAAGTTCTTCGTGTGTCTTGCTTCCTCCCTACATTCCTTCTGTCTTGAGTTTCTAGTGTTTAAAACAAACTTGGACTTCCTCTAGAATTTTATATTCTTAAGACAGAAAAGGTGTCTGCTGCTTTACTCTCTTAACACGTCCATCATATCATAAGCTATGAGGATTATTAATACAATTCAATTTTAGTGAAATTGAAACTGTCGACCTTATTTAACGAGGTGTCTTTGGGACATTCTACACTCCTTGCTTTCATTATCTCTTACATTCTTGCCAGCACAAATCCTAGAAATGTCAAAATGATTTACTTCGACGTTTATTGTGGCTCTCCACCGGTTCCGCAAATCTCACACGTTTTTGACACGCAGCTTCATAACACAGATATTTCTCGTGCAAATTGGTGCCTATAGGAGCCAGAATTTATGCGCAGCGTTAACCGATTTGTTCATAGACGTTTGTGGGCTTTACCACATGAGTTTCTAAGTTGTCGGCGAGGGCGAGAAAAATTAGCGTAGACCGATTTATCGATAGGAAAGCACTGAGCGTGCCGTGCGGTTCTGTGCAGGCGCTTTGGTGTCCAGGTGAACGACTTTGGGCCGAGCTGGCGGGACGGCCTCGCCTTCCTGGCCATCGTGCACTGCATCCAGCCTTCCCTCATAGAACTGGACTCCGTGAAGAAGATGGAGCCCCGGGGACGGCTCGAGACGGCCTTCTCTCTCGCGCACCGCGAGCTGGGCATCCCACGCTTGCTCGATCCCGAGGGTGAGTGGCGGACCACTCGCGTGATTCTCCGCGGTCTGCGTCGGACCGCTGGTGGCCATCCACGTGGCGGACCACTCCCATAAATCCCAATTCATGAGCTCTGCACGTAACAGGAAGCGCATTGTTTGCTTCCGAGGGCCGGACGACGCGTGAACGATGTGCGTTGACGCATTTGACGTTACTCGTTAGACAGGCGCGAACACGTCAAGGGGTTTTGTGGGCGCGTCGGCATGCCTTTCATATCTCGGTTGTGAACTGTAGTCACTTACAGAAAACTAGAGTTTTCTACCTGTGCAACGCTGGTACTTCAAATGCATCTGGGAAGTCTCTGTGACGGCTATCGCTGTGAAAACCGTTTCGTGCGGATCCTTTAAACTGCTAATGCACCGTCCGATTCATGCTCCATGGTACACTAGATCTCGGGACATTGTTAGCGCTAACGAGCCATCACCTGTTTTTTTTCAGTTTTTCTTTCAGTATTGAGGGACTGTCATCATAACTATTATAGTGGTGCAAAGTGCTCAATTAGGGTACTAACTTGAGAAGTAAATTGTGATTCCCACCAGCACCCTTTAGAAGTAAAATGCAAAAGGTTTTACTCACACTAGGTATTGCTGGGCACTAAGCCTGAGAGCTTGAGTGACTGCCCTGAAGGAGTACTTTCCGTCACACTAGTTCTTACGGTAGCTGTTCAGTTCTAAAAGAAAAGGCTCGAGGTACACCTAAGCAATTCTTATGAGTTGTGAATGTGAAAGCATGCGTGCCATTCCTCCGCTGAAATTGACGCGCTGCGACTTCATAATACTGCCGTTTTGCGTGGCTTTCTGTGTGGTTTCAAAGCTGGGATGCCTCAGATCACGGCTTCGGGAATTTATCTGCCGTTTGGTGCGGCTCATGACGTTGGTTCACTCCATATGACACAGTTAAAGCTTTTGCATTAAAAATTGGAAAAACTGGAGATGGCTCGTTCGTGCCAACAGTGTCGTGCAGTGCACATTTAGCCAGCCCGTTTCTTTTTCGCACCAATGAAACGACGCCCCGCACCTCGGTGCAGATGTGGACGTGCCCCAGCCGGACGAGCGGTCGGTGATGACGTACGTGGCGCAGTTCCTGCACAAGTACCCCGGCACCTATGCCCCGGAGCAGCCCCTGTCCCCGACACTGGCCTCCCCCACGGCTGCTGCCCCTCCCGGCATGCAGCCAGACGACCTCTCCGTCCTCGAGTCCTTCCTCAAGAGGGCCGAGGACACCCTGCTCGTCCTCAACCGGCCCCTCACCAACGTCCGGGAGGAGTACCTGGTGAGGCGGCGATGGGGTTCTGTACGCTCGGCCGACTACCGATAGGTGGCAAACAACAGTGTGATAAACGAGTAATTGTTTATCACAGCAGCAGGCAGTTTAGTCAGCCCCGATGGTCATCTGGTGTCGTCGCTGTAGATGACAGATTTGGCCAGTGCAGTACCTCAGCTTGCCTGGGGCCTTTAATGTGCGTCATGTGGGAGTGATTGCACGGTACTACCCGTTATGATGCTCCTCTGGATCGAAACAAGCAGGGGTAGGCATGCAGTATTCATGGCTTCTGCAGTGCGAGCTTTTGTTTCATGCACTCCGAGCTGCGGTGCGCCAACGCGCTCGACCATCGATCCCCCTGGCAACAGGGTGCGTGGTTGGCAATTGACAGTGTGTGGGTGGCAGAAATATGCGCGTGAAGTAGTGGCAGAATAAAACAGGCATTACTCTGTACCTCGATCGTTTGAATCTAAACTGTTGGAACCCTAAGAGAGCATCAGAGGCTGCAGTCTCTCAAATTGGAGGGGGGAGGGGGGGAGGAGGGATTGCTCAAAGATGTGAGAGCTGGTGTCGCCAGATTTATGGTTGGAGTGTGGCATGCCTCTTCTCTCACACCTCTTACTTGGTTAATTTATGAGTTATGCGCGTGCAATCTTTCTAAAATTGAGCTTGGGCACAACTGCCATGTAGTCTTGCCAGTACTATACTTCGTTCCATACATGGTTTCTTAGATGCTTTGTTTCACAAGTGCGTGGATCTATCGAGCACCCCCAGCCTCCAACATAACAAAGCCTCCAAGAGGCCTCGTTGTGCATTTGCGCCTCAAATTCGCAAGGTCTCTTGAAATCTGGTGGTCTCACACTAAGGTCCTGTGACCTTATTGTTACAATCAAGGCTGTGTTCCAAATTTTATCCAAACGTATCTGAGTTACTCCAGCTGGTCGTGCCACGTGACAATACAGATAGAAAAATGAGACACGCGGGTAGGTTTTCTAATGCCAAGGTACAAAGATTTTACTCTGGAGTAAGATCGAGTCAATTTTGGAACATAGCCCAGGTCTCAAGAAGGCGTCATTGCACCTTTGTCAGAAGTTTACAGCAAGGCCTTTCGAGGCACTGCTGCATCGCGCTAATGCAGGGGCTCTTAAACCTTTTTGATCTTGAGGAACCGAACCCCTACCCGCCTCGAACGTCGGTCGGGGAACCACTTCCCCTCTGCACTGTCTTATTGCGTCGTCACGCAATAAGACAGTGCAGAAGCCTACAGACCTCGTAAGGTATAATGCATAAATGAGAGACTGTCTCGCACGTAGCTAGGCGTTCATGGGGTCTCGAATCTGCTAACATAGTGCTTAAACCGTAAAATTGCACCATCTGGGGTTAGGGACGGCCGAGGAAGTTTGGATGCTCGGGTGAACCGCTGAGGCTGCTCTGGGGAACTCCCGTGTTCCTGGGAACTTGGTTTGGGAGCCCATGCACTAAGGTCTCTAAGAAGGCCTATCGCTTATTTGCTGCAAATTCACAACCAGGTATTTTTATTCCTCGTGGTGCATTTGCTGTAATTATATCTCGAATGCTTTATGCAAGTGTGTCTTAGCGCAGTGAAGCTTACGGCGTCACATCCTTAACCGAGTATTTTTATCTCGCTCGCGCACCCCAGAGCTACTTGGGGCTATGCCGGGAAGTGGAGTCCCACCGGGACCTGTACGGGCGCCTGCAGCGTCGCGCGGCTCGCTCCGACGGCACGGTGCTCAGCCAGGCCTGGCCCCTAATGGAGGGCCGCTGGAAGGCCCTGGAGGCCGGGCTGGCCCAGTGGCGCCTGAGGCTGGACCGGGGCCTGCCCGGCCGCCTGGCGCAAGTGGCCGAGTGGCTGGCACAGACCGAGGAGCAGTTGAGGAACGACCCCCTGCCGCAGGGGCAGCTGGACGGCGCGGCGGTGGCCGCCAAACTGGCTGAGTACCAGGTGGGTTGGCTCGGATATTATCATCGTCGTCATCACTATCATCATCGTCACCAACACCACCGTCATCATCGTCATCGTTGAGAGGGTCACCGAGTGCACAAAGAGGAGACTGGAGAACTGGTGGCACCAAAGCAAGAAGTAGTTATAGTCTAGCAGTAGGTTAGTACTTTCTGCTGTTTATGTAATTACAGGAATACTCGAATGTGACGAGGAAACAAGCAATTTTTCGAAGCAAATGTTACAAATTTTGAAGCAATAGCTTTATATGAGGACCCTGCACGGACCTTGCTTGTGTGGGTGTTGGTCGTACTGTGGCAAGGCCATGGGAGAGAGCATCACCAATGGAGTGCAGCTGTTGTTCTACGTCATAGCGCACGGGACCAATGGTATTGCTCTGCTTGGAGTAGGGGGACAGGGGAGGTTAGCGGTATGCTAATGACCCCCCCCCCCCCCCCCCCGTTTGCTGCTTAGGCACAGGGGTTGTGTAGAAGGGTAGGAGCTGCATATTATTAAAATCATCTAATAGGCATGAAGGCATTGCACAGTCATATTGTATACGCGGCAGCATTTCAGAGAAAATGATTCAATGCCCCCCCAAAGAAAACGGATGGATGAAGAACAAGAGAAGTCCATTATTTTTTTTCAATTTCTTCATCACGTGTCACATTGCATACCGTTCAGATGGCAAGTGCTGCTCGTTCAAAAGACCTTATCAAGTGCTATCGCACCTTCATTGCATTTGACGAAATTTCTAATGCAGGAGATTTTCTGACAGCCCTGCACTTTGAGTTGCAACGAGCTTGAGCTTTCCTTTCGCTTTCAGTCGCTCCTGGCTGACTTAGAAGATGTAGGGAAGTGGCTGGCAGAGCAGAAAGCTTCCCCCGCCGTGGTGGCCGCCGTGGCGCCCGAACACATTGCCGAGCTGCAGAGGCGCGTCACGGACCTTTCGTCCTCCGTGCGGAAGCGTCTGCTCCTCTTGGACATGGAGCGGCGCAAGCACGCCCTCCTGACCCTGGTGCGGTCCGTGGAACAGCATTTGGCACAGCTGGAGCTCAAGCATGGATCTCGGCAGCAGGTGGGTCCTGAGATGCTTGGAACGCATTCATTGAACTGTCAGCCTTTTGCATTTTAGAGCTGCGCTTTTTGTTTTTTTATCGTGCGTCAATGTGAGATCTCTTGAAGTTGCTCCTTGTCCGTTCACTTTCCTTTCAGCCTCAGTCTTCACCGCTTTGTTTTTTGGACTACACACTAGGCATACGGGACATTTGCCAATATATTTGCTTCCTTCTAAATTGGCAAACGTGTGTGAAGCACCAAACATGCAGCCCCCTATTTAGCCACAGGTGTGAAAGTTTGACATGTCCAGTTCCAAATATATAAGTATCACATTGTAACACAATAATGTGATGAGGTAAACAAAGGAAGACTTGGCATACTTGCCAAATGTGCATAGATCAAAGCTTCGTCGTAACGAACTGAAGGTGCCATCCAGCTATACTCCGTTTCATCTTACGATGGACCGCAGCGGAGGCTACAAGCCATCCCACACAATCCAGCATTCTGAATCTGTCACGTGACTATGCGCATCACGAGTCACTGTGCCCCTCCCAAGGTCTCGTGTGACAATCGCACAGCATGGGCCTTTTCCGTTGGCTCATAGCATTTGCTGCGGCTCACCAGAACGTGAAACGGAGTGTAGCAAGGTTTTAAGCTCCTGTTCATTACCTTTGACTAGTGTTGTGCGAATATTTGAATTTTTGAATAGTAGGTTTGAATAATATGCTATTCGATATTCGCTTCGAGATGAACTGCGATATTCATACTTTTCGAAGTGTCGATTGCAGCGAGTTAACCCCGTTGATTGCTCTTTATTCCGAGCCCATGTGCGCTGCAGAGAAGCAATACCCGCGGAGCTTGCGGGTATTGCTTCCCCGCAGTGCTCTGGTGTTCAGTGAGAAGTGCACTCAACAAGGCTATCCTAGCGCGATTATGTAAGAGTATAAGTTGGGCAGTGATGTGACAACCGGCGCTCATCATTCGTGCTTTTTTTTTTTTTTCAAATTTAAAAAAAAATGTTTGTATGTAGCAAGTAGATTTATAAACTTCCTCGAATAGGATAGCTGCAACAATTTTGTTGTTTACATGCCAAAGTTCATAAATATAGCTATTGGCGACGTGCGCGACCGAAAGTGTCGTTGTGGTCGGCCTTCCACGATTGGCCCAAAAGCTGACTATGACGTCGGAAAGGGTATACCGTATTTACTCGCACAATGAACGCACTCGCGTAATGAACGCACCCCCCAAGTCGGCTCTCAAAATTTCGACTTTTTTTTTCACTCGCGTAATAAACGCACCCCCAACTCGGATGTCAAAATTTTGACCCCCTTCCCCCACGCGCGCGAAATGAACGCACTTTTCTATCCTGGTGCAGCGAGGTCGCGACTGCATGGGCAGCGTGGGTGAACAAAACGCCTTGCAAAAGGCGTTAAAAATATTCGAAAAGATCCAACGAAAGCAAGAAAAAAGAGCATAAAAAGGAGCTTTCTTTTTTTTTTTTTTTTTTGCACGGCGCAGCCTGGATTTGGGTTCGCGCGCCGCCGCGCGCAAGGAGGTAAGAAAGAGAAGCGCTCTAAGCGAACGAAACAGCTTGCGAAAGGCGGCCAAAAAGAAAAAAAAAAAAAAAAAAACCCACAGAACTAAGAAAAAAACAAAAACAAAGAGGAGCTTTTTTTTCTTCTTCTTTTTTTTTTTGCACAGCGAAGTTTGTTTCCGGGGGGTCGCGCGCCGCGCGCAAGGAGGTAAGAAAGAGGAGCGGAGAAGCCCTCTATGCAAACAAAACATATACAAAAGGCGCCAAAAAAAAAATCCCGAAATTGTGAAAAAAAAAGAAGAAAAACTGAGCTTTTCTTCTTTTCTTTTTTTGCACAGCGCAGTTTGGTTATGGGGGGGGGGGGAGGGGGGGGGGTCGTGCGGTCGCGCGCCGCGCGCAAGGAGATAAGAAAGATAAGCGGAGAGCCCTAGCTTAAGCAACGCCTAAGCAAACAGGACAGCTTGGGAAAGGCGGCAAAAAAAAACAACAAAAAAACAAGCAACTAGGAGAACAAAAAAGAAAGGAGTTCTTTTTTTTTGCACAGCTTAGTTTGGTTATAGGGTCGGGCGCCGCGCGCAAAGAGATAAGAAGTTACTTCGATTTTTCAGCATAAAAGGTCCCTTCATTATGCGAGTAACTACTGACGCAAAAATTTTACTTCGCGTAATGAACGCCCCCCCTAACTTTGCATCAATTTTTCGGGAAAAAAAGTGCGTTCATTCTGCGAGTAAATACGGTACCATCGACGGAAATAAAAGGAATGAAAGAACTTTAATTTCGACGGTGTTGGCAGTGTTTCTTTGAGAGCGCAATGATTTCAGGCTTCCACCATGCTATTTACAAACACCATCGAACTTGTTGTTCGCAAGGTAATGACGTCACAAGGGGGAACCATAGGAGGGCGCCACCAAAACATCTCGCCGCTAATACTCAGGTTAACTAAGTTAACTGAACTTAGAGTGGACAAGCGGAAGGTTTAGAACAACCTTCACGAGTTCAGCTGAATTTTCGTTTAAGCATGGTGCAAGGTAGTGAAAGGCTTGGAGAAACTGTTCGATATTCAATCAGAAAATATTCGGCCAAAAGCACTATTCGCTTCGAATTTGCTTTGAACTCGAAATACACCATTCGTACACGACTAGTTTTGACATCACTCTGAACGTTTTCTGAATTTAACTTCTCCAGTTTCAGCTGAAAAAATAATACGTCTTTTTTTATTCACTTACGTCATTCTCTCGGTCTATGATATAAAACTGCTTGCTCTCATTCCTTATCATGTCGTATTACACCTGAGACTGCGGTGGAAGAAATCGGAAGAACTTTCAGTAGAAGGAACAGACACAGAGAACGTTTGAGACGTTCTCTGTGTCTGTTCCTTCTACTGAAAGTTCTTCCGATTTCTTCCACCGCAGTCTGAGACGTTCTCTGTGTCTGTTCCTTCTACTGAAAGTTCTTCCGATTTCTTCCACCGCAGTCTCAGGTGTAATACGACATGATTAGCTACCACCAGCTCGCCTGCACTCTCACCGTCTTTTCTCATTCCTTGTTGGGCAGTGTGTGTTGGCGCAGGTTTTGAGTCCGGTCAGAGTGACGTGCGTGTGTTTGTCTTGGTGTCAGGTGGAAGAGCTCCTGAAGAAGCACAAGGAACTGCTGGAGAGGGACCAGGTGTTTCAGCAGTTTGAACGGCTCTTCCGGGAACTCCAGGAAGCGCTGGACATGTGCCAGCGGGGGTCTGCACTTGGTGAGCGGACATACTTTTCGAAAGAGTTTCGTCGTGTTTGGTGCGTTAGTGACACAACGTGCGAAGCCTCCAGTGCTTCATTAGGAACTCCACGTCCGGACACAGTGCCACGGACATTTCTGTCATCTCTGCATGTTCAATACGCTCCAGAGCTTCCTTGCCGGCGCCAAGTCACGTAGGAGTAATTGTTGCCTCGTTGTTTGTGCAGCACTCCCTTCGTGGCCGCTGAGAGACTAGGCTGGGAAGCATTCTTTTAAAGATGTCTAAGGTTTCACTCATTGGAACGTTCGCTACTTAGGGCAATTTTGTCCTTCTTCCTGCACAGTACGGAAGAAAAAAAGTAACTTTACACGGGAGCCAGGAGCGAAATAGCGCCTCCGACATTGTAAAAATCTGAACAAAAACATTGTCATGGATTGGCCGAGTTTTCATCTGCTTTTAGGCGAGAGAAGAGCCCCAGATCTGACAAGGCATCCCCCAAAAAAGTCAGTTTGCAGTGACACTGGTAGTATCGGCCTGAACTCGTGTCTTTGTCTCACATATTGCTTATTCACTTCTTGCCAGATCGATACGATGACGTTCACTAGGACTGATCTTGACAAGTGGGCAAGAGCTAGTTGGCGTCCAAACGTCGACACCACAACTAAAACGCCGCCTTTTCGACCCTTAGGTTTCCAAGAGGTTGACGACCAGGCAAGGTACCTAGGCGAGGTGCACGAACACTGGGCCACCCTGTCGGCTCGTCTTCGCACGGCGGGCAGCGTCCTGGCGGAAGTGGCGGCGCAGTGGCAGCAGTACGACGCCCACTACGGACCGGTCGTGCAGTGGCTCGACCGGGCCGAGATCGTACTCCGATCCGCGCCGGAGCAACAACAGGTGAGTGAGTGGTCCGACTCACCCGTCCCGAGCTCGCCGGACGCTGTGGTTTGAATTCATTGGGACGTGTGAAAGCACGCTGACCTCCGACTGCGGCAGGAATTTGAGATACGAGAAACGTTTTAGAGAGTCGACCAAACCACCCCTCGCTTGTGGCATATCTGCCCGAGGCATTAAAACAGCATGGGTTCAATAGTAGCTTGGAGGGTATGAACTGGGGTCCCTCAGAATGCGTACTGGCCCTACTGCTTGCAAATTATGGACCAGTCTTGTTTGCATGTCGTGTGCACTCTGGCAGCACATAACGTTTGACCAGGTTGCCCGCACGTTCAGCCATCTCTTGGGATCTCTACCGCCAGGCAGCCAAGTGTAATTGGCCACGTGAGCTGCGCACTGCCGCTGATATATAAGGCCAGCGCTGAAGTATGCACGGAGATTGTGTTGGTGCCAGCGGGCGACGATGACTGTTGATAAGTGATTGCCATAATGTCCCGAAATATTCCTCACCCTTAGAGATAGCCCACCCCCATTTCTGACATGATTTTATATTTTCTTTCAAAAACACCGAAAGATAGCCCACTTCTATTATAATTGCAGTGCCCTGGCCAATGGTGACTTCGAACGAAATGGGGTTAGCTAGTCACAGTGGGAGATAAGCAAACTTTGCTTACTGGGAAGGACAGTTGTTTATGCTCCATTGCCCCTCAGTGGGAAAACAAGTTTTGCAGGTCACAAAGTACAAAAATAGCATATTTTAACTTTTCTCGTTCGGACACCAAAAGTTCGCCCACTCCTCATTTCCACCCGGTTTGCTCTCGCTCTTAAGTGGGCTATCTCTCGGGGTATTACGGTATGCGTTGTTGAACCAGCATTTTTTATCATTCTCCAAGGCGGGTAGCAGCAAGGGATACCCAACAACGTGTTTGGTGTTCATTTGTAGTAGAGTCTTGACTCATTAATACAGACCTCATTAATTCGGATATCCCACTATATGGACAACACTTCCGGGTACTAACTGAGTAAATGCATGCATTTTTGTCTCATTTTGGACAACTCACATTGTGGACGCTTTCTGGGGAAATGGAGGTGTCCATACAAGACATCACTGTACTGGACTCCGAGTGGCTTTTTTTCCCTTTTGACACCTCCCACAACCCATTAGCACCCGCATTTAGTATATTCGGGGTGACATTGTATACCTTACCATAATGTCCCAAGCCATTGCCCATCCCCGTGTCATCACCCACCTCACTTTTTGGGTGAATACCGATTTCCAAAAAAACACAGTGGTCACCCACCTCTACAAATACCCCGACGCAGACTCTGCGATCCGCGAACATTCGTCCTACCCGAATGACGCAGCCGCAGACCTTACGGTTGGAGGATGTCCATGAAAAAGTGAAGCGAAGGATGGCAAGAAGCGAGGATGTCCATGAAAAAGTGAAACGAAGGATGGCTTTGTTTACGGATTTTCTCCCCCATTTCCGCTACCCCAAAGTCGAAGTATGTGCGTGCAAAAGGAAAATAATGGAGAACAAAATTAAACCTTGTTTTGCTTATACAGAAAAGTTTCTTTGGACAAAAAAAAAAAAAGAAAATCAGAAAGATAACACAAGTCCTAACCCATTCAGGGATCGCGAGGTGAGTGAATGTCCCATATCCCGGAATGTAACTTCAGAGCGTAAGGACAAAGCCCGTCTTCACCAAAATAAAATCAAATTACTGCGAATACCCAGTCATCCTTCCAGGACGTCGCAACCGCGGTTGGTGAGATTGTGCGATGCTTGAGACAAAGCCAACGGGTAAATAAAGATTTGCTGGAAAGTCGCAAAGAGACGTTTGTGAAGCGTCCATTTCGAGCTCCGTGTCTGGTGCCATCCCCACCACGCAGCAACGCCTCCTCGCAAGCCGCGCACAGACGCACGCATATATGCACGAAACAATAAGGCTGCACAAGAACCTGGATCTACAGGATGCCCTACTTGGCCCAATGCCAAAGCATTTGCCAACGCAATCTCAGTCTCTCGATCCCGCTTCCACAGCATCACTCTTTGTCACTTCTTTCGCCCGCCCGCTCGCTCGCTCATTGCACCTGGTTGGATTTTTATTTTTTTGTTGACTCTTTTTGCTTTTTTACCGACGAAGGAAACATTGCTGCTTTAGGAACGTTTTTCCACGGAACAAGCGTTTGCGCCCTATGTCCATCAGCGGTGTTAGTCGTGCGTGTGCGAGCAACCAACTTCGGATTGTAAAATGTTTCTTCATGAGCATTTCTTGTATAAAAAATTAAACTAATTCAAGTTTTGACTTTAATGTATTTCTTGTGCAGCTGCGCTAGATACCTACAGAAAAATGGGTGTTTTTTTAGCTTTTTAGAACTTTTTGTGCTTACCCACCGAGACATGGCCCACACCCACTTTTCTTATGAATTTCAGGTGACAGGGGCTGGGCAACGACTCACGGTATTACAACAGTTTTATTGCCATTGGAGGACACTTTCATACTTCTTGTCTGTAATTAATGCTCCCGTTAATTTGGGCTTTCGGTGTTGCTGAACTTTGTCGGCTATTTGCTGGCAATCTCTAAGCTTTGCGAACTGCCTCTAGGAACCCCTCAAGGGCTCATTTTACTATTTCTGTAGTGGGAGGAAGTATTTTATTTACTGGGTTTTCTGGCATCATTCCTTCAGGAGTTCTTCAATGACCTTCCCAGCTGGAATGAAAAGAAAAAGTGCGTAGTTGATTCTGGCCAGTACCTCGCCGCAACGAGCAGGGATGACCTGGCGTCAACGCTCCGTTCCCAAGTGCAAGGAGTGAAGCAACGCTGGGATGCACTCTACCCGCAGGTATGCAGACGCAACGGGTTCCAACTTGTCGCTGAAGCTGCACCGCTTTATAAAAAGTAATTGTGGTTGACTTTTTTTCTTTTTTTTTTACAATACCTTTGTTAAATACGATGGCACAAAGTGCATCTGCTCAGTACGGCAAGCTTCATTTCAAGTGCAGCAGAAATGTTTGTGTCGTTTCAGATTTATCTTATTAAGTTGTCACATGTTGAAATTATATTCAACCTGTAATTTGAAATGAGTCATAAGTTATTATAAATCAGTAAATTTTATTTTGCACGTTTTAGAGGTCTTGGTTTCAATTTGCACTCTTGATTTATGACGTATCAAGCCTAGAAAAAGAGTTCCCGTCAAGAGTCAGACTTGTGTTGTGACAGAAAAAGGAATTCTTGGAATAACTTTCGAAAACATGCTTGTAAGCAGCCTGCTTATTTGACTTTGAATTGACATGACTACATAAACGTGCTCTTTCTAAAATGTAATACTGGCTTGAAAAATATAATCTGTGACTTATAGATCAAGAAACAAAGAGGTGATTTGAAAACTTCTTTGTTTTCACTGTAATGTTTCCTCTTTCGAGACAACTGCCTTCTTAAACGAGAACCTATTTATGTTTCCTGGGCAGTCCAAATTGATCTCCACTCCACTGCTCACGCATCTGTTCTCTTTTTTCTTAAAATTTCTGAAAACAGCACGCACAAAAGATAGGAGCAATTACATGTACAGCACTGTCTGTGTGCTCCTTCCTCTTGTGGTCATCTTTTGTGTACACTACACCGTTCTCACCATTTGAATGTATCATCCACCAACTAGTCCTAGCTTCAGCCTTCGTCCGTCTCCTCCCCAGATCCACGCCTTCCTGACCAGCGGGGAGTCCATCAGGGCCAACCAGCAGTTCCAGACGGGTCTGGACCAACTGCGGCGGTGGTTCCACGAGGCAGAGCTGCTGCTGTCGGTCCACGTGCCCTGCGAGGTGCCTGCGCTCGAACAGCATGCTGAGGACCTCCGGGTGAGTCGTCAACGCGTAGTTCTGTCAGGAAGATGGCTAAGCGGTGTGCACAGTTTCACGGCCCACCGTATTATATGAGTCCACCAATATTTGTGTTCACACTTTGAGCGTGTATGGACACGAAGGCTGCATCAGCATTCGGCGTGAACTCATCGCATCAGCATTCGGCGTGAAAATAGCAACTGCCAATGTTGCTTGACGGAGTTTTAAAAGGGGTCTGTTTGATGCGAGCCCACAGCAGGATGGGGCATTCGTTTTGTGAAAAGTATCCATGTGGGATTTAATGCAAATGCGAAGCAGGTTTGGATGTTCGTTTTGTGAAAAGTAGTTGTGGAAAAACCATACATTCCTACGGATCAGTATTGAGCATGGTGTTCTAAAGTGGTAGCTTTATATGCGAACCCTGCACGGACCTTGCTTGCTTGTGTTGGTGTTTGTCGCGCAGTAGCAAGGTCACGGGAGAGGGTGTCGGTAACCAAGCGGGGCTGTTGCTTTGACATTGCAGCACGTGACTAGTGGTGTTGAGTCGTGCAAGGTGGGGGGAGGGGGGGGGGGGTGTAAGTGGTGCTGGTGCACTCACACTATTTTTCTCCCCCTTTTCCTCTGCATAGGAATGAGGGCTGCTTAGTAGGGTAGGAACTGCGTAGTAGCAGAAGTGGAGCTATTTTACGGTGACATTATGTGCGTGGTAATATATGAAAGAAAATGAAGCAGTGCTCTCAAAAAAGTGGTGCGTGAATGCAGAAAAAATTAAGTTTTTTATGCATTCACAATTTCTTTGTCGCATGTCACCTTGTTTATCAAGGGCTATTGCACCCCCATTGCATTTGATGGGAAGTCGAAGCCAGGCAATTTTTCACGCTACAGAGAAGAAAGACTTGGATTGAGCGCGTTGGTAATAAATTCAAAAATATACGAAAGAGTCAGACGAAGAGGACGGACAGGACAAACATATTTCGTTAATAAATTCAAAAATATACGAAGGAGTCAGACGAAGAGGACGGACAGGACAAACATCTTTCGTTTGTCCTGTCCGTCCGTCCCCTTCGTCCGTCCTGCCCGTCCTCTTCGTCTGACTCTTTCGTATATTCTTGAAGAGAAGAAAGGGGGAACAGGAGCAAACTGGAAATTGTTGCAGCAGACTACAGGGACGTCAGAAGTCTTGCTCAGCATACCTTTGAGTCTTGGTTTGTTTGTTTGATTTCACAGAAGCTGCAGAGCAAGACGGAGGAGCAGCAGGCGCAATACAAGGCTTTGTCCAGGACGGCCCAGATGCTCGTTCGAGACCTGAGCCGTACCGAGGTGGACAAGATGATGTCGGACATGAAGAAGGTGACTTTGCTGGCTCACGTGACGTGCCATTGCATCGGGTGACATGGACGTGCTTCGCACTTATTCACGCCATCATTCATCCATCTTCTTCTGTCTTGCATCTCCAAGCATTTGCCTTTGAAGAGACTGATTTTTCTTTCATGCATCTAAGTACTAAAGGGGAGTGCTCTGTAGTGGTTCGATTAATTTTATTGAACTGTTCATTAAGAAAGTTATCGGAGAAAATTACACATGCAGTGCCCTAAAACATTTTCTTCTTAGCATCAGTTTTTTTTTTATAAAGTTAGTGCTTGTCCAGTTATAGTGATCATCATACGTAATTTTTCTTAGGACTGTACCAGTATTGTCCGGTGTGTGTGGGTTAACTCCCGTGTAGGTGCTATAGCAACGCATTAAAATGCAATTAGGTCAAAGTTCAAGCTTTTTCCGGCATGCCAACAGGCGAAGTGCTATTTAATTGTTTTTAACTGAAACTGCAGATCAAATACATGAGCTCAACATGAGTCTTCAAACATGTTAGCAACCCTGAGGACTCCTTGAGCATCCAAATTCTCTCTTACCTGTATCTCCAAGTACGTACAGTGTTTCCCAAGTTTCGGCAGGGTTGAGGCACATCTGTGCCATGCAGTAATACATAGACGCGAGCAGAAGGCTCCACACTGTGCGTAATATTGTTAACGGAGCTTGAAAGCCTGTGGTGTACAATGCTCAAAAAATTTATATGGAACACCCAGACTTTGTCCTTTCTCATGGGGGTGCAGTCCTGGCGAAGTCGAACACCTTCGTGACATTGCCCTTCAAGCTGTTCTTCTAAGCGCCACGATGCGGGGCCGTTGTTCGACTGGCACTCTCATTATCATTGTCATCTCTCTATTTCTGTGTCCATGAACAACAATTGTCTGTAATGTGGCACAACAGTGTTCGGTGACAGGTTAGAAACTCAGTAGGAGCTCCAACCCCAGCACGCAACCATTGCTTTCTGCCGGGCTTTGGCTGCGCGTGCGGCAAAGTGTTATCGAAGCCAGAAATCTTTCACTTGGGGCTCTTACTGGGTTCCTAACTGTTACCAGCCATAAAACTGTGCCCCCAAGAGAAAAGACACGGTTCACACATTTCATATAAGTTTGGGGAGCACTTTCTATGACCGAAGACCGATCCCAACTGGTTTCCTGACGCTCAACAGGAGAAAGAGAGTCAGGTGCGGACGGAGGCCCGCTGCTCCCAGCGGCTGCGCACGGTGCTCCAGGTTGCCTCGATCGTCAGGGCCCTGGACGCGGACATGGACAAGCTGGACCGGTGGCTGGACAAGGCCGAGGATGCCATCGCCACCTACACCGTGCCCAACACCCAGGCCCTGGTCAACGACCAGCTCGAGAAGCACAGGGTGCGTCAGACAAACGTCCCCGTCCGTTTTAATTGACAGCTTCATACGGGAACCCTGAACAACCCTTGCCTGCTCCTGTTCGGGGCGGCTGAACCGTAGCAAGACTATGGAAGGGAGTGTGCTAACACGCCTCCTCTCTCCGCTGCGTAGGAACGGGGGTTGTGTAGTAGGGTAGAAACTGTGCATTAGTAGAATGATGTAGTCGCGAAGGCATTTCCAGGTTGGGTTGTGTACGTAGCAGCATTTCAGAGGGCACGATGCAATGCCCCCAAAAGAAAGGTATATGAATCATGAGGAAGAAGAGAATTCCTTTATATATTTGCAATTCCTTTGCCGTGTGTCGCATTGCTCGTCATTCCGATAGAAAGTTCTACTCGTTAAAGACCCCATCCAGTACTAACGCACCCTCATTGCATTTGACGGATTGTTTGAAGGGATACTGACAGGGTGTATACGCTCGCCAAGGTTTTTATTTGTGCATGACATATTGTCACGAATGAAGGTGACGAAAAGCCGAACAGTGAACTGAAAATAAAGATTTAATGGGCGAACTTGTGCCAACCAAAAATAAATAACGAAAGAGCGTCGAGGTAGCAGAAAAGCGGGCGGCGGTTCGGCGGCACTACAGAGCGCTAGCGAAACTGGGACTGACTTGACAAGGTCGCGGGAGCCGCTTATCTACCCTGCGTCACTATCTCGAAAGTTCGACAAAGAAGGTTCGAGCGTCGCGCGCTCGGGGCGAGGATGAACTGGCACTTTCGAGAATAACAAAGCAGAAGGAAAGTTACGTCTGCTGCGAGAATGACCGGGAATCTTCTAGAAGACCGTGACCGAGCGTTGCTTTCTCGGCTCTGCGGGTGGCATTATCCCCCCTTTAAAAGTGCATCGCCCCGATGCAAAACGAAAGGAAAACGGAAATGGCTAAAACAATTACGGCGAAACAAAACAAACATGCAGTTTCACAATCCTAACGCGCGTAGAACGGCTTGAGTCGAACTACGTGGACGACTTCGGGTCGTGGCTGGCGGCGTCCTGATGGGCGAGTTCCGTCGGGGAGCACCTCGTAGTTCAAGTCCCCAAGGCGGCGGATGACCTTGTAGGGTCCGAAGTAGCGTTTTAACAGTTTCTCGCTGAGGCCGCGGCGGCGAATGGGCGTCCACACCCATACCCTGTCTCCGGGCTGGAACTCCACGTCGCGGCGGCGAAGGTTGTACCGGCCAGCGTCCACACGTTGCTGGTCCTTTATTCGAAGATGAGCTAGTTGGCGTACTTCTTCTGCTCGTTGGGTGACCAGCTGGGCGTCGTCAGTGCCGTCATCCGTCGGGTCGTGGGGCAGCATGGCGTCGAGCATCGTCGTCACCTTTCTGCCGTGCACCAGCTGAAAGGGTGTAACGCCGGTAGTTTCTTGAATCGCCGTGTTGTACGCAAACGTGACGTAGGGCAGCACTTCATCCCACGTCTTGTGTTCCACGTCCACGTACATAGAAATCATGTCGGAGATGGTCTTGTTTAGTCGCTCCGTCAGCCCGTTGGTCTGCGGGTGGTATGCCGTGGTCCGGCGGTGGTCGGTGTGGCTCAGGCGGAGTATCTCTTGTGTCAGTTGCGCCATGAACGAGGATCCTCGGTCCGTAATCAGGACTTGGGGAGCGCCGTGTCGGAGGACGATAGACTCCACGAAGAATTTGGCTACTTCCACGGCGGTCCCCGATGGGAGTGCTTTTGTCTCGGCGTACCTGGTGAGATAATCAGTTGCCACGATTATCCACCGGTTTCCCTGCGCCGACGGTGGGAAAGGTCCGAGAAGATCCATTCCAACCTGCTGGAATGGTGCAGTCGGGGGCGCGATCGGTTGCAAGAGACCTGCCGGCTTCGTCGGTGGTTTCTTGCGTCGTTGGCATTCGTGGCACGAACGGACGTAGAGGTGGACAGTCTTCGGAAGCTTGGGCCAGTAGTATTTTTCTCGGATTCGAGCAAGAGTCCTACTGTAGCCAAGGTGACCAGATGTTGGGTCGTCGTGGCAGGCTTGGAAGATCTCTTCTCGAAGACTAGCAGGAATCACTAACAACCACGTTGAGTTGTTGTCCCCGAAGTTTTCTTTATAGAGGATACCTCTCCGGACGGCGAATCTTGGCAGGTCACGTGAGAAGGCTCGGGGAATCGTACCCCCTCGTCCCTCCAAGTGGTCGATCAATGCACGCAGCTCAGGATCGTCCCGCTGGAGCGCTGCCATGCCGTGAATGCTCACCGCGCCAAGAAAGTGGTCGTCGTCGTCGTCTTTGGCACATCCGGCAGCTGACTCGACAGGGGCTCTGGACAGGCAGTCGGCGTCGCTGTGTTTTCGGCCTGACTTGTAGACCACGGTTACGTCGTACTCTTGCAGTCGTAGGCTCCATCGAGCGAGGCGTCCCGATGGGTCCTTTAGGCTCGCTAACCAACACAGCGAATGGTGGTCGGTGACCACCCGAAAAGGAGTCCTGTACAGGTATGGGCGGAATTTCGTGATGGCCCAGACGACGGCCAGACATTCCTTCTCGGTCGTTGAGTAATTGCGTTCCGCGTTCGACAGCGTCCGGCTAGCGTATGCGATCACGCGCTCCGCACCGTCTTGTCGTTGGACCAGTACCGCTCCGAGTCCTGTATTACTGGCGTCCGTGTGGACCTCCGTTTCGGCTGATTGCTCGAAGTGGCCGAGAATCGGTGGTGACTGGAGCCGTCGCTTTAGTTCGTCGAATGCCTGTTGTTGTTCTTCACCCCAGTCGAAGTTCACGGCGTCTTTCGTAAGGTGCGTTAGCGGCGCAGAAAGCTTGGCGAAATCCTGAACGAATCGCCGGTAGTATGCGCAAAGTCCCAGGAATCTTCGGACGGCAGTTTTGTCGGTGGGCAATGGAAAGGCCGCTACGGCGCGAGTCTTCTCAGGGTCAGGACTTACACCTTCGTTGCTCACCACGTGGCCCAGGAACTTCAGTTCTCCGTAGGCAAACCGGCACTTCGTCGGCTTGAGGGTGAGTCCTGCGGTCCTGATTGCCTCTAAAACGGCCCGAAGGCGTCGTAAATGCTCGTCGAAGTTGGCCGAGAATACCACGACGTCATCGAGGTAAACGAGACAGCTCTGCCACTTGAGGCCTGCCAGGACGGTGTCCATGACACGTTGGAACGTTGCCGGCGCCGTGCACAGTCCGAAGGGCATCACCTTGAACTCAAACAGTCCGTCGGGCGTGACGAAGGCAGTCTTTTCTCGGTCTCGTTCGTCGACTTCGATCTGCCAGTAGCCACTCTTAAGGTCCATCGACGAAAAGTATCGGGAGTGGCGCAGCCGGTCCAGCGTGTCGTCGATGCGGGGGAGCGGATACACGTCTTTCTTCGTGACCGCGTTGAGCCGCCGGTAGTCAACGCAGAATCGAAGCGTTCCGTCTTTCTTCTTTACCAGCACAACTGGAGAGGCCCACGGGCTGCTCGAAGGCTGAATGATGTCGTTGTTGAGCATCTCCTGTACTTGTTCATGAATGGCCTCTCGTTCCTTTGGGGAGACCCGGTACGGCGGCCGATGCACAGGGAGCGCGTCCTCGTTGGTAATGATGCGGTGTTTCGCAACTGTTGTCTGGCGCACCCTCGACGTCGTCGCAAAGCAGTCGCCGAACTCGGCGAGGAGGTCTCCGAGCTGTCCTCGTTCTGTGGCGCTGAGCTTGGGGTTAACGTCAAGCTGTTGCGGCACTGTACTGGACGGCTGACATGGCGAGGGCTCGTCGGAGATCGCGGCGATTTCGGCGTCGGCCCGGAGTTCCTCGACGTGTCCTATAGTGGCACCTTTCGTTAGATGCTGCGCCTCCGGTCGAAAGTTCGTCACGAGGACCACACAACGTCTATCCTGCAGCTCTGCTACGCCCCTTGCGACGCCTATTCCTCTTCCGAGAAGCAGTTGGACGTTGCCTTCCAGAAGGACTTTCCCGCTGGCAACTGCGTCGGTCACGACGGGCACAAGAACACTCGACCGTGGCGGCAGGTTCACGTGGTCCGCAATGACTCGGACGGCGGCTGGCGACGTTTTGGATTCCTCCGGAGGTAGCACGGGCTTTCGCAGCGTCAACCTGTTTGCTCCAAGGTCGATCACAGCACCGTACTCACAGAGGAAGTCCATGCCAAGGATGACGTCTCTCGAACAGTCTTTGAGGACGACGAACTTCACGGGGCAGGTCTCTCCGTGGATGTCCACGCGCGCAGTACACCTTCCCACTGGTGTGATGAGATGTCCGCCGGCGGTTCGTATTTTTGGGCCATCCCACGGCGTCATCACTTTCCGAAGGCGGCGAGAGAGCTTCCCACTTAAAACGGAATAGTCTGCTCCGGTGTCGACGAGTGCCTTCGCGTCGTGGCCGTCGATGGTAACGTCGAGGTTATTCGACACCGTCACAGAAGCGTCGTTCCTATCCGTTTTGTCCCTAGTGTGGGAGCCCTCCGACGTTTGTGGAGGATATTGGCGTCGTTCGTCACCGGCAATACCACCTCCCGGTATTGCCGCACTCAGTTTTCCCGGCGAGGCAGGGGGGACAGGCTTTCTTGGCGGGACCTACGATGAGGCGATGCAAGGCGTTGCGGTGATGGCGATCGGTAACCGCGGCGGGGAGACGGTCCTGGGGATGGCGAACGGCGGAGGTATTCGTCGATGTCCCTAGGTCGCTCTCCGTAGCGTGGTCGCGGGTCGTCGGGGTGGAAGCCTCGTAACCCCAGCTGCCGGTACGGGCAACGGCGGTAGACATGATCGGCTTCCCCGCAATGGTAACAAAGCGGGCGTCGGTCGGCCGTTCGCCACACGTCAGTTTTCCTGGGTGCTGGTTTTTCCGGGCACACGTGCTGTCGTTCTTCGCGACGTTGGTAGTACTGTGGCGCTGGAGGTTGACGTCGTGGTGGCACCGTAGCTTGGCGGGGAGCTTGCGGCGGTCGTCTGGCCATGGCGGCGTAGGTCAGCCTCGGTTCCTCAGGGGCTTGCTCGTTGACGGGAGTTTCAGGCTGCAAGGCCCGCTGTACCTCGTCGCGCACGATCTCGGCGACTGACAGCGACGCCGGGCGCTCAGTAGCGGGGAGCAGCTTTCGGAGCTCCTCTCGGACGACGTCCCGGATAACGTCGCGTATGTCCCGGGTGCGGGCGCCGTTGTCGGTGGAGGCAACGACGCCGGGATGTCGTTGGTAGTAGGAGGCGCGTGCTTGGAGGGCGCGCTCCATGTTCGTTGCTTCCGTGACAAACGCTTCGACGGTGGTCGGCGGGTAGCGGACGAGGCCCCCAAAGATGTTGTCCCTCACCCCGCGCATGAGGACACGCAGCTTCTTGTCATCGGTGGCTTGTGGGTCGGCACGCGCACTCAGTCGCAGGACGTCTTGAACGAAGCTGGTTACGCTTTCGTTGGGGCCTTGCGTCCTCGTCCGAAGGAGGTCCTCGGCTCTCTCTTTTCGGTGGTGACTGGCGAACGTCCCTCGGAGCTCTCCTTTCAGCTGGTCCCATGACGTAATCGAGGTTTCACGATTCTCGAACCACTGTCGCGCCGTTCCCTCGAGGGAAAAATAGACATTTTGAAGACGCTGTTCCGGAGTCCATTGGTTGTGCAGCGCCACCCGTTCGTATTGCTGCAACCAATCTTTGACGTCTTCGTAGATCTCGCCGTGGAAGGACGTCGGTGTACGAGGGGCGACGGGCAGGTAGACAACGGGGGCGACAGTCGGGGTCTGCGACGACTGGGGGTCCATGGTCGGCTTCGTCGACTGGTCGGTCTTCTTCGGCAGTAGACCGTATGAAACCCGTGCAAAGTACCCCGCACCTCCACCAGAAATGTCACGAATGAAGGTGACGAAAAGCCGAACAGTGAACTGAAAATAAAGATTTAATGGGCGAACTTGTGCCAACCAAAAATAAATAACGAAAGAGCGTCGAGGTAGCAGAAAAGCGGGCGGCGGTTCGGCGGCACTACAGAGCGCTAGCGAAACTGGGACTGACTCGACAAGGTCGCGGGAGCCGCTTATCTACCCTGCGTCACTATCTCGAAAGTTCGGCAAAGAAGGTTCGAGCGTCGCGCGCTCGGGGCGAGGATGAACTGGCACTTTCGAGAATAACAAAGCAGAAGGAAAGTTACGTCTGCTGCGAGAATGACCGGGAATCTTCTAGAAGACCGTGACCGAGCGTTGCCTTCTCGGCTCTGCGGGTGGCAATATGAGAGCCCAACTACCCAGAACACAATTTGCGGCTGAAAATTAGTTTTTTTTTTTCTGCCCGAAAACTGCCGATTGAGAACTGGCCGGTTTGAGTTGCCCTAACTCTCTCTTTCGTGGTCATGTGCCGTTTTCTGTGGTTTAGACGCACACGCCAAACATAATCAAAGGCGTGGGTCATCGAAAGCACACACTCAATATTAAAAATTGAAAAAGAAGATATGATGCCCATTTTTTGTGGCTTTTAGAAAGCTGCAAATATGTTGATTGAAAGAAAAAGTTGCACAGAGAACCAGATGCACTCTGTTGCATTCTCTGCATAATTAGGGGAGGATCGGTGGCCGAGTGGGCTGAAGCGCACACCCAGCTCGACGGGCGTGGAGCGAAAGCTCGCACTGCAGAACCCAGGCATCCTGGGTTCGAGCCCCACCCCTGCCCGTTTCGATCTGGATGAGTATCGCACCGGCGTGCGGTCGTGTATCACTACTGCGTGGTGCACGTTAAAGACCCCAGGCTAGCGGTTGGACTGCACTGGCTAAATTGCTCATCTACAGCGAGTGACTCGTCGCAACTTTAAATGGCAGACTGACTACACGCTAGCCTCCCCACAACCCAAAAAAATCTGCATAATTCTCAACATGGGGTTGTATCGTCGGAGTTGCCGGCAGGACGGCTGAACAAAGCGGACTAAGCGATGGCGGCAAACGACAGGCATAGGACCTCTACTCGGAACTGTTGTTCGCAGTACCGGCGAGTCTGTCTAGCTTCGAAAGAGAAATTATTTATCGATCAGAACAATTTGAATTTACTTCATACGACACGCCCAACCACCGAGCTGAATCGCACAAAGACGTTGGCGAGTTGTCGTCGATTCTCCTAGTTGATGGCATCACTCGTCTTATGAAAACAAATTGGTAAGACCTTGAAAAACGTGCAAACGTCAAGCACGAAATGCTTGACTTTGGCGTTTTTTGTTCGACAAGAGTTTTTCACCTGTCTCGCACAACCAAAAAAACAAAAGAAAAAAAAAAAAAGAAAACACAGTTGGGTGTAACTACGTGACTTCCAGCCAGCTCTCCCCCTTTATGTTTTTTCTTCCTTCTCAGTCCGGTTTTGATTTCGAGCAGTTGCATTTTTTTCACTTCAATTAAAATATATCTAATGTTGTCGCACAATATTGATTGGGTAGTTTTCTGACACCGTATTAAATCACCTAACAAAAAAAAAAATTTGAGGAGTTTTCAGTGTTTTTTAAGCCTAGGGAGTTTTCTCCCTTTAGGAGAGTGGCATTCGAGATTGCGGTCATTGACGGTCTGTGCTTCGAGGAAACTCCGCAGTAATTTTCAGGCCGATTCCGAATTTTGTATTATTGGTTTCCTGAAGCTTAAGGCGAGGTGCTTCGTTTACTTGCAGGTCTTTTTCTCGCAAATGGCACCCATGAAGTCCCTTCTCGCGAGCAAAAACAAGCTGCACCGAGACCTGAGGGAGGAGGTGGGAGCGACGCCGGGCCTCGACACGTCCAGGGTAGACGCCAGGATGGCGGCACTCAACGAACGTTTCCAGGTCGGTTACTGCGTTTGTGTTGACTTTTCAAGGACACCACCGACCAAATTTATTTACCGAAATCAAACTTTGTTAGTATTATCGCCGTCATTTTGCCTTTACGTTTTGTGTCTATACCAGATCTTCCACTTTAGGCAATATAAAAGCCAGATTGAGGCTATAGTAGTCGGATGTTTCGGTTTCCTCATAGCCATCATGACCGCGCGCCGTTCGTCTCCGTGACGGTCACGGGACGGCTGCCATTCTTTTCGTGTTCTTTAGGCGCGAGTGCTTTCCGGCGATTGACCCGACATATCGAAGTGATCTTGATCGGCTGAACGTCGTGTTGGAGCGGTTCTAGATGGCGCCGGAAAAGGCCCCGACACGCGCGGCAAATATATCAGGACGACTGTGGCTGAAAAAGCTGACCCATCACTTCAGAAATCGCCTGGCTGGCACTATTTCTAGGGGTAGGCTATCTTTTTAGTGTTCTTCCTTGAACAAAAAAGCTTGCCTCGAACCAGGTTGGGTGCCATTTCTGGAGGGTTGGGCATCTCTCAGTATGTTACGTATTAACTTAGAAATTAGAATTCGCTATTTGCACATGCCCACGCAGAGCGCAAGTTCGTCTGCTTCTTGTACAGGGGCTGCGATGATGTCAAAACGCCGAGCTCTTATTGGCCGATTGAACAAAATAGTGGGTAGACCCCAAGGCATCTAGCATTGAGTTACCACTATCCTTTCAATCTAAGCCAATCAGAGCTCGGCCTCGTTCTGACGTCCCCTCAACTCCTGCGCAAGAAGCAGACGACTTGCTCTCCGCATAGTGTGTTGGAGGTGAAGAATAGCAGGAGAAGGTCCTCCTACACAGCCCCTACTCCTTTCACTTTAGCAGAGCAAATGCTCGAGAGGAGGAGAGGGGGGAAACCACCAATCAGGAAGAACAGTGCTCTGCGAGGCGGACTTGTACTGCTATTCTAAACCTGCAACAGACTGTAGTCGTCTTTATGAAGGATCGAGAACCGCTAGTGTTGTGATGGTGGCGACGCGTGGTGACGAGCCGCACTCCCTGCAGAACTGCGCCTCGTTGGCCGAGCAGTGGGAGCGGGCGCTGCAGGAAGCGGCCATGCGCTGGGAAAACCTGTTTGACGCTGAGCAGAAGGCCCTGGACTGGCTCGCCAAGGCGGACGTTCACCTGGCTGAAAACAGAAACCCAGAGGCTGCGCGGGTGAGTGGTGTCAGCTCGAGGATGGGTACCGCAAGAGCCACCGACTAAGCTACGCTTCGAAGCAACGACATTTCGGTTGTCTTTGCGCTTAAAATCGTAATTGCAAGTTTTCCGAAGCTTTATCCGAAATCGCAGGAAATGCTTTTATCGTTAAAGGGGTCGTGATATGTTTTTTCGAAATTTTGGGCTACAGTAAGCTTTCGTTAACTCGAAGTCATAAAAAGTCAAAATAAATTCAAGATGTGTTTCTAGATAAGCCAGGTACCAAATTTTCATTGCACTGATGGCGCATTGTGAGAATGAAACCCTTCCAACAATGGTGCCAATGGACTTGACACTCACAGGGTGTGCTGCACCGCCCCACCCTGAGTAAAACAAAACCTCAACAAAATTATCAACAAGCAACATTCATAAGATGAGACAGCAAAACCGAGAAGCAAGAACGGAAAAAAACCCCAAAAAAACAGAGAACCCACAAAAAGAATTAAAGAAAGAGACTAAGAGCAGAAGATAATGTTGAGTGCGAGGGAAAGAGAAAAAGCGGCACCTACCGTTAAGCCAAGCCAAGTCATATGGAAGGGGAAAAAAAACTTATGACACGGGACTTTTACGGCGAAGCTGTTAAGGGCTAGGTTCCCCAGGATCGTGTCCGTGTATGTCGACACAAACCTACCTGGACAGCTACCGCCATCTATGAGCGACGGCGGCAAGCACACAACCAGTATGGTTTCCGCCATCGCTCACAGATGGCGGCAACCTTTCCAGCTATCATAGAAGATTGGATACTTGAGTGCGTTGGTGGGAATTCATCGTAGGAAACAGCGTGAAAAACAGTTAATGATGAAGAAGAAGCACACAGTGTATGGAGTACAGCTCCGCTGGTCTTCCTTCGTCACAAAATGGAAAGGCTGAACCAATTTTTTTTCTTTTTTTTTTTGCATTGTTGGGCGTGCATACAATGATGCACAATTTTGTTTTCTTTCTTTTTTTGTGTGTGTTTGTTTTCAAATTGCTGTTTCTTCACCAACCAATAGCTTCGTTGAATTTACCTGCACCTCCTGCTCCGGTGCAGAAAAGTGTTGGGTGGTGTACTTCCGGTTGTATCTCAATTGCAATTTCTTTTGTACTTCACTCAGGTTAGCAAAATTTGGTACAAATGTTCTCCACACCAACATAAACAAGCCCTGTAGATGTCATTTAAATCAGTCAAGTGGGTAAAATATTAACATTTTTGGGTAGTGTCCCCCCTTAATTGCGAGACGGCCGATCGTCACCAACCGATTTTTCGGATGCCAATATTTCGGACATGTCCAATTATTCGGACGTTTTCACCGAACTGTCACTCACCCCATAGAGTTAATGTATAACATTGACCGAAATTTCGGACTCTATAAAGCTTATTGCTCAATATTTTTTACATAATTTGTGTGATTTCCTCAGTTTACAGCCACGAAACAGCCGCCGCGATAGCGCCGCGAGCTTAGTCGCCACCATTTTGGTTGTTTTGATTTAGCCCTGTAGCCCTCGATGGCCCACTTCTCTTTTTATGAATTCTATCTTTGGGGGTTGTGAGCAATGACTCAGAATATTACGGTAATAACTTTTTGTTGTTTTTTTGTGGAAAGTTATTTGTATTGTGCCATACGTGTTCTCTATTCATGCACTTTTTTAAAAAGATATTTTTGGAGATTAGTGTTTTTTAAGTTAAGTCTCATTTTGAAACGTCGGTGGGAACTTAATGCTTCCAGGAAGTGTCTCAAGTTTATCTAATAGTATATGCATTTCAAGATAAAAGAAGCGATTAATCTCGTTATGTTGCAGAGGGGCGTTCCAACTTTTTGAGTCGTACGTAACGACTTGGAATCAAGGATCGTGCTTTCACGATGAATGCGATAGCCTTGCGACAGACGTGTGCACCGTTTACCTTACCATTAAATTTTTTTCTTCTATATTTATTTGTTATGCCTGTTCAATGTAGTTGACTTTGCCAATTGCCTACAGGTTATTTAGGATCAAGAACCAGTTGTAACAAAATATATTTGCGTAAAAGTTGAATATTTTTTTATGTTGGACACGTTTGCCGTTGTGAAAAGTCTCCTAGCTGGTTTTTTAAATGGTTCCTCTCTGCTTACAGGCGTTCTTCAGCAAACCCTATGAGCACATCTTGCTCAGAGTCATCCAGACCAGCAAGGACGTGCTGGCCACCCTGCCTCCAGAGGACCACGGTCCAATTGAAGCCAAAGTCCAGCACGTCAGGGACCGATGGAAGGTATGCGAGACACTTTCATTGCACTCTCCTTTATTGAACACTGCAAACAGTCTTCACTGTAAAATGCCAGGTAGAGTCTAGTCATGAGATGTCCATTGGAGCATCTGGATGCCTGATGTCTAGCAGTTGTGATAATCTGTAGCATTTGAAATTTTGACTGAATGAAAGAGGACGGCAGGGAGGTCCCTCAGTTGTGTCGCCTTCCGTGCGAGCTGGGGCCAGCAACTATAACTGTCGAGTTCTTTGGCCGGCAGGCTTCCCCACGACACAGTTGTGCATCGAGGGGAAGGGATTTCGATAAACTTAAATTTATCTCTTTTGTAAGTTTGAAAAATCAGATTCCTATGAATCTAAAATACCTAATTTCAATATCTCTGTTTGATATGGAAAGTCAATTTTGTAATGAGAATGGCCTCAACTACTACAAAACCCTGCCAAAGAGATGCTGTCTGCCAAAAGGCAAGAGGAACAACAAACAAATGGTTGGTGGGGTCTGGGGATCTACAGGAAAGATCTGATTGTTAGGCTCTTTTGCCAGAAAACAGAAAATGGGGACTTCCCAGCTTTCTTTGGTGCACACATAGGGAGGACTTGTGCTAATACTGCTATCTATCTAATTGAGGATCAAGGTTTATTTTAACTTGATCTTTTTTTAATATATTTTTTAGGTGCGAAGCTTCTTAGGGTCTAGCCTTGTCTGTCTGGCTTCCGTGCTCACATCGATCTTGCTGGTGCTCGTGCTCGTGATCGTGCTCGTGAGCTCACGTGCACGAGCACATGAGCATGTGCTCACGTGCTAGTGTAAAAAAAAAGATGATGAAAAAAAAATATTTGCGCAGTCCACAGGATTCGAACCTCTGTGGGGAGACCCCAATGGATTTCTAGTCCATCGCCTTAACCACTCGGCCACGAATGCGGGACAAGTAGGGGGCTCTGAGATGTGTTAGTAACTCAAGAGCTGGGGATGTCATGGATGAAACGTTGCATGTAGCCGCTCAACGTCTATACAGGAGAGGGCGCTGGGGTCAAATGCGTATATAATCGCATTAAACCTTGCATGCATTGGCTCAACGTTTATAGACGAAAGGGCCCTGCGGTCAAATGCTCAAATGCGTATAGTATAACCATGTTCCATACCACACATTCTCTTTCTGACATGGATGAAAACGAACGAAAGGTTCGGCATGCTGCAGCTCAGCGTCTACGCAAACAAGCACCACAAGAGCTTCGCCCCAATCAACATCATTTACCACGTGGAGATGCAGTCATTTTTGTCTCTAGAACAATTATTGGATATTTAGGAACTATAGCTGCTGTATAACCCGGAGAGTAAAAGGAAATATACAGGCACTGTTGCAGTCAACACCTTTGTGCACTTCTTAATTTCAGGTTTGTTGGATTTCAAGTTATTTTAACAATCCCAGAGATAGAAAAAGGTAGAGGCGTTACTTTTCTCTTCGCTTTCCTCGCATCGCAGGCAGTTCAGCAGAAGCTGCCAAGGCTGAACGACGACGAGCTTTTCATGGAGCTTCAGGAGTCGTTTGAGCGCCACGTCAAGACGCTCGACAAAGAACTGCAGGACGAGCAGAAGCTCGTCGACAGCGGAGAGAAGTTGCGCAACGTCCTGGCTCGGCACGAGGTTCGTCACAACCCCTGTGATTGTGTTGCGCGTCTGTTTACCCGGCGAGAAGTTAGTCAGCACCAATGGGTGCCTGGCGTCTCCGCTGTAGAGGAGAACTTTAGCCAGTGCAGCGTACCACTGTTGACCCTGGTTCGTTAACGTGCATCAGGCAGTGGCGGTACATTACCGCACGCCAGTACGATGATCTTCCAGATCTAAACAGGTAGGGGCGGTGATTGAACCCAGGATCCCTGGGCTCTGCAGTGCGAGGTTTTGTTCCACGTGCGAGCCGTGGTCTGCTAACACACTCGGCCACCCGTCCCCACTGAGAGCCATCGCTGTGAAACAGACTTGTGCACTTGTTCAAGTGCTTGCAACGAGTCGTTGGCCTCGATTGTCACGAAATCCGAAATGCGTCGTCTGCATCCCACGGTGGCCCCACACGTCCTAAGCTCGCGACGCACCGTGTCCTTCCAGGAGTTCTTCAACCGCTCTCGGGAGATCGGGGCCATCCAGGACGCCCTGGAGGAGATGGAGCAGCTAGCCCAGAGCTGCCCAAGCCACCGGGAGCCCCTGAAGTCGTGCCAGGACAGGTTCAGCGAGCTGCACGAGCGCATCGTCACCATGAATCGCATGCTCCAGACGTCCAGGGACGACTGGCTCGTGTACTCCAGGAAGTGAGTGTTTGGAATCGCCTCCTCCTGCCACAGTGCATGGGACATGTGTCTTTGACTGGTTCAGTTTGCCGTGTCCTCAAAAGGGGTCCTTCGGTTTCCGTACAACGATGTCACAGTTGTGTCGTGCTGTTCTGCCGTAGGTCGCTCTCCAGCTTGACTGTCCACGAAAGCTTCAGCGGCCGAGAGTGGGGATGCGGCGATGACAACAACGCTTGCGCTCGCCCATACTTTTAAGCGGAGCTTCTATGATTAACCGCCAGCATTGCGACGTCCGGCAGCGTGAGATGCTTGTTCCGGCGACATATTCCCGGCCACTTTGAGACCACTTGCAATACGTAGGGGCTACAGGATGCTAAACACACCTGTCACACGAGTTCTAGGCACTGTACCCGAACTATGCAGTTAGGGCGCAGATTTTTCAATACCGATCTGTCGGAGAGAACCGATCGAATCTATCTGGAGCGCCGAAATTCTCGAGCTTTGTGTTAGAACTGCATTGCGATGCTGGGACCAATGGCTTCAAAATGGCGGCTTCGTGTAATTGAATTGAACTACCCATGACGGGCTGAACTGGCTAAGTCTACTCTACAGTGGGCAAATGGGTCGTCGTTTTATGGCGATAGACGTTATGAGCCCTTCCAACTGCTGGAAATGGTGTTTGTAGTAACTGTAGTTGTTGATGTTGCAGTGGTCATAGTAGGCTATAGGGCGTCCATCGTCGATGTCGCCCAATCCTCGAAAAAGACAGCCCGCCTCCCGCTAGATTCTATCCTAGGTTCTCCACGCTTGAAGCGGGTGCGTTACCTCTGAGCTACGGCGCAGCTTTGACTAGGCTGCCTGCATTGTCCTTCTGTTTAGGGTGTTGCATTCTTTGTAGTACTCAATGCCAACAGCACGCGCCCTCGGGAAAAATACGAAGAGTTAGCCGGTAACAAAATGCCGCCTTAAAACAGGACTGCTCAATCCTTTTTTTTTTTTTTTTTTTAAGGGCTAGATTACAAGTTTTATTATGCAAAAGGCTTTCGCGGCTCATCAAAGTTGCAACACTTTTTCGGACGTAGCACTGGGTAACTGCGGTGTTGCGTATCCTGCGGCATTCCACAATTTTGCCCGCATGTGTTTATCCGAGAATACACAAATTTAACTTTTTGCAAATGGTTAAAAAATGGTCTGCACGTGAAAGACATTGGACTTGCTGATGATTTCTGCTCAGGTTCAACGGCCTGCTGTCGTGGATGGACCAGGTGGACGAACGCATAGAGCTTCTTGTTCAGAGCGACACCAGCTCTGCTTCCGCCTATGAGACCCAGCGCACAGAATTTTTGGTAAGGTCTGATTTTAAATGAACAATGCAGCATGCTAGAAGGTACTCTCCAGTGTGCTCTAACACTGATAATTCAAAAAATGTTCACTTGATCATGAACACTTAAAAAAAATCAGCAAAGCAGTAGAGCAGTAGGTGATTTCATTTGTAGCATTTAAGCGAGAATTGTATATACGTTTTATGAATGGAGCTTGCACGTTTACTTCTTAATTCTTCATGCAGCCCATAGAAGTCAATCACGAAAGGAGACCAGCTAAGATTGAGATGCATAATGTTTAAATAAAAAAAAATGGAGACTTGTTTTTGATTTTGATAGCGTTCACATGCTCAGAATCTCAGCGCAGAGCTCACGTATGAGCCCCAACATCATTGGTGGTTCGTTATTTGCTGCATCCTGTCTGATGATTGGCTTTCTGTGGGCATTGTAAGAAAGGATATGTGCTGGCTTTGCTAAGAAAAGGTTGACCTATTTTCGAATAAATACGGTAGCTTCAATCGCTGGGCCAGATACAATTCACATTGCTTTAGAACTCTTCAACTGAAGTGACAGTCAAGTGTTGCACACTTCACAGCATTGATCTCAGAAGTTCCTTCTCTGCAGTTGTTTGCCACCATAATGTGAGCTTTCCATCTACCATTACTCATAATATGTTTGCTCATTTGTGCACATTGATTTTGTCACCATGTTCCTTAGCTAAAACGGAGCTTTGTGTACACTTTGTTGTTATCATAGTCCAACACCGGACCATAATCCAATGCTTTGTCGTAGTCAAACACTTTATCATAGCTCAATTACTTTATTACAGTCCAACACATTATTGTAATGCAAACCTTTGTCAAAGCTCGTTCTAATCTAGCGCTTCGCTGTAGTCCAACACTTTGTCGTAGCTCAACAGTTGGTTACAGTCTAATGTATTGTCGTAGTTCAACACTTCGTTGTAATTCAAACCTTTGTCATTTTCTAACACCTGGTCATAGTTCAACACTTTCTCGTTATTCAGAACTTTGTCATAGCTCTACACTTTGTTGCAGTACTACTCACTGTCGTAGTCCAACACTCTTTCGCAGTCCGACACTTTCTCATAGCGCACACCTTGTCGTAGTTCGAGTCTTTCAGAGCTGAGTGCCTCTTTGCGATCGCAGGACATCTGTGAGACGGTGGACGCCCGCCGCGGAGACCTCGAGTGGCTGACCAACCGGCTGGAGGCCCTTCTGCCCGGCATGGAGCCCGAGGAGGCCCAGAGGGAGAGCGAGCGGCTGGCCGGCCTGGTGGCCCGCTACGGGGCCCTGCTGCCGGTCATGGAGACCACCACCGTCGTCTCAGAGACTGTGTCCAAGTGCTACCTGTACCGTGAAGAGGTCACCCAGGTGAGCGGCTGTGCACTCGTCACTGAAGGTGCTCGCTCGATAGATGTCTTGTGCAGCCGGGTATGCGTTACCAGAAAACACTGCCCGTCACTTTGGTACATCTTGAAGGCACTCTAAATGCGTAGCATTTAAAAAGCCAGACCTGTAATCTGTAATGTGGCCATGTGTTATGATGTTGGGTCGCATCAAGTGATGACATGATGTTATAGTGTCACGTGATGTCATGGTGTAATGTGACGCCACAAAGGACCCATAAATGATGTGCATTTAGAGTGCCTTCGGGATCTGTCGAAGAGACGGGCGGCCCTCTTTTAATCTTTTCATAGCTCTTGGCATTCAGCCCCCCTTCCAAGTCGTCTCTTTAGCTCGAGGCATGACCTCTCTTTGGTTTTGCAGGTGACCCGTTGGCTGAGGGAGGTCAGGGACTCCAAGGCCGTCACCGAGGAGATTCCGCTGGATAACCCTGAGAAGCTCAAGCAGATGGTGCAACAACAGAAGGTCAGCCGGAGCAATTTATATGCATCCCCCCCACCCCCTCCGCCCCTACCCCTTCTAACACACCCTCAAACCAAGTCCCACACTCCCCCAAAAGTTTCTTGCACAAAGTGTACAAACACATTTCGTGAAACTGCCCAATATTGACCAAGATCAGTATGTTTTAAACTGCCCAGGTCAGTGGTTCTCAACCACTGATTCTGGACCCCTTCTGGGTCAGCAGAAGTGATGGGGGACCCCATCTACCGGGGCAAAGGGGAGTGGTAGTGGATGATTGCTATAACAAGACGGTAAATGAAAAAAACTAATTTTATGTAAATCAACTTTTAAATAAGGAATAATCAGCCATACTCACTTGGCTTGCAGTTTATTTTGCTGTGTGGGACAGTCAATATCAACAAAGGAAAGATTTATTGCTCAGCTCAAG
This sequence comes from Ixodes scapularis, assembly GCF_016920785.2. Lineage (NCBI taxonomy): Eukaryota > Metazoa > Arthropoda > Arachnida > Ixodida > Ixodidae > Ixodes > Ixodes scapularis. The sequence continues at coordinate 72,001,062 of NW_024609836.1, forward strand.
TAATGTTCGAAGGCTTCGTGGAGCCTAGGTGAACAGCTCCTTTGTTTTGCAAGATCAACAGATGCTCGCGAGTGTAAAGTTGTCTCGCCTTTGGTGATCTGGGATTGTGGCCATTTTTTTGGGGGGGAAAACTCCAGGATGTGGTCCAGGAGCTCGAAAAGCGCCAAGACAAGGTCCTGGAAAGCATCAAGTCCGGCAAGGACCTGCAGACGGAGAAGGGTGCTCCCGAATTTGTGTCCAGTGATGTCCGCAAGCTGGAAGAGGAATGGTCACAGGTCTACCGAGAGGCGGTGGAAAAGCTCGACCGGATGACGGTACGGAGACCCCACACTCCTCTTTTTTGGCCTCTCTCGGTCTAATATTTCTATAGTCCCCGCAAGCCTCGAGCATTCACGCACAGCCAAAGCATGGTGAAAGCCTGTGAGTGCATGACGGAGGCCGGACATTTGAATGAGACGCCCCGCCTTTCCCACTCGGTCCGTGACAGTATCTGCTGTATCTCTTCGCGCTTAGGCCTGCTTGCCTCGAACACCTACGTTTACATGGATGCGACTGAAGCGAATATATCAAGAGGAGTCTGGTCACGGGTGCTTGACACTTCTCTTTCCTCTCCTCATGCCCGATCGCTGTTGTAAATTTTGATTCGATGCTCCACAGTCGCATCCACGTAAAAGCAGCCCGTGTTTTTTTTTAGATTGAAAAACAACTTTTACTGTGCGTCCGAGTTATGCAAAATAGCGAGTTGGGTGAAAAATTAAGGGTGCATAGTGAGCAACTTGAGCTGTTATGAGTATAATTAAACATGTTTCTAGCTCTTCGGGACTTCCCGAGCAACCGGTGCAATTTGGAGCTGGTTGCTTGAGATGCAGATTCAATGCAAATTCGTTCCTCTCACGATGCAGTTCTTTGCACACCTTACGGGCAACCCCATTCCCACGGTGAATCTGGACCCTATCTTGTCTTAGAATTCTAATGGTTTAAACGTTGACCTAAGGGCTTGACTCTATCATTTGTTTCTTATTCAACACTGCTGCTCTTCGTTATTTAAAAGCTCTTACGAAGCTTCTTTGATTTTTAACGCTTCTTTACCTCAGTTAGAGAGGCACTCTACTGTATTCAAAGTTCTTTAGTCTGTGTGGTGGCTTTGCTGGCTGTCTCTCTTTCTGCCACACTCTCAAGCCAGTGACATTTCCACTCGACTCGAGTGGCCACACCAAGTTTGGTTTTCGATGAGTTCCGTCTCTCGTTGCAGAAGGACAGCCAGCGCTGGCAGGAGTTTGAAAAGCTGCGTCAGGAGATCCTCCAGTTGCTGGCTCAAGCCGAGCAAGAGCTCAAGTCCATCGGCCTGCTCGCAGACATGGAGCAGAAGAAGCTGGAGCAGTGCATCCGAGAGAAGCAGGTACGTCGTCCGGGAGCTTGCCTAGCTGAAAGTTTTCAGTTTTGAGGAATGTCTATCTCTCTTGAATAGCTGCCAATAAACTCCTCCCGGTTTCGCAGAAAAGCCAGCGTTGGCGTCGATGTCAGTAGCGGACAGGAAAATCCCTGATTGGTCGATAGGGTCATGACGTCACAACCACATGACCTCACGTGGGAATTTCAAACGACCCAAAACGCTCTCGTGAAACTTGACGTCACGCGTAGAGCAAAAGTGAATAAAACATAACATGTAATGCAAATTGAATTTTAGGTGGAGGCGGGATTCGAACCCACGGCCCTTCGGTTGCGAGCCAGACACTCTACCCTCATGCTTGGGAACGAGTGAGGTTTATATTTAGCTATCACGTTCCACTCTTTAAAGGACACATGCAAGGGTAAAAAACATACTTTTTAAACATCCGGGTTGGGAAAAGGAAGTCGTAAAACGAATTTACAACAAAAATGAAATTTTTTAGAGCTATATTTACGGTGCTATACGAATTTGTAGTTGGCACCCGCGGGTGCCGTAGAAGAGTGACCGCTATTTGTCACGTGGTGCTTGCGCTCTTTTGGAAGCTTTCTATGGTCTCGAAAAGTTACTTATTCATCTTCGTTTGAAGTGCAACAAAAAAACAGAGATTAATAAGTAACTTTTAGAGCCCAAAGGAAGCTCCTGAAAAAGCGCAAGCAGACGTGATACGCCTGTGCACTGGTCATATGACGGCGGCGGCACCCCAGAGCACACAAACCTACGTGGCGACGGCGGCGGCGGCATGGAGAAACGCGTTGAAGCAGCGGCGCACCATGCTCAGCGTGCGGCGGCGGCGTGACTTTGTGGCGGCGGGGACACAGCGCGGAGGCGCACGGGTGTACCACATGACCAGCAGCAGCTGCCATGGGCGCGAACTACAAATTCGTTTTACGCCGTAAATATAGCTCTAAAAATTTGTTTTCTTCGTTGTAAATTTATTTTATAACATTCTTTTTCCATCTAGGCTGTTTAAAAAAAAATATTTTTTCCTTTGCATGTGTCCTTTAAGGCAAAACTTAAATGCCCTCTTGTAATTTTTTTTTTGTCTTATTTTGAGCTTGTTTAGACAATACATATTGTGTGTAGCATCAAGCAAAAGACCAGATGGTCTGACAAGGCCTCGATGCCACTATAAAACAGAAGCATAACAATTTATCACTGTTGAAGAAATAAAGTGCAATCCGTGAGTCTGTCCTGATCCTTGTGTTGCCGTGGCGATGCCGCTTTCCAGGAGGCTGCCAAGAGGCTGCAGGAGTCTATGGACGCCATGCTGGCCCGCCTGCGCGGCCTGGCAGACGAGCTCTCCCAGCAGCTGGGCCCCCAGCGGCAGGACGTGCTGCGGGCCGAGCTGGACAAGACGGAGCGCCGGACCACCACGGTGCTCACGACGGTCCACGAGACGGTCCACAAGCTGGAGACGGCGGCCCACAAGAGCACGGACCTGTCGGACCGCCTCGGCCGCCTTTCCGAATGGCTCGCAGGCATCCAGGGCAAGCTGGAGACCAAGGAGGGACCTGTCCCCGAACAGCTTGAGGAGATCCAGGTAAGGGCCTTTTTAATGTGAAAGCATTAATTGTCTCATGGAGCGAGCCGACGTCATCAGCTTTGAAAACACGCCAAACGGCTCTTAAATCCTTCTCCGAGGCAAGCCAGCTCCTAGCTATGAAACTGTAACCACGTGCAAAGCTAGCCACGGCACCATTTACACCGCTTCGATCCCATTGGCTAGCGCGCGTCGACCAGGCTCCCATTCGCCGGTCACGCAGTGCCAGGTCAGCGCCAGTCAGCGTGCCAACATGCGTAGAGCAAGAATGGTGTACATGCTTTTGCGTTCACAACTCATAACAAGTGCTTAGGTGTACCTCGGTCTTTTTTGTACGGCGGTAGCTGTGATGGGCCCCACCCACCACCAGGAACGACGTTCGTTGTCATTGCAGTTGTTGTCGTAGTAAGGCGTAGGGCATCCATCGTCATCATTGTCAAATGCTTGAAAAAGATAGCTCGCGACCACGGTGTTTTGAGGATTCGATCCTGGGTCCGCTGCGTGTGAAGCGGGCACGTTAGCCTAGAGCTGCACCACAGCTTTGAGATTGGATCTCCTTCCCGATAGTTTGTATGTAGTGCATAAACTTGAATAGCTTATGTAGGCTGAAAAAAAGATCTCATCATAACTTTTCTCGGTGGCTGGTGTTCAGTTCACACTGATCATTTTCGAGTAAGAGCCGTGCGTTTGAATTTCAACCTGAAATTATGGATATGCGGCAAGAAGTTGCGTTAGTAGCACACCAGCATTTGGAGCCCGTAGCACGTTCTATCATTTTGCTTTCACTGCTGTGCTTCTTTTTAAAGAAAGAGGTAAAGAGAGGAAACTTGGTTCATAGGTGCCTTCATTGGATGGTGGGAGGAATTGTGAAATTGAACGACATGGTCGAGCGCATTTGTTGTGAAAACATAAAACAGTGTAAGCCTTCCACTAAAAGAGTTTCATGACAAGTGCAGATAATATTTCGTTTTCAGTTTGTGTAAGGGCCACGCCTAAAAAACTGCCCTCACGTTCTGTGAGAATGTTTAGCTCTTAGACTGAATTACGAAAATTAAAAAGTGCAAAAGACAAGGGCAAGAGGGAGACAACACAGGACAAGCGCTTACTCACAACTGACGTTTTAATTCGGAAGATTGCGCTTTTTAATTTTCGTAATGTTTAACCAACTAGGCCAACAAATCATTTTGCTACAGTTCTCTTCGACTAAACCTTAGAACTTTCAGAACACATGATGTCTTTAAAAGACAAGGGCTTCACTAAGTGTATAACAGTATCGTAAGTCGAGAAATCGTTGTTTGGCACTTCGCCGCTACTGCAAGCTATGTTTTCCTTATTTTTGGAACGATCATAATAATAACAAGTTTTCTTAAAAGTCAACATTCCCGGTGCAACAGCCCTTCAAATCTAAGCTGACCAAACAGATCACGGGTCTTATCTAACGAATGTTCTTTGCCGGCAACAGTGCAATGTTAACTTTGTGGCAGAGTGCCTATCGTATTGATCTATGCAGGATAGGTGCCGCCCTACTAGAGTAGGGAGCAAACTAAATCCTCTACCGAATAAATCGACACACAAACGTCGATCTTGGCAGTCGGCCAGGTACGGAGAAGCACGGGATGTGATAAAAACGCTGCAACCGCCGCCCGTCTGGTAAAATTAGCCGTGCGCCTCCATCGCAACATTGCTCCTTCTTCGTCTGGTTCTTTTCATTTCCCATACACGTCGCAGACCGCTCGGAGGCGCCGCCTTAAAACTATGCTTCCGTACGATAGGCCGCAGTTTGCACGTTTCGCCATTCGAATCGGAGCTAGACACGCTGGCAGCATACTTTCGCGTGTATTCACGGACAGAACGAGAGGTGCAAGGTGCTTCTTTTAGACACTCGGCCTTCAGCGTGCGCCCGTTGCCTTCCGTGATGCTCTGTGCACGCACGCTGGAGGCTCACAAGGTGCCCAAGTGTTATCAAAGGTAGGAAACTCAAGCTGGAGCAGGGACGACTGATGGACCTTCCTGCCATTCATGTCCTTTCAGCGATGAGAGCTTGTGCACGTACTACTTTGTAGCTTGTCAGTTGCACGAAGGCCGGGGTCGAGTGAAAGTGTCTTTTATTTAAAGTGTGCGCGTACTCTTATACATTTTTAGCAACCTCTCGTGTCAAGGAATCGAGTTCGCCACCACGCACCACAGTGGACACTATGAGTCGCGTCAGTCGACCCGGCGCTCTATGCGCCACGTGTCTTTGTGCTCTGCACGTCGCTTTGCCTAACCGGAAGGTTATGTGACATTTTTTGAGCTGTGAATTGGTTCCGGCGGCTCGTAGCGTCTGTTGCAGTACATCGGAAGTTGAAATGGAGCATATGTGCCATTTCTACGGCCTGTTTTGCATAATAAATGCGAAGTATTTGTACGGCCAGCTCTTGGAGATTTCGTGTCTCCGGACGGGTCACGTGACACTGTGGCATCTTGCCAAAAGCTCTCTAACTTCACTGTTTTTATATGTCTCTGACGTCACACGGCCTTGTGACTCCATGGTGGCCTGTGGTATGATCTGACATCATGCCACGTGGTCATGTGACGTCGCAGCTTCTCTTGACCGTCTCTCGCGTCCCCGTTCCCGCCTCTCCTTAGGACCTGACCAAGGAGATAGAGTCCAAGACGGAGGTTCTGGAGCAGCTGGAAAAGGAGACCCAGGAGCTCCAGGGCCAGAACCCCGACCTGGCGCGGCTGGCGGCCGACCTGCGCTCGCAGCTCTACGACCTCGGAGCAGAGGGCAAGGGCAAGGAGCAGGAGCTGGCGGAGCGGCAGACCCGCCTCAGGCTGCTCCGGGAGCGCAGCGTGCAGGAGCGCCAGGAGCTCGAGACGGTCGAGGCGGGGCTCGACCAGGGGGTCCCTCACCCGGACTCGCTGGACGAGCTCGCCGCCAAGCGGGAGGAGTTGCTGGTCAGTGCCCTCGGCAACACTTCCAACGTTGCTGGGAACTTGCGGTTGCCAAGCACCCAAATTTCTGATCGTTCCTAAGCTGTAAGGAAGTGTTTTTTCAGTTTAGACACGATTTAGGCAAAATCTTTTGGTCTGGATTAGGAGGACACTGCTCCAAACGGCGAGCTTTTTACCCGCTAGTCTCACTTGTATGATATTTCAAGAGCATATTTGTAGCTAGCTATGAAAGAGGTTGTGCTCTGACCTGTGGCGCCATCTGCCAAGCAGACGGTAGACAATGAGAACTATGCTACTCCACGGACGCCGGGGAGATTGCCACTCTTCAGCCGCTCGCACCGACTTCAGATGCTAGCCATGCGTGTTGTTATCTACCTGTTACCAACTTCTAACCGATCGTATACATACATTATTAATCAGTTATTGTTAAGTAAAGTATTAGTTATCCTATAAACAAAAATAAAAACCATCTGCTAAATTTATTGGGAAGTTTGGAGGTTAGTTTGTGGTGCAGACTATGTCATCAAAAATACTGCATCCTGAAATCAGGTGTACTCAACTCTGCAAGTTGCTGTTGATGTGCAACTGTCCTCTCACTGGGATTGACTCTTCAATGACCACTTTTATTACAATTCACTTTGACTTTAATGAACACGGTAGCCTGTGTTACTGTCGAATGGTACAGGCGTCGTATCATTAGTACCTATTGTCTTACAAACGCGATCAAGAAACATAACTCGGATCCGAAAAGCAATTGCGACGGCACCTGATTGAATCCTTCTTTTAACTCACCGTTGCATCAATTTGCTTACGCAGAAACTCTACGAGCTTACCAAGAAAAAAGTCGAGACCCTTCGAGAACTGGCCGCCGAAGCCGCATCGGATGAACCGGATGTCCAGAGAACTCTGTCCGAGCTCATGGAACGCTGGAAACAAATCGGCAACCTGCTGCAAGTAAGCCAAACTGTCTATGACGAATACATTAGAATCACAGTGCCCAGAATGTGCCTCCAACCGGCATGTTTTGCATCCTATACTGCCCATGCATTGAATGTGATTCCAAAGTAGCAACAAATGTCACAATAGCAGGCGAGTCGTATGCCGTCAGTTGGTCATAGGTGTTTAGGCAAAACGCATGAGCGAAGGCAAGTGTTGGCGGCGTCGCGGCTCCCCATTCCTTTTTTGCTGCAGCTTCTTCGCCGATGCGCGACCTGCAGCAGGTGTCTGCCACATTCACCCCCCCCCCCCCCCCTCCTCCGCTTTTAGGACGTCATTGGGCAGAAGTCGAGGTACCAGATTCGAGGGCTCAGTGACCACGCCAGTCGGCAACACTTTCCAAGCACTTTAGTCAGAATGCGCTCCTGGATTTACGGGCTCACCGGCCCACAATCTTTGTTTTATGCCGACGGTCCGATGCCTTCTCTTCAGGCTTGGCGGGATTCCCTGGGCACGACGGCCGAGCAGTGGAAGGTCATTGTGACGCACGTCGAGGAACTCGTGACCTGGGTGACCGAACGAGAACGGCAGCTGGAGGAACCGGTCAAAGGTGCCACTCCGTCCGAGCTGGAGAAGCAACGCGAGGGACTCAAGGTACGCCGGACAGGCAATGCAAGGCCGTAGACGGTTGGATGCCGGAGTGTTTGACGGCGGCGCTGACCCTTGTCTTTCGTAATCCACAGGGTCTGTCGGCAGAGGTGGCCCAGAAGCAGCAGACGTTGAGCGAACTGCAGGCCAGCATCGAGCGCCTCGGCACGGGGCTTTCCCACTCTGCGCTGGCTGCCCTTCACGCCCAGGTGAGAATGCACTCCAGAACAGAGATACTCGCACCTTCTCATTCGGAATATGGGTGCAACTTCGCTCCCATTGCTGATTTATCCCGATTCGTATCAAACATCCACGTTAAATGCATTCTCAACTTGAGCATGAACACTTAATGTTTTGTAGCCCCACACAGTTGGTGTGACCGGGGTATTTGGAAACGAGATACTGTATTGTTATTGGTCTTTTCGTCATATTAGTAAGTCCTCGTTGTATGTACTGTGTGGCATCATATTTACTAAATGGCACCATCTAGTAGATGCCATGCAGTTAGGATTTACACCACACTTACTAGGATGTCTGTGGCATGCCACGCCCATCCAGTGAATATGTTGTCGATGGCACTGTCGTAGGGAAAGCCAGAAAGACCACTGTTTGTTGAGAGCTTTGTCTCTTCTGGTGACTTACACTAAAGTCGCCGACCGATTTCATGGGCCCTCCACCATCACAAAAAAATTCAAATAGGTATGTACCAACGGCACCTTCTGCAGCTGCACCGGGCACACAACATCGTACTCGATTTACAAGTGCAGCCTATGTTAAAACATATGCTGGAAGTACACTACCCTGCACTTTCCTGCACCAAGCAACAATCTGAACCGATCCACCGGAACACTTCCAAGCAGCTATATACACGGGCTAAAGTGCGCCACACGCAGAAACAGAAGAAGAAAACAAAGCTAAGAGAGAAGAGAAGAAAACAACGACAGGTTGCTACCTTTGGGCCCATATACAGTCACCCGTGAACAAGGAGCCGAGCTGGCTTCGAAACGTCGGGCACATTGAAGAAATTGGTTAGAGTCTACGTAGTACTTTTTCTTGCTACACTTTTCTGCACCGCGCAACTGTAGCCACAGTCGGCTCCAGTGCCCAGACGTTGATCGTTGCCTCTTGCAGGTGTCTGAGCTGCGCCAGCGTGCCAATGCGCTGGCAACCATGCTGCGTCAGCTGGTGAGCCAGTTGTCGTCCCAGCTGTCGGAGAGAGAGGAGCTGGTGCGGCGGCTGGAGCTGTGCCAGGCAGTCCTCGACCAGCTGGGCCAAGAGGCACGGGGAGCCAGCGACCTCAACATGGGCCAGCTGGAGGGACAGCTGCGCAGGGTCCAGGTGCGTGCCCCTGAAGGGGGGTTACCTTCTCGGCCACGTGAGAAGAAGGGAGGTGGGGGACCACGCTCCACGGTGTCTTTTTGGTTTTAGTTTAGTGCAAAATACATTCTTATTGAAGGTAACTCGGATTTTGCTAACGTCCGTTGCACTGTGCTACGTATTCTAAGGGCCCAACCACATGGGTGCATTTATCACGTGCTTCATCGGTATCCACCTGTTTTTGCTTCAGCACACGCCCAAGAAAAGAAAGGGCAACCAACCCCGTGGGGACATTCCAGCGGTGACACCGCTCTATGCAGTGCCGCTAGATTCACTAGGTGGGGGGACACCGGCTAGAGGTTGAACTTCTGATCTACTCAAGTGATTGGAATGAAATTTGCAGGGGAGGTTTAACTTCAGATGTAGGTGTACTGTGCAAACATCCAGCTCTCTGGAACAACTTTACATACGTGCATAAGAAGATATGTCACTCCTCGTTAAGAAATCTAGAATATGCAAATGAAGCTATTAAGCATAATTTTAACTGCTTGAATATAAAGTGGGGGATGTGGGACTTCGGGCTATCTAGTTTTTATAACTCAAATATAAATATTTCAGGAAGAGTGATTACCTCAAAGTAAGGGATGCATATCTGTCCTATGTCAGTTTTTGAAAACATAGTTTTTTCTCAATGAGGATTTTAACTTAAAATAAAGTAGATAGCTCGATTCCCCAGTAAATTTTAGTTCAGAAACAACTTGATTGTGGTATCAGAATACTTTTACTTTCGAACAAAAGTCTTCTTCGTATGAAATTTGCAGCAAAATGTGGAACTGAGAAAAATGCATTCAAACATTGAACTCCTTTACTTTGCTACTGCCTGACAGTGTTGAAAATGCCTGCCTGATGTGTTGAAAATGTGTCATATCAACGTAATTATTTGGCTCATAGTTATGAAATTTAGTGTAAGGGTGTATATTTAGTTTCTGATACCAAAAACCTTAAAAATGAAGAATGAATTTTTTCAAAACATTTTGAAACTTAGGCCCATGTCCCCCCTTAAAGCACGTACGACTCTGATTGGTTTCTGCCCGGCAAGCTACCTCCAACATCGCCGTTGAGATCTGCCCAAAACAGAAGTCTGCGTGACATACACGTCACATTGTTGCAGTTGACCTCAAGTGCCCCACATTGAGTGACACTGTCGCGGATGAGGCACATGAAAAACGTACCATAAATCTGTGCGAAACTTTCTTATAATTTTTTCTTTTGATTTAGTAGTATCAAGACTACTGAATCTTTGTCCTAAACTTTGATTGGAATCAATAATTTCGGGACTAATAATGGATGCAGGTTCTTCGAACACACTACAATTCTCGCAACGGGTGCTTCTTGCACTTTTGCAGACGACCAAAGAAGAGCTGGTGATCAAGCAGACGGAGGTGGAGACCCTGGGTCGCACGCTGACCGAGCTGTCGGACAACCTGACCAGCGAGCCCCTGGAGCAGCTGTCGCAGAGCCTGGAGAAGCTGAAGGAGACCCTGCAGGACCTGCTGAAGCTCCTGGAGAAGCGGGAGGAGCTCCTTCGTCGGGCCATCGAGTTCCAGTCCTGGCAGAAGGACTTCCTGGAGCAGGTGACTGCCCAGTTGCCACTCGAAAGGGGGCTGCCTGGGCTGTCTGATCGTACATCTTTAAGATACCATGCCAAAGAAAAGGAACTGCCTGTTTCTTTATGGTATCCCAAAGTGGCTTTAAATGCCTAGCAACTATAGGCCTTTTGTGATTGTATGACGTCGCCTGGAGTGACGACAGGTCACGTTTTGTGACACTATGACGTTGCAGTGTCGTGAGACGTCACTAGACCATCAGGAAAGCAAGTGGTCACTCAACTTTTTGCCTCATGACTACATATGTCACAAGACCATGGGACGTCAGGTTAATGTGACTGATTGTTAAAATTTTCTTGCTTATTTTATAACAATGCAAAAGTAAGGGTTGAACCATTGTCAAGTAACTACATTGTAGAGGGTTTGTTTGATCAAGTCGAAAGTATGTAACCTTGCCGAGTTTGATTTAATGACTGTTTACTCTACTGTATCGTGAAATAACTATATTAGACCTCGCAGTTTTTGGACAATTCTACAGTGAGGCAACTTGACGAATGCAGGTGAGGCTGCTGCAACAGCACGCGGAGTCGCAGCGTGCCAGGCCGGACAGCCTGGACGGGGCCTCGACGGATGCCAGGAGCCTGGCCTCCCAGCTGAAGCAGAAGCTGCCCGAAGCCGCCAGCACGGACGAGCTGGCCGTGGAGGTGGAAATCACCTTCAGGGACAGCAGCACCAACGAAGTGACCAGCCTGAAGGGTCAGGCGGACAAGCTGCGGGACCATCTGGACAAGGTGGGGCGGATTTGCGTTGCCCGGCCACGCTACGCAGCTTGTGTGAACGGACGTTCTGAGTCGTGGGTTCTCAGACCGGGTTCCTAGGGACTCTGGTGGTTTTTTTTCTTTGAGGTTCTCCAAGATCCAAATTTTCTCAACCGTCCCTCGAACCTTTAACGTCAATCAACGGTTCCCACTCTTTGTAATAGGAGGCCTTTATCTTTGCAATTAATGAAAAGGTTCAAGCGAACTTGATAAGAATGACAATAATAATCCCTAGAGAAGGGGACAAAGGACAAAGGTTTGGAGAATTGTGTTTGTCCTTTGTCCTCTTTGTTCCCTTTCTCCAGGGATTATTATTGTCAGCCTTTATCTTAGAACTTTGAAAGACATTTTTAGGTGTAATTGAAATGATCTCGTGCACTCAAATTCTTTCGTGTTCTTACCAAGTAAACTTCAAACATTAGACGCTATTTTCTGGTGAGATTTCTTATAAAAGAGGTGGCATAGGGGGATGTTGAAATATGGGAAAAAGTTCAGTGCCCATACATACAGAATATTTTTTTTTTCTGGTATAAAAGTGCATTGATAAAGAGTTGCATACTGTCATAGTATTTCTTAATTCGTAATAACTCTCTCTATTTTTGTTTCTGGCAGCTGGAACAGGTGCTTGAGCAGAAGCAGCAGGAAGCGAGCAACCTAGAAGACCAGTGGGACCAGTTCAACACGAAGCTGGAGTCCTGCAAGCAGTTCATCGAGAGTTGCTCGGAGAAGCTCAAGCGCCTGAGGCCACAGACGGGCAGCCCGGAGGCCGTGGCAGCCGTCGTCAAGGAGCTCGAGGTCGGTCGAACGTTTGCACCGCTTTCCTTTTTGCGCGTCAACTCTTTTCGTTCGGGTCCTCTTTCACACATCACCGCGGTTAAATTTTAGATTTCTAGAAATACGAGGTGGGACCCGAAAAAAAATTTTGCGGTGTTCCTTTCACCGCGAAAATAAACTGCGCATTGCTGAACGCTCAGTCTCCCCCCAAATGTAGCTTGAGTGGTCCCGACCAGATGCCAAAGTTTTAGAATTTACCGTTGTCTTATTCAAAAGTTACGAGCAATCTTTTAGAATATTTGATAAGAAAATGGGGGCCGACAGAGTGCACGAATGCGTGGAACTGAATGGCATCAGACGCCCAGAACATGCCCCATTTTTTCATTGAAATTTTCAGTAGATCATTTATAAGTTTTTAATAGGATAATGGTTAGTTCCGAAATTTCGGCATCTGCTCTGGAGTGCTAGCACTACAATGCATCTGGGCAGGGTTGGTGTATTTGGCGAGGCACAGTTTATTTCTGCAGCAAAAAAAAAAAAAAAAAAATGGTGTGCATTTGTTTTTGAGTTTTTCTCGAGGACATCCTGTACATTGTTTCAGTACTCCAGTGCTATGCGCAATTGTTTGTTAGCGTGTGTCTTATTTATGTTTACGTAGAAACATTCACATTACAAACTGTCGGGTATCGTCCACTCGTCGCTGAGCCTCGATTCTTCTCACGTGCCCCCCTCTGTCCCGGCCCTGTCCCGGACGAAATAAGTTTCGACACTCCGTAGACATCTACGATCTCTTTATTCGTAGGAGTTGCAGCAGACGCTGACCAGGGAGCAGGGAGCCCAGGAAGCGACGCAGCAGCTGGGGCGCTCGCTGATCGAGGCGGACGCGTCGTGCTTCCCCCGCGTCCAGGGCCCTCTCGGATCCTTGGCCTCCGACTGGGAGTCCCTCTCCTCGGAGACCACCCGCACCCACCGTCTGCTCACCTGCACCCACACGCTGTGGCTCGACTGCCGCCGACTCGAGGTACTACACAGGGCGACAGTTCTTCATAGAAACATCCGCAGATGTATGAGCCTTTGAGCGGCTCAAACGCTCCTATTGGGTGGATCCAAATCCTGGCTAGGGCAACGTCATGCTGAACGGTGGTTCTCGACCACCGATCATTCATGCACCCCTTCTGGATTGGCATAACTGATGGGGGACCCCATCTGCCGGGGTGGAGGTGCGGTGGGTATTGGATGATTAGAGTGACAAAAGGGTCACTGTGGGTATACAGTGACAAAAGGGCATGCAAACCAACTTTGATGCTCTCAAACGGAGAATAATCAATTCTACTCACTCGGCGCACATGGTTTGGTCTGTTTAGCTTCAAAAGACAGCCAGCGTCACTAAAAGAAAAGAAAAGTTTTATTGCTTGGCTTGACTGGCCTTCAGGGACGCCAATGGTTCTGCGGATTCCCATTTGAGAACCGCTGACCTAGAATCGTCGGAGCTCGCGTAGACTGGCATTCCGACCTCATCACATTGAGATCGAACATGCGGGACAGAGACTGGACGGGAGTGCTCCTTCAGCGTTTGGTTGGGCCTGGGGCCGGGCCCCGGGTTTGGGCCCAAATGCCGAGTTGGTGACATCGGAGTGTGACGATGTTGTGTTGAGGTAGAGCAGACTGTTCACAAGCTTTGATTATCCTGGGTGGTGTTTGATGTGGTGCACATGACCTGTCTGCAGTCTGTAGTGGTGTAATCTCCACGCATCTGCGACTTTGGTTACTCAGTGCCCAATGATTGTTAGAGGGTCTAAAATAGAGCCACTCGAGCTTCTCAACGTACCGTATTCAGGATCGTCCAACTGAAGTTAAACTCGAGCCACTGCGCTTTGTTGTGGGCAGATGTTGGCTATCTGGAAGCCGGGTCAGAAAGAAGCACACTAAAGCCTTTATGTTAAAGGTTTGAACAGCTCATGAGTTGTGATTGGTCGGAAAGTCATAAACATGTTGGTTTCTGCCCAAGGTATCTTTATATTATATAGCTCGTAATCTACTCGTCTGCAAAAGTATGCGGCCCACTGGCGAGTAGGCTGCACCTGCTTTGCCCGCCCCTATTGAATTCGATTGCGGAGGGACACCATTTTGGAACTGTTGACTGCAGTGCTGAAACTCATTCTGAAAGTTAGCTTAGAAGTTTCCGAACTGTAAGAACATTCCGTGGCTCTTGTCCTGTTTTTTCTTTGGACGTCCCAGTAACCCATTTTTTTTATGCATTTCTAAGGAATTGCTCTAGGAATGTCTATCTCAGCAGCTCAACTAGCTATTAGGACAGATTTTTGTAAAGACCTTCCGGTGCTACGGCTTGTGTAGCTATATCTAATTGCCGTTTAATGTGACTTTTATCACCGATGCAGAGTGAGATTGACAAGGTTCTGGACGGGGTCGAGGCTGCACTCCGGGATGCAACAACTCCTCAGGACGGAGACTCCCTCACGGCCATGGCTCAGAAGCTTGGGGTGAGAATGCCCAAATGGGTCTCGCATATTTTTTTCAGAAATCGAAACACCTCGAAAGAAATACCGAAATAACTGCTCTAAGCAATAATTATAGTACTTCCCTTGGGCTATGGTTAACAGTGCAGCCTTGGCAGTGCATTGTTGAGCACCCTGAAATACAAACACGACATATTCTAATAGGTTATTTGTGCAAACAATTTACTCTTAAATTTTTATTTCAGTAGTTTGAAGCTAGAGTGATTGACATACCTTTTGGGGTCATGTGAGTTTTCCCCTTGTAGGCCCTTCTAGTCAGAATTAGCTTAAGCGGAAAAATATTAAATCGATAAGTGACCTGAATTTCAACTGTTTAATATACTATGATCAATATGTTCAGCTGGAAATAACTCTGCATTGTCCTGAACGTTTTCATGTGAATTAGTGAACTATGCTAGCGGTATTTGTGCAGTGTACGATACTTTTCAAAGCAAATGCCGAGGTTCAAGAAAACAGTGTCATGTCTTTGCCCTCTGACTTCCATGTCACTGCAGACTGCACAACCTGCATAGTACACAGTCCTTAAAACACGGACGGAGTAAAGGCTGCCATCTCGAACACCTTTAAAGCATATGCGAAGTGCCCGCTTATGCGTATTAAGAAAAAAAATGTGTCGCACCTTTTACATCACTTGTTGGAGCGACAAAAAACTAAATATGTATAGTTTACATACCCGATAAGAGATGGCACAAGTTTTGAGGCGCCCTACGCTTGGCCGCAAAGCAGAAATAGGCCTGTTGGGGGGCCCTCACACTTGCCCAGAACGGGAATATTTATTTTTCGGGAGACACCTGACAGATAACCCCAAAGGGTTAAGGGGGGACACTACCCAGAAAAAAAATTTTCGGCAAAAAATGTAGATTTTAAAAAAATGTCATATTTACCTCCACCAGTACCTAGAGAGTATTCTCAGAAAGTTTCATTAGTTTACACTGCATAGTTAATTTTTTATAAATTATTTTCGGTCCTCCGATGCTAAAGAAAAGGCAGGGGCTGGAACACTTCGAACTCATTTTTCTCCGTTCCGCTTTTTGGGATAAATTTCATTTTAGGAAAACCTGTTTTGTTATTACATAACTTGGATTCATTTTTATGAGTTCTTCTAGAGTGAAATTTAAAGGGGAAGATAGCTGTGAGCTTGTATTTTTTTATTTTTGTCATTTTTCATGCTCAGGAATGAAAACTTTGGACAAAGAATGGAAATCTAAGATACAGTTTCTGAGTTTATGTGGCTTTTTGTCATGAAAAGGTATAATGTAGAAATATAGCTCCATAGCTATCTGCTCTGGTCTGTCCTAAAGCAATATAACACATGAAAACGAGAAATTTATAAGTATTTTCGAAACGATAGTTTTCCTACGCAGACACGCCCACTTTCATCTTTAAACATTTGCAATTTTTTTTTGTACTTCACCCAGGTTAACAAAATTTGGCAGAAATGTTCTCAAAATCAACAGAAACAAGCCCTGTAAATGTCATTTAAGTCAGACAAGTGGTTAAAAAATTTACTTTTTTGGGTAGTGTCCCCCCTTAAGGGAGACTGTGTTTTTGTTTTTTCAATTGGCATTCTAATTTGGATCCTAGATGAATGGGTGAATGCACACATTATAAATTTTTCGTGATTTTATTGACCGAATTCCCCTCTTGAACTACACAATGTGTCAAGCTGCAGCTCTTTATTTAATTTTTATCGCTACTTGTGCTTTCTAGGTAGAGCTATTGTAGAAGAGTCTTCTGGGATTCCAAATATAAATGGCAAAGTAATGAATATCATTGATATCATTGCAGCTATCAACTGGTCTTAGGAAACCAACAAGAACCATCAAAATACTATCCGATACTGACCACACCCCAAGTGAAGACAAGCCTAAGGTCATTGGGCTTCGGTGCTTTCCAATAGAGACAGAAGTTCTTAGCTGGCGTGGTCATCTCTGCGCAACCAATCTGTAACCACTCCGCGTCTTTGTCCCGCCAGGTTCACCAGGAAGAGGTCCGTTCCCACCAACCCGTCCTGGACTCTTACCGGCGCAAGACGCAGGAGCTGGTGGAGAAGACGGAAGCGCTCGAGGGACTCTCCGTCGCTGGTGCCCAGCTGAAAAAGGACCTGGAGTCCCGAGAGAAGCGCTGGACCGAGACCACTGAGAAGCTGCAAACCCGTGTCCACCAGCTGGATAATGACCTGGCGCTCTGGCGACAGGTGGAGACGGCGCGGGAGGAGGTCGAGGCCTGGCTGGAGGACATCTGCGAGGCCATGCGTAACGCGCTGCAGCATTTGTCGCAGGGCGACCAAGCTCGCGCCGTCCTCGATCGGTACCAGGTATGTACGCCATCTAGGCGTCGTGTTCGTCGATTTGACTCGAAACCAAATGCTTTTAAGTTTTAATGCATTCCTTAGGCATGCTCGCATTTAAATTTTGTGATTTTTTTTAAAGTCAGTTTTGTAATTTTTGAGAATGGGTCACGTTGAACAACCTAGAGTAAAAACCAGTGTCGCTATACCCCAAAGGCAGACCGGCCTTACGCTGTCTAGACATGAACGTCTACCTAATTGGTATTGGTTGGTTACAACTCTAGATGAGACTTTGTAGCCACCTTCTTGCATGCGTATTGACTTCTTGATAACACTTTTAAAGCAAATTCATGCTCTTAATTTGTTACTCTTTACTCAGAGGTTAGGAAAGCAATTAATGTGGTCCCTTCGAAGTGCCAACGATCCCTTTCGCCCACGTGGTACTAGTTCCTTTTCGTTCTCCGCCAAACTGATGATTGCTGGTTCCGATCTCCCAGTTTCTCGGGTTGTAGTCGACCTTGAAGACCATTATCGGTAATGGCAACCAGCATCATTTCTTCCTTTACTCTTCTTTCGACGCAGACGGAGGTGGAGACACAGCAGAACCTCTTCCGTCAGTTTGTGGAGCAGCTGGAGACGCTGGGCATGTCGGCCACCCTGGAGGCGGTGCAGAGCGAGACGCAGTCCCGCTTCGAGGAGGCCGGGGACCTGGTGGAGCAGCTGCGCACCCTGCTGGGCCACGTGGAACAGCAGGAGGAGGACGTGCGCTCAGAGATGCAGCGCTTCTCTGACTGGCTGCGGCAGCAGAAGGACGCTCTCTCCCGCTGCGACAACACCGCCGGCTCGGACGACATCCTGCTGCAGCGACTCGACGACTGCAGGGCAAGTGCTCCTCTTAAAATCCAGTAGATCTTCCGGGAAAATTTTGTTCTGTCGTACGAAACGAGTGCACATGCACTGGAGAGCGATAGGGATAGTATTTGTTGCATTTGGGTCACAGCGCCGCTCAATGTGCGAGTGAGCAGGGAAAGGCATTGTGCCCATGCATGACAAGTGCCCCTGGCACCAACTGGGTGACTCCTAGGTAAGTTATGGAAATGAAAACTCGCAAATACGAGAGTGGCGAGTGGATAAATTGAGAGGAAAGAACGAAATTTCGAACATCATCGGAGTATTGAACCCGCGAATCCAAGATTGCGTGCCCAACGCTCGACCACGGGGCCGAAGGTGAGACGCGAAATAATGGTCGTTAAATGCAGTCATTATGCCATCGAATCAGAATTTTTTCAAACAATGGCCGGTATAGGAATTTACCAGGTACACTCACGGCGTTGGCGTCGTGCCAGGACTTTGCTTCACGTGCACTCGCGCATGCACTGCACCACGACGCTAGGCAAAGCACGCACATTTGACTCTTGCTGGACGGCCTTGTCTTTAATGGTCGGTGAGGGAGGCCACTAGATACTCCTCGTCACGGAACACAATTTGCATGTACTATGAGATGGAAAGCAACCCGCCATTTGTAACGGCTCCTGGCTCAATTTAAGCCCGGCTCACACGTACATTGCAGCGCCAAATCAACGCTAGGAACAGTGCTAATATAGTGCCGACTTGGACGAAACTTGGCACCGATGCAGCACTGTATCGCTTATAGACCATGTGAAGTTAGCGCTTTTCGTCGAGTTCAGCACCTTTTCCAGCACTGACTAATAGCACTGAGGTTGTGCTGGTGTGTGCGTGTGAACTGGCGTTACGCCCTTGACAGGGATGTTGACTCACATGTGCATCGTGTTCCCATGTACTTCAGTGACCACAAGGCTGTGTCGTGTGTGAGACACTAAATAAAGAGTGTATGTATGCGTAAAAGTGCTTTATTGCACAAAATAACAGCTGTCGCTGTCACTTCTTTGCATGGACTTTAAAAGTTATGGCATCAAATCGCCTGTCTGTCTGTTTATTTACCTTGGAATGTTGGCCAGTGCCCGCTGGAGGCAAAGCTTCCCCTTGGGCTCAAAAGGTGGGCACTGGTCGAGGAATTTGGTGGGGTCTCGAACTGCTGTGATCGGCCAGCGCAACGCTTGACCTGGGTGTTGGCCAGTCAAAGTGTAGTGCTGTCCCATCACGGTGGTCGACGATCTTGCCTACTCTCTTGCCGAGTGTCCAATTTGGAGCCCTGCATATCTTCGTTGCAACAGACCCCAACCCTCCTTGGTTCAAAGAAAGATTATTATTATTATTAATATTGTTAACAACGTGTATGGAACTAAAACAATGTCTGGCAGCATTCAAACTACAATGCATTTCATCCTGGATGATTCGTGAAAATGTGCAGAAACTGGAGGAAGCCCTGAACTCTAACGTGGGCCTGATGGTGGTCGAGGACAAGCTCAGTCAGCTGACCAAGAGCCAGCCGGACCTGGAGGTACGCCATCTGCAGAGGGAGCTCGAGAAACTCAAGACAAGGTGGGCCCACTCTCCCTCATCACGAGTTACAACAGCTTCGGAAATTGTGGACATTTAGGTCTCGGAGAAAAGATTGATACGGAAGATGCGTCCACTCAAACTACTTTACACGCAGAGCATTATAGGGCTGGTTTCTATGAGATGAGCATAATGTCATAAAAGAGCGTCGCAAAGAAAACATCACATGGTTCCTAAGTTAGTGGTTTTACATCCCGCTAGATTTCGCTACATTTAGTAAGCCCCGCTAAATAATAATTATTTTGTAAGAATGATAGTACGATTAATTGTAAGGATAGAAATTTATCATAATGTAGAAAACCCGAGACTGTGGTAAAAGCAAGGAAACGGAGTCGAAGAAGAAAGGAAATAAACGCAGTAGCTGAGTTTGAGACATTCTTTTCCCCTATCTTTCTTCTTCGACTCCGTTTCCTTGCTTTTACCACAGTCTCGGGTTTTCTACATTATGATCAACATGCACCAGCTCACCTGCGCACTCACAGTTTTTTCATAGGAATTTATGCTTCCTTCTGCTGCATGTTCTGTGTCACCTGACTTTATGCATTGAGTGAAGATACAATTGATTTTTCTGCATGCACTAGTGTGCAAATCTTTTTTAAGCGATCAATTCAGGTTCATTTGGGACTGATATTTTTTGAGACACAATAAAGTACTTTGTGGACAACCCTGTTATGCTTCAATATCCCATGGTTGTTGGGAAAGAGGGCAACTAAACTCTGGCTTTGGTGTATTATAGAAACGATTTGTGGTGTGGTTTCATATGTATGTTGCACGGAAAACAAGCAACAATCTAAACTTTTGGATCAAAACTTTTTTGACAACCGGCCATTAAGTGCAGACATCTTTGTGTTGAAGCGGGGGATCTCTTCCAGGCTGGAAGCAACCAAGAGCCAAGCTGCGAGAGCTGCAGCAGCCCTGCTTTCAGTGCTGGAGCGCCACCATCAGGGGGCACTGACGGAACTGCAGCACTGGCTGTCCACAGCCAACGACAAGCTGGCCTGGTGCAGCGGGGGCACCGACGGTTCTGCCAACGGCGACCGCTTTGGTCTGGAGGCGCGCCTGGTCACCCTGCAAGTATGTTGTGCCTATTCTGTTGTTTTTACAGTGTAGGAGCACTGTAGCTTGCAAAGTGTCGGAGCAATGTAGTTTTCACAGTTTCAGAGCAATGTAGATTTTGCAGAGCTGAGACAACATAGTTTCTGCAGTGTCAGAGCACTGTAGTTTTCACAGTGTTGGAGCACTACTTTCCACAGTGTCAGCGCTGTAGTTTCCAGAGTGTCAGAGCACTGTAGTTTCCACATCATTGGAGTGTTGTAGTTTCCACAGTGTCGGTGCACTGTAGTTTTTCAGTTTTGGATCGCTCTAGTTTTCACAGTGTCGAGCCCTGTCGTTTCCGCAATGACAGCTAGAGCACTGTAGTTTCCACAGTGTTAGAGCACTGTAGTTATATCTCAGTCTCAGTGCACTGTAGTTTCCAGAATGTTGGTGGACTGTAGTTTCCGCAGTGTCGAAGTGCTGTTGTTTCCAGTGTTGGGGTACTGTGGTTTCCACAGTGCTGGGGGGGAATGTGGTTTCTGCAATGTTCAGTGCTGTAGTGTCTGTACAGTTGGTGTGCTGTAGTTTCTGCAGTGTTTTTGCACTGTCGTTTCCACAGTGTCAAAGTAGTATTGTAGTTTCCATGGTGCTCCCACACTGGCATCTTCTTTGCACAAACTCTTGTGCAAAGAAAATACAGGTTCAAAGAACATTGCATAGTCAGTTCCAACACGCAAAGCTTGATACAGTATAGACCACTTACAACGTAACCGCTTATAGTGCAGGACCGGGTATAACGCGTTTTTTTTAAACCACCGGTTCACCTCCCATAGAACTCCATGTAATTACATACCGCTTAAAATGCAGGCGCGCGAATGGAAATACCGGTTATAGTGCGGTTTTTGGCACAGCCCGCCGACCGCGCCGACGACCGGAGCAGCGAGCTCGCTTCCCTGTGCGACACTAGATAACGGCGCTGACGGCGCGAGCCGCAAACTGCACTCGCGGGGCAAGGAGGTTGCTCAAAAACGTGGGGAGAAGCGAAGAGAGAGGCTTCAGTTGCCATAGCAACGGAGGGACGCACGCACGAGTCGTTCACGTGCGTGCATCCCTCCGCTGCGTTGGAAACAAAGAAACAAACAACCGCAACGACAGACCAATCGCAGGTCGAGGAGAAGTGTTCGCGCGCGTTGCATGCCGGTCGCGGGCCGGCGGGCCGGCTGCTTCTATTCCGCAAACATGGCGTCGGTTGTGATCGTCGTCGTAGACGGCGTGCATCTCATCGTTCTGCGTAAAAGCGCTATCCTTGACTGTGAATTTTCGTTGTGTGTCGCTATGATAACCCAGCACGTACTAGAAGGGAAGATCCACCTACTCGTGCGGCGATGTCGTGGCAGCGCTCTCAAGACGGCAGAAACGCCCGTGTTGTCGTGTTTGTTTACTTTGACTACAGTGGTGATTTCTAAGCATTTGTGTCCTCGAACATCGCCCGGATTTCTTATTTGGCGCATTTCATGCGTGTGCTCAAGTTCAAGGTATTACTGGCGCGTACCGTATGAAGGATGCGAATTTTCACGCGTTTTCATCTTCGGAGAAAAGTGATTAGGGTTAGCAATCCTGAACGCTCGCAACGTCCGTCCGCAACCCGCGACGCCGTTAAAAGGCTGCGCCAGGCAAAAGCCGCTAATTTCTTTTAAAATGTGTGACACACTTGAGACATAACTGTGCTAGTCTATTGAAATAAAGACTTTCCTCAAACTAAGCTTATTTTTTCATCTAACATAAAATAAATTCTTTTACAAAGGTAAGTTGTCTCATGGCATGTATTTTGGCCTGAAAAATTGATGTTTTGGTTATAGTGCGGTACTGCTTATAGTGCGGATTTCCGCGACTCCCGAGACATACGTTATATGCGGTCTACACTGTATTCCCCACTTTTATTGCACGACAAAGAGGCTCCCATTGTGCAATGGGACCTTTAAAGTTCACTGTTGGAGGCTAACCCGTACAAGTCAGCTTTGACAAGATGGTAGCACCACTCTTTCTTCTAACAATGTCACTCACTGCACCGAGAGTATCTTCCACAAAGTCTTGTTGCATTTGCAGGAGCTGGAGTCCACGCTGGAACAGGGAGAGAAGCGCAACGACCAGTACCGCAACGCGGCATCCCTGTTGAGTCAGGCGTGTCCTCCAGAGCGCGTGGCTCCGCTCCAGGACGAGTGCAGCCGCATGGCGTCGGAGTGGTGCGCGTTCACGTCTGCCCTGGCCCAGACCCGTGAGTCACTTCAACGCGGCCTGGGTCAATGGCAGCACCTGGAAGGGCTCTTGGAGAGCCTCTCCGATTGGCTGAGGGACGCGGAGTCGCGCGCCAAGAGCGAGGCCGCCCGACAAGTGGATCTTCCACTGGTCTCAGAACAACTGGCTAACCTCAAGGTAGGTGGCGTGTTGCAATTTCTGGGATAGAAAAAATTTTTTGAAAGGTGAACAACCTGCCTTTGTTGATGGCTCGTACCAGCTGCTTTCATTGGTGCTTTTCCTAGAGCTAGCTCTTGTCGAACATCTGAAACCGGTAATTTCTCTTGAGTGAGCTCCGCAGGACCTAGAAAGGTTGCTGCTCTCTAAGTGTAAACTCTAGCAAAAAGTTTTCTCAGGGTGATCTTTACAGAGAGCTGTTATTCTGGGGTCATCACATTCATTCATGTGGGCTTTAATTGCAATCTGGATCTTGTAGGTTTTGGCCTTCATCATAAGAAAGGATTGACTATGCAGAATGTTCGGTCATCCTAAGAAAATGTGCCAGCTTACGAACCCTCGTTTGAAAGGTCGTAATTTCGACTAATTCCTGGGGTACTGGTGGCGTATGACTCGGGAGATCTGGTGCCTACTAAAGATCCTTTGGCGTTTTAGACACTCCTAATGAACTCTCTGTTTTTTGTTGCAGCATCTGTCATGTTTATGGTTGCTTTGAAGAACCTACCTCACAATATTTAGCCCACCCAGTACATCATTCAGGTGCCCCTTCTAAATCGGCAAAAGTGATAAGGTACCCCATCCACCGGGATGGGAAGGGGTTACTTGATGATTACAGTGACAAAATGGTAAATAAGGAAAACTAACTGAGTTCAGGCCAACCTTGTAGCTTTGAAACAAAGAGCAACCGTCCTCATTCGACGCACATGGTTTGATCTGTTTTGCTTTGTGAAACAGCCGGCATCGATGAAAAATACATTTCATTGCTCAGTTTGACCGACGGTCAAGAGCTTTGTGGATTTTTAAAAGGCCTTCGGGGACCTCAAAGGGTCCCTGGACCCCATTTTGAGAAGCACTGTGATGGGCTATCTGTTCTGTTCATCAAAACCTTTCTTAGAATATAATAATTTTTTTTTGTTTATAGAACAGACCATACGAAAAAACGGACCAAAGGAAGACACATACGGTAGACAAACGCTCATCTGTTATATGTGTCTCCCTTTCGTTTGTGTTTTTCTTGTGCACTCTGTTTTCTATGACTCAGTACCAACTAGGCCTTTTTTGAGCAGTTCCTGTTGTTCGCAGGCATTGCTGAGGGAGGTGCAGAGCCACAAGGACGGCCTACAGCAACTGCAGACGACGGCGGCGAGCGTTACGGCCCAGGTTCCGGAGACGCAGGTTCCCGGCCAGGTGTCCCAGCTGTCGGCCCGGGTGCTCCATCTGGACTCCGTGCTCCAGGCAAGCAAGGCTCTCCTCGAGTCTCTCTGTTTTGCCCATGCCGCGGCACCAAGCCGGGTCAACCCGGTTCTTTGCTCCGCGAGAGGCCCGAAAGAAGACCGTCAGACGTGTTTGAGAAGAAGTCGTCTTCCATGTCGCAATTGTGAAACGAACGGGACAGGCAGCCGAGCGTGTCGGCGCTGTGCAGCTCGTGGTGTGGGACTATTCTGGGCTCGATCCTTGCTTCTCCCCCGTTTGCGTACTCGCGTGCAGTCACCACATAATCGCAATTGCACTATGGACTTTAACCTCTCGGGGTCGTGTGACCTTTCAGCCTGTTGGCCCGTTGGGCCAATATCATTTTACCCTAAAACAACGCAATCACTCGGTGGTTGGAAATTAAATCTGTCATCAAAGCGTCCGTGAAAAACAAATGAAAATGGGCGATCTTGGACTGTACGAGGAGTTTCGGAATCTTGGCGTGCATCCTTGTAGGATGTCCATCTTTGAGAAACGGCAGTGTCCGTAAGGCTCTTTTCATTATTCTCGTTCTTAGAACTGTCACAACAATTCCCCGAGGATTTATCGCAGAAACTTTCAGGTTTCTCTTCAGGGTAGTCGTCTCCTCTAAGATCACTTTCACCGTCACCTGAATCGCTAAGATATTTTCCGTAAAATGAGAACGGAAAAAAACTGCCACGATAGACAGTGCATGACCGCGCGTGCGAACTTCCGCCTGTTCAGAAAACACAAAGCAGAAAGAAGTCTAGCCATCTAGCGTAAAGCTAGAAAATGAAAGGCCTGGTGCTTATGCTCCCGATGATAGATGGCGCAAGTCCGTCTATCATCCAAATTGTGACCCAAACAGACTGTGCGACCGGCTCTTTCTTTGTCAAGGGTGCATTGGCCCAGCTAGAGCAGCTGCAGAGGACCCAGGAAGCTTTCGAGCGTGCCAAACGGGAGCTGCAAGACTGGCTGGCGAAGATGGAGGCAGCACTCGAGGGATGCAAGGAGACGCCGGGAGAGCGGAAAGCGCTGGAGGACCACCTCAAGCGACTTCAGGTATGCCGCAAACAAGTTTGGACCCACCCGTGAAAAGCTTTATCCTTTGATTTCGAGCCAAAATATTGTAAAGTTGAAGTCGTTTTGACAAACAAAGCAAAATGGCCTCTTTGTATTATGTTTGGTTTATTTAAGTCATCATTAATTTAAAAACTCATTACTGTTGCATGATGTTTAAAATTTGTTTCAAATTGAATAAAATTGGTTGTATTATTGTTTTGGGCTTGCTGTAGAGAAATCTCAAGCTATTATAAAAAGTTACATTATAGCAAAATTATTCACTTCAATGTAGCCAAATGGACGTTTTTTTTGTGTAAGCCTCTCCACATGTCCACAGACTGTCCCTTACCCTTGCTTCCCGCTGTCACCATTTTTTGAACACGCCGTCTTGCTTGACCAACATTGTCAGCCCCTATTTTTGCATGTATTTCGTCCTTTTTAACTATTTATTTTTAGCATCCGAAGTATAGCCTATAAGGCTAAGCAATGAAAACCTATAGAATGGCACAATACCAATCTGTAATGGTGAGTGGAGGCATGCTGGGCTGCCCTCCATTTGTAGTTTGCAGGCAATCCCCCAGCCGACGCTCATTACTCGAAAAAAGTATGTTGTACTGTTACCAAGCTAGCATCATTCAGATTGATCAACCTTTCCGCCTTTTCAATAATCTAATTCATCTTCCTCTTTTTCAAACTGTGAACAACTCTGTGCTTTAAAAGAGACCTACTACTCTCCCCACAGGAGCTCCACAAGCAGAAGCCCCACGGCCAGGCCCTCCTCAACTCGGTGGCGGACAACGGGGAGGCCATGTACCTGTCGCTGAGCGTGGAGAGCAGGGACCAGGTGCGCATGGAGACGAGAGGCCTGCGGGACGCCTGGGACGCCGCCTGGGACAAGCACACCGCCCTCGTCAAGGGGCTCGAGTCCTCCCTCATGGCCTGGAGCGGTTTTCAGGACAGGTACGGGTTTCGAAGCGATAACACTATACAAATGAACAGAAAGTCGGGGCACAAGCAAGCCGGTAAAGATTATGCATAACGCGACCCCGACACTGCAGCTAAGCAAAAGACGACGCACACACGTGGAAAGTCTCAAATTTGAGGCTTTTCGTGCGCGTTTCTTTCTTTGCTTGCTTGCTGTCAGGGGTTGTTTTATGTCTAAGTTTTATATGAGAACCCTGCTTGGTACCTTGCTCGCTCCTCGTGTTGGTTGCACTGTGACAAGGCCATGGGAGAGAGTGCCAGGAACGGGGAGAGAGAGCTCTTCAACTTTTGTCACAAGCCAACATTTCCTCTGGACAGCTGCGGCCGAGTGGCGTCATGGTTGTCCGACATGAACTCCGTCATCGGAGCCGAGGTGGAGCTGCGGCCAAATCTAGCCGAGAAGCAGCTACAGCTCCAAAACATTAGGGTGCGTTCCTCCGTTTCTGAAAGACGTCTTCGAGTATTTATTTAGTCTGGCACGTAGCAACCCGGCGTCCTTTTTTTTTCCCGCAGGCTCTCTCCCAAGACGTGACTTCTCATCAGCCCGTTGTCTCCAAGCTGCAGAAGAAGAGTCAGGAGCTCAAAGAAACTATGACAACGAGTCAGGTGGATGCCCTGGTTGCTGACTACGAAGCCCTCTGCTCCAGGACTAAGGTGAGGGCGGTGATTTATTCACACACCTCAACAGCCCCCCCCCAGAATTTGCTACACAAAGCACTCGAACCTCCAATATACAGCTCCCCCCGGAGCCCCTCTCGTAAATTTGTAACAGTCCCCTTGACTTGACAATCCCAGATTGAACCCCTTGAGGGAAGGTGCCCAATGGCAGTTTTAACACTGAATGTTAAGGGGCTGGAATCCCACGGATACCGTTGCAAAACGTGTAACAGGTACTTCAACAGAAAATGTGTACAGAAGAATGCATACCTAATTCGGTAGAAATAGCAATAAATTTAGATGAAAAACAAAACTTTAAACACGCCCCATTGGGAATCGAACCCACGGCCCCACTTTTTTGAGCCCTGCAGTCTACCACCGTGCTAGGAAGGAGCCTTGCGGCGTGTACAAATTCAATCTTTCTCGAGGGCAGGAAGCGCGTGAGCAACCGCCTGACCGTGTCTTGCGACCATCACGTGATTTGACGTCACAGGAAGATGGAAAAATAACACGCTATAGAATGTTGTAAGAAAAATAATAACTCCAAAGTCTACCATAAGCCATAAAGAATGCCGTGGAAACAGATTCTGTGTATACCGACCTTTTCCATAAGATCAAGGTAAATTTCAGTGTCCATCTGGTTGTTTACACAGCAGTCGTACGTTAGTATGGAGAATGACTACCTAGGCTCTCACGTCTCGTCCACGCATCTCCGCAGAACAACATTGCCCAGTGCGAGCAGCGCGTGAGCGAGCACGAGGCCTACCAGCAGAGCCTCGAGCGGTTCCTCGACTGGGTCAGCACTCTCAAGGTCACGGTGGACGGTCCCGTGGAACAGGGTGACATGGAGGCCCTCAAGTCCAGGACGGCGTCTTTCTCGGTACGGGGGCGGTGAATTTCTCGGCGATAGCTTTACGTGACAACCCTTTCTGCAACTCGCTAACTCGTGTCTGTGCTGGTCACGCCGTAGCAAGGCTACGAGAGAGACCGTCGGATTTTGCCTGTCATGACTGGCAATGGTACGACACTTTTGTGACGTCTTCGGGTGGAAATAGAGATACCGCTTTCAAGGGCGCCTACTGGCGATGCTTTCCAGGCACCATAGTTTGCACTCGCAAGTTTCTCGAGCGACCAGTTTGTTCTTTCTGCTCTCGTAGCTGCTGCTGGAGAGTGAGCAAGAGGCCCGTACCAAGCTGGAGCACCTGGAAGAGGCCCTGCAGAAGCGAGTGCTGCCAGGCACTTGTCCCTCGGGGCACGGCGCCCTGCAGGAGCAGCTCGCGGGAGCTCGAGCTCAGTGGGAGGCCCTGCTGGAGCAGTGTCGGAGCGGCCACGACCAGGCCTCCGAGTTGCTCGCCCGCTGGAGCCGGGCCACGGACACCCTGGACGAAATGGAGCGCTGGCTGGCCGCCCAGAAGGCCCGCTCCCAGGACCTGCCCCTGCAGGCGTCGGCCGCGGCCAAACGCCGCCAGCACGAAGCTCTCAAGGCAGGTCTTGCTTAGGAGCACCATTTGAATAGTTCTTGTGGATTGGAGTCACTAAGATTAGCCTGATTGACAGCAGAACGATTAGTTTGTTAAACCATGGGCTTTGCACTGGGCACTGTTACCTTTTCCGCGCTGCCCAATACGAGAGAGAACACGCTGCTAGCCATGAAACGCCATCTTTTATTCCGTCTTCATTGTATGTTGATGATGATGATGATTGCCTTCAAATCGAAACTAACGTAAACCAAAACTGACAATATTCACATATTTTAACACTCCCTACAGACGATGGAGCAAGAGGTGCTCTCCAAGGAGGAAGACTTTACGTCGCTGTCCAAGGGTGTCCAGGCAGTCCCGGCAGACACTGTCCTGGCTCCCCGCATGGACAAGCTGCGCAGCCGCTACCACCTGCTCAGGAACAGCATCAAGGTGCTCTTCTTTTTACGGCTACAGCTGTTGGTTTCGCAGTGAACTTCCAGGCGTGTTTCCCGTGGGTCGTCGTGCCTGGGGAATTTCCCTGTTGAATGGAGCGGGCAAATTTCTCTGCAAAATATCACAGTGTCTCGTAGCATCACGTGTCATCATGATGTAAAGTGGCACCGTGACGTCGTGTGACATTCTGATGCCACAGCACCTGATACAGTGTGATCCGCTTATAACGATACCACATATAACGATGTACTGCTTATAACGATTAGTTTCTAGAGTTTCTAGTCTGGAAACAATCAGGTTCTAGTCCAGATACAATGATAATCGGTTATAACGATTGAAATTTTGGGTTTTCTCGTTGTCATTATAAGTGGATTACGTTGCATGACGCCTTGACACCACTTGGCACCGTGATGTCACGCAATACCGTGACGTCAGGTGACGTAGAGACGTGACACCATGGCATTATGTGACACCTCGACTTCACCTGACACTGCAACGTCACATGCGATATATTTATATATTGGCCCGTGCAGCGTGCGGGACACATTCTGCGTTTCCCGGTCTCTGTCATCATGACGAAGCAAACAAACTTTTTATTGAATTGTGCTTCCAGGAAGCGGTGGTCAAATGGGAGAAACTGGCCAAGCAGCACGAAGCCTTTGATGCGCTCCTGGCCGACCTGGAAGCCTGGCTGGAAGAGCCGGAAGCCGAACTAGACCAGATCCTTGTGGTCAAGACCGACTTGCCCTCGACGCATCAGCAGAAAGGAAAATTGGAGGTGGGCTCTTTTTCTGAGCTCACGATATCCTGGGAGATGGCTCACCCACAGCTTTTAGAAAACACTCGTACGAAAACTTTATATTCAGGCCCGATTTTAAAGTTGGATAGGAAAAAGTTGGTATCCTCGATGCTTGTGGCCATCTACTCTAAGCATTGCAGAGCACTTAGGTAAAAGTTTGTTGTTGGTGGCAAATTTGTTACCAAGACTCATCAGATCTTTTTTTTAGCAGCATGGGGTTTAATTTTATATCAATAAATCTATACTTTATCCAGGCCAGCACCAGGCTACAATATTTTATAAAAATTTTATAAATAAATTTTTTTCACTTTTTTTTATTGCTAGTACATTGTAAAACCTGCGGCCGTCATCAACATCATGCTCACTTTTGATTAGGGTACCATTTTCGGCCAAAGCTTTTGCGTTTTACATTCATCAGTACTAGGGCTCCTTTCGGTTAGGTCTGTTGTGTTCTTGCTCGTTGCTTGTCTGGATGAAGGGCTCGAATCGTCACAAGCAGACGTTCATAGCGGCTATCAATGTTTGGCAGCTCGTACAGCCGTGCGTGTAGCACTGTACCCCCAAAGTTCGAGGCTTTTCTACATTCCTGTGCCCTCCCACGTTAAAAGTGCACCCCCTTTTTTTTATCCTTGTCATCTATCACCAGCTGTACCTTAAGTCCCTGCAAGCTTCTGCATTCTCCAACGCACAGTTCATTTAAGCGCTGCTGAGAACTTGTGGATCACTCCTTTGAAAGACCCCATGCATGTAGTCAAAGCTCTTTAAAGCTTTCTCTGAAGTATGAGATGGACCTGCTAGGTACTTAGTGCTTTAGGTACCATCTTTTCCGGCTTATAAAGTTGCACTCATTTGTGAGGCCGGTGCACCAGTCGCTCTAGCCACAGACCTATGCCGCCAAACTTCGAACCATCTTCGAACCTCCAGAAAAGCGGGCCATCGACGAGTCCTCTGCCGTGGCTGCATTGTCGTAAATGTTGTTGAGGCCTACGTCTTGCACAGCTAAAATCCATACTTACAAAGAAAATGAATGAATATAAGTTGCAGTATTACATAAGACGCACCGGCAAACGTTTGGGAAGGAAACCGCGACTCGTACCCTGGAGAATATGGTATTACCCACTTACATATAGTTTACGGGACACTGGGCAATTCATTGATGTTCCAAGAGAAATTAAAGCGGGGCATAAGACATGTTGCCGTTGCCTCGGTCGCTTTCTTTATGGTATGGTTTTGCCTTGGCGTGCTCCCACGAACAGAACCTGAGTGACCGGCTGGCCCAGCGGAGCAGCAGCATGGAGGAGCTGGTGGAGACGGGCGAACGTCTGTACTCCCACACGGCACCCGACGGCAGGGAAGCCATCCGCCAACAGCTCAGGTCAGCGTCGACGATGCTTGGCTTTACATTCGCATGTTTCTTGGTACTAGCTTTTACGGCAGCAACAATATATGGATGGTTTTCACGTGACACTGCGACATCACGTGACATTGTGACGTCACGTGACACCACCTTTTTACGTGAAGTATGGGGTCATGTGATGGTGTGGCATCATGACACCATAACTTTGCATGACACTGTAATGTCAAACAACACCAATATGTAAAAAAAAAAAATTAATAAAATTGACTTTTGTGATTAGACAGCGTGAGATTAGTCTTCCTTTGAGATATGGCAGGACTGGTTTATGCTGCGGATAAGAAATTTATCTGGTGCAGTACCACTGCCAGCCTGACGTGTTTAACGTGCATCATGCACTAGTGATTCGCGGCCGCACACCGGTACGGCACTCATTCGGATCGAAGCGGGTAGGGGTGGGGGTTAATCCCAGGATCCTTTGGTTCCGCAGTGCATATTTTCGCTCCATGTGCTCCGAGTAGTGGTGTGCTCGCTCTGCAACCAATCCCCCTGCCACCGTTAAGTCACGTGACATGACGTCAGTGTGCCACATCCTTGCGTGACTGCCCATGCCGTTACGATCCGTCGCGTGCCAACGGACGTCCACCGTGTCTGGCAGGCACGTCCGGGGCCGCTGGCAGTCCCTGCTGGACCGGTCCTCGGAGGCCCTGTCCCAGCTGGAACAGCGTCTTCAACAGCTGTCGGGGCTCTCCCAGAGCCAGGACCAGCTCAAGCAGTGGATCGGGGACGTCAACGCAGCCCTGGACAGCTGCGCACAGCCCAGGGCCACCCTCCAGGAGAAGAAGGCCCAGCTCCAGACACACAAGGTGGGCCCTACTTGTGCTCCTAATACTTAATGTCGTTGTTAGTACCTGACGTCCCACATATCACGTTACATTCATAACATGCCATGCGGGACACCTGTGCGGTATGAGTTATCGTTACAAAAGACCATGTCCCCCCCGGCTGGAACCATACCACTGACTTCTCGCTCAGTGATCTGGTACCCTATCTTCTGAACTAGCAGAGCAGCTTTGGTCATCATGGTTTATTGTTGGTATATATGCACCCTTGCCGCTGCAAAAATATTTCCCTTAATGGTTGGGCGGGCTCAAAACACGCTGCAAATTTTTGTGTTTCCCAGTGTTGTCCAAAAGATCGAAAGCCATTTAAATATCTTTTGTTGTGAATTTGTCTAACTTTTTGCGTGTGAGGGAGGAGTTGTGGCAACTGATGAGCTATACTCAAACGTGCAGGTTGTGCACCAAGACATCCTGTCCCACCAACCGGCGGTGGATGGCATGTGCGAGCGTGCAGAGCAGCTCTCCAGTACCACTGGCAAGGATGTGCTCGGGGACCACGTGCAGAGCACCAAGAACGCCTTCAAGGAGCTTTGTACAAGGTCCCAGGCAAGTTGTCCCTGAAGCATCTACATGCCTCTCCCCAAGTACACTGAAACTGTTTCTTTCAAACAGTGTCAGTGACACTGTTTATAAGACTCGTGAAATTCGTGCTAATTTTCTAAACACCTCTTAAAATAAAAAATAAAAATGTAGCTTCAAGATATGGTTATATAACAGTGAATATGTGAAGAATTGTTGTTTTACCAACATTAACAGAGGCGAGGTGTGTAAGTGTGTGATAAGTTTTAAATTAAAAATTTTCTGTCGTAATGACATGTGTAAGTAATATCATCATTTACCTTTGTGTATCCATGAACTAAAAGTTGAATCTTAGGAATACTTTGTCACACATTTTTTTTTTTTGTGGTTAATAATTTCTTTAGAGTGCCTATTTTGGTGCCGTAGCCTTAAAGGCAGTTATATGTGCCAAACTGATTTCTTCATGGATCAGTTAGCTGGACAGTGTACAGAATTGTTTATTGCTGACTTTGACTTTGACTGACTTTGGAAGAAAAACTGCTTATTACAGCTTCTCAACATGGTGCCCTAGACGGCATAATAACGAGGCCACTGACAGATCAGCTCGAATTTTACAATACCCATGACAAATGTTGATTCCCTAGCTTCAATAGGCCTTCGAAATGCTTGTGTAACGCAAGCATTACTCATTGACTAGTGTGTTACGCAATGTGCTGTCAAGAACAAAGCGGCACAGTGTATGTGACACCCAGACGACGAATGTTCTGCTCACGCTCGTGACATCAAGACAACAGGCATTTCACTCATGCTTGTGGCACCCACAGAAGAGGAAGAAGCAAGAAATGAAGGACAGGCTTTATTTGAACCTGACAGTGCAGTGTGTGATTTCATGTCGAGGAGCTCTTAGGAAGGGATTTTCCACTTATTACAGGACCTTGCTGGCCAGCTGGTGTCAGCGGTGGACGCACACCAGGCGCTCGTGGACCGGGTGGCTGCCTTCCAGGACTGGCTCCAGGGCTTCCAGGACCAGCTGCAGGAGCACAAGGACACAACGGGGGAGAAGAAGGCCATCCAGGGACGCCTGGCACTGCTGGCGGTGAGCCACGGCACAGACACCGCCACCCGTTCACGGTCGCTTGTCCTTGGAACCTAGCTCCGTGTCAGATTGCACAAATGCATTGTCCAGAGCTATACATTGCAAGTTTGGTTTCGTTGAATCATTTATTGGCGGATCCATTTCGTTCCTGAAAGAAGTCTAAAATCACATCACCACGCGATTTTTGGCACAGTGGGACATCTGGCATTTCTCTAAGAATAGAAAATATTTGAGAGAAGTCAAACGTTGACTCTATTTTAGAGCTGAGCTCTCTTTTGGCATATTACAGAAGTTCCGTCCATTAGCGTTGCGAGAATATTAAAATTTTTAATAGTAGTTTTGAATAACATATTATTCGATATTTGCTTTGTGACGAACTGCGATATTCATGTTTTTCGAAGTGTTGATCATGGTGGGTTAGCCCCACTGAGGGCACTTCTTACGGAGCATCGATGCGTTGCAGAGAAGCAACACTTGCAGATCTTGCTTCCATGGGTGTTGCTTTTCCACAGCGCACTAGTGCTCGAAATGAAGCATGCTCAACGGGATAAGCCCACCGCAATCATCACTTTGAAAACTACAAATATTGCAGTTGCATGCTCTGGGAAAAAGCACGCTTTCAAAGCAAGATATTGCATGCATGTGTCTGGTGTATTTAAAAAGAGACTGGACCTTTGTGAACGTTGATATTTACACTACATTAAAATTTTCAAAATTAAACTGTGGCTAATATGTAAAAGTACATGCTAGGCAGAGATGTCCTGACAACCTGCATCCATTATTCATGAATGTCTTTCCTTCTTTTCTCAAATTCTAGATTTAAGATTTTTATCTGCAAATAGCAAGAAGATTTATAGATCTCCTTGATAAGGTATAGCTGGGCGTCTCTAGATTTGGTGTTATGTCAAATGTGTCATATTTATTTTTGCTATCCCTGTGTAGGTATTGAACTTTCTAAGGCTGCAATTTGTAAATTTAATTGGATTAAAATTACCTAGGTTAGAAATGAATAAGTGCAAGCATGGCTGCCACCTTCGTGAGTTTATTTGGGCATTCGTTTAAATTAAGCATGGTGCAGTAATGAAAAGGTCTGAGAAACTATTCAGTATTCCATTTGAAAATATTCAGCCAAAATCTCTATTCACTTCAAATTCGCTTTGAATTTGCTTCGAGCTCGAAATCTACTATTCGCACATGACTAATATCCAGCCATTGTTTTGATTAAACAACAAACTGATGGGAGCTAAAGTTAGTTTCACTTTATGTGTCAGCAAAGTCAAAGCTACAAGCACGAGTATGTCACCCTGAACAATGCTTTCACCGCACAAGCATGCATGATCAGTAGGAATGCTGAAAGTCCAGAGTTTGCCATTGTAGCTTCTGCTATGCTTGTACTCGAATTGAAGCAGAGTATCGTGTTGGGGACACTGTACTGCATCTCAGAAGTTCCACGCAGTGCTATGGAACCCCCGGGGGGGGGGAGAGGGAAACAAGCCCCTTTTGTACATATTTTGAGTGGCATGCTAATCTCCGATGAGCACAAATGTTGAGCATACGCAGAAAAAGGTCCCGATCTTCGTTCTCTTTCTACTCGACTGTTCGTCTTACGTTCTCACCCCCGTACCTTTGAGGCTGCGACAAGAATCGACCAAGGCGTCAGTCAACGCGTTGCCCCCGCAGGAGCTGGCCGAGAAGAGCAAGGAAGGGGAGGCCCTCCTGACATCCGTCCGTGAGCAGAGCGAGGCGGTGTCCGCGGGCAGCTCCCCCCAGGGCCAGGCCCTGCTTTCCCGGGAGCTGCAGGGGCTCCAGGAGCAGCTGGGCAAGACGCTGGCCTCTCTACAAGAGGCACGCCGCAACCTGGAGAACACGCTGCAGCAGTGGGGCGCCTACGAGGGACACCTGGCCGCCCTCACCCAGTGGCTGGCCGACACCGAGGCCGAGCTGCGCAGCCCACAGCTGCCCTCCGGCCTCGGCGAGAAGGAGGAACTCTCCGCCAGGGGGAAGGTGGGTGTGTGGCAACCATGCCGACTTTCGTTTCATTTGGAGTTTTAGCATAGATCGTGCTTTTGCTCGGCTCGAGATGGGACACGTTATGGAAGAGATTAACGTCAGAGACAGATGTAATGCCAAGGACAAGATTAATATCAAGGAGGGATGAAATTTTATGGACAGATGTAAGGTCACCAACGAGATTAATATCGCGGACAGATGTAACGTTATGAACGAGATCAACATCACAAACAAGATCAACATCACGGTCCGATACAACACCACGAAAAGAGGTGTCACGAGCGGATGCAACGTCACAGAGAGATGTAACGTCACGGATCGGTATAACATCATGGACAGGTATAACATCACAGACTGATATAACGTTATGGACAGATGTGACATCTCTACATATAACGTCACAAACAGATGTGGCGCCACAGACAGATGTAACGTCACGAATGGAGCGTGCATCCCTTTTCCCGTAGCTTGGATGTGGAAACTTTCCTGCCGCGGGTTCCTCAATCACCGCTTACGCAATTATTGCGCTCCCCGCTGCCTCCCTGCAGGAGCTTCGCACTCGCATCACGGAGCAGCAGAAGAGCGTGGACAGCTTCATCGACGAGGCCCACTGCCTGCTCCAGGTTTCTGGGGTGGAGCTCGTCAGGGCTCAGATGTCCCAGTGCAACGCCCGCTACCAGGCCCTGCTTGCCTCCATCAAGGTGCCGCGCCCTTGCCGACTCAGATGCTCTCCAGAATAGTAGAAGGTCGAATGCATGGTTTTTTTGCAGGTTAAGAATAGCGGGACAAGCCCCTCTCACGAAGCCCTCTGCTCGTCATGATTGGAGGTTTCCTTCTTTCCACTCCCCTCCTCCCTAGCGTTCGCTCTACTAAAGTAGGAAGAGTCAACGGCTTTGTGGTAGGAGCCTGTCCTACTATTCCTGACTTGCAGTGGTCCGTAGACTGCTAAAGCAACCGAAAGTGCAAGCGTGGAAGTAGTTCTAATTTTCTGAAACCTAGAAAACGTTTCTGTCGGCATTTGGTAGCCTTGTAAGTTTTCGTATCCTAAACGTCTTTATATTTAGATTGTTGGAGCATTTAAATTTTAAAAACTTTGATTGCTGCGTTGTCACCTTGGACTGGTTGGAGCACAGGTATTCAAAGTTTGCAGTGTCGCCACGGGATGGTGCCACAGCCCCATGTAACGCCTAGCAACCGAGTATCGCTTACAACGTCCCCCTTCGTCAATTATGCTGTCGCACAGCGGGGACGGCGGGTGTGTCACTGGGACGTGCGTTAACCCACCCCAGCCTCCCCTGTTCACGTCACTTCGCGGCTACAGTCTTCAGATGATTCGTTACGAAATATTAACCCACCTCAGACCACCCATACACGCCGCTGGCAGCCCAAGTACCCCTTAGCCCCGCCGTCCCCCAGTGCACCTCGGTTGCAAGGTGTCGCGTCACGTAGCCGGCGTGCGGGTGCGTGCTTTCGACGCCCTCGGAAGCTATCGCCGCCGTTTTTGGAGTACCGTGTGCGCACACGGGCTGCCGTTCCGTTCTTCGGCCTGCCACGCCATTCTCGACGCACAGTCGTCTTTCCACGTCACCGGACCGTAAGCGCACAGTGTCGTTTGTCGCCCTTGTATGCACAACATATGTGCACAACAACGAAATGACTCTTTCGTTTTCCACGCATTGCGTGAATGTTATTTGTGCACGCACTAGGTGACCCGGGGCCCTAATCTACATGGCGGGACCGGGCGGGATGAAGGCACCGAGTCATCGCCACCCGCTGCAACTGGTCGGTGTTGAGGTGCCGGCTAATTCCAGCGGGTGGCCGATGTTCCGGTCCCTCCGTCCCGCTTGGTCCCGCCGTGTAGATTGGGGACCCTGATCTGCTTGCACCAGAGAGAAGAGGGATTTCGGGAAGGTTTACCTTGCAGAAAAGTGCCGAGAGGCCGCATTCACCACGCTTACCTACATATAACCGCTGCACGAAATACTGACGCATATCTTCGAGAATCGGCGTGGCGGCACCAGCGATTTCGGCCCACTTTTGTTTTACCATTGCGGTTTCCACGGACTGTCTGAACCGGAGTGTTTCATGACGCCTAGGATTTGGCGTCTCGCTGGGAAGGCATGGAGCGGGACCAGCGGGAGTATGAGAAGGCCCTGGCCAGCTGCACCGCGTGGATGGACGAGACCGGGGAGGCGCTGGACCGCCTGCAAGAAGCACAGGGAGCTCCGGAAGACAGGTTGTCTCAGCTGGAGGTACGACTGAGGCGCTTGCGTCGCTTTCGTGGCTCCCGTAATGTCTTCTCTCATGAAAATCAATCCATTTCCAGTTGCATCATGAAACTCGTCCCGAGTGTTTCCATAAAAAAAAATGAGACAATCCAGCGGAATTCAGTCAAAACCACTTGCATAGTCCAGCTGGAAATTAATTGATTTTCACGTAGGTTGTTTTCACCATTGTACCAAGTTCTTGCAAAGGGAAGACTTGGTTAGGAGAAGGTACAGTCAAAGAGACTGAACGTTGGTATGAATATGGTTTTTTTTGTTCATGCCAACTCACGTTTTTTCTTATGAGCTCCGCTGTACGGTACTTTGAAGTCATACTTGTTTTTGTTGCATCTTTCACTGCGATGTTGGATTAAAAAAACAGATTTGGTTGACTTCAAGGATGTTCGAGGCATCTGAATTTGAGGGAAAAGCTTTCCCTTTTTTTAATTTTATCGTTGGTGACGCCTTCATTCCCTCGGTGGTTTGCAAGTCCCCATAGAAGGTTCATGTGAAATTCTGAAAGCTGCTAAAACCAGTTCGATAGGTTTTATATTTCATTCTCGAATTAATGGTTGTAAAACATGAAAGATTGTGCAGATTTTTTTTTTTTTTTTATGTGTCTGATAATTAGTCTTTTTTTATATTAGACTATTTCTAGGTTTAACCTGTTTCTGTTTTGTGGATATCAGGCCTTGATCGTTGGCAAGCTTCATGGACAGCAGCAGCTGAACCTCGCTTCCCGCCTTGGTGAACACCTCTACCAGGACACAGCTGCATCTGGGAGAGAGCAGGTTCGTATTTGCTCCCCGTAACTAAAGAGCACATTTAGCACTACGCCTCCGTTGTAGGAGAGAAATAACAAAACCAAATGCTGTACTGTTCAAATGACATTGCAAGAATTAGCTTCCATTATTAGATTCACATCCGTCGTACGAAATACGCGTGGCAGCACACGTTGGTTGCACGCTTTGACCACGGGGAGCAGGACTGCTAACGCAGAGTTTCGGTTTTCTATCGGAGCACATTTTTGTGCCGGAGGTCCTGCTCCCCATAGCCGAAGTCTATACTAACTACCTAACTTCAATTTGTTCTGAGAATCTATACCTGGGATTCTATCCGTGCAAACTTTGTGGCATGTGAGAAATGTGTGCATGTTCACACGCCCAAAAGGAGTGCTTCTTTCTCCTTCTTGTCTGAGCGCAGTGCAGCAACAGAAGCTTCCTGCACGAATCAGCTTAATTGCGAAGCTTAATAGAAAAAGCCCCGACATTTATACATGGCAACATTGTTGCATAAACAGGTGCGCCTGGAGCTACGTCAGCTGCACGATCGCTGGGAGGCTCTCGACTCCAGACTGACACAGCTTCAGAAACAACTTCAGACGCAGAGTCAAGCTCGAAGCACCTTTGTGGATTCCCTGAAGCAGGTAGAGACCCGCGCCATTCCTAACCATCCGAAACCAGCATTTATACTTGTACATTTTGCTGATATCATTTCCGTAACATCCTTTCAATAGGTACAGTCCTGGCTCGACAGCGCAGAGAAAACAGTTGCCGAAGCCAGAGACAAGCTTCCGGCGCTGCAGGAAGTGCAGGGAAGGCTACAATCACTCAAGGTACCTGAACAGTGGACATCCAAATGGACTGTTTGCATATAAAATGTGCTCATTACGAGTCTCTGACTAATTATCAACAATCATCAGACTACCAGTATTAGATTAACGCAAGTGATCTAATTCCACATTGGAGTAAAAAGGGTGGGGGGGGGGGGGGGGGGGGGTGAGGCATAGGCGGTATGTTGGTGTTTAATAAGAGTGCCTCTTTCTGTCAGCTACCCTATATATCTACCATAAAATACTGTAGAAGCACCCGCTTCGTTCAAACGCCCATTATTGACATTTCCTAAACTTGGAGGAAATTCTGAAAATTATATGTTAGCCGCTTGATTTGACAAGACAAGCGCCCATATCTAAATTAACCCAGTTTTCAGTGATAATGGGGAGGGTGCTTCCTCAGTATTTTACTATAGTGGTACTGTTTAGTACAGCAGTGGAATTTTCTTGATACTATCCCGCAAAATATGTTTTTTTATATAATACTTTTTTTTTAAAATATTCTTAGCCAAGGTTTTATATGAACAATGTATTTTGATATGGATAGTGTGCGCAATCATTTTCTCTTGAAGTTGCATAATACGACTGGTGAGGTTTGTTTTGACAGAGATTTAAAACAAATTATATGGTGTATAATTAGGTACTATATTTTTCGGTTCCCC
Organism: Ixodes scapularis; assembly: GCF_016920785.2. Classification (NCBI taxonomy): domain Eukaryota; kingdom Metazoa; phylum Arthropoda; class Arachnida; order Ixodida; family Ixodidae; genus Ixodes; species Ixodes scapularis. Next base: position 72,040,956 of record NW_024609836.1, read on the forward strand.
TCGAAAATTGTGTCAGAGATTCCACTTATTTGCTTTAATCAAAGTGATGTTCTTTGTATTGGGGTAACAAATGAGTTGACGGCTTCTTGAAATTCTGAACTAGATCTTGTGGACGCAAAGCTTGACATAGCGTCCATCTAGAAGTGCTTTCGTCACACTATGGATTTCTTGGAAGGTAATTTTATGGATGCTGGCAGAAAGAGATAACCTAACTGTGGGATGGCTTTCAAGAGCGTGAAGATCTCGCTGCAATCAGAAGTGGGGGAATCTAAGATGTGTCGTGGTTTTGTCACAGCTTCTGCAACAGGAGGCAATTCTTCAGCGGCGTCACCTGGATGCGCTCGAGGAAAACGCCAAGAACGACGCCGCCTCCGAAGAGAGCCTGAGGGCAACCTCTGCACGGTTGACCAACGTCGCGGATGAGCTCAAGGTGTGTTTTTTTTTTATAGTCTGCTTGCAAATGAAGTTAACATGATTGCAAAAGGATATATTTTTATTACTTGGGGCATCCATCCTGTAACCTCTTCCCTTTGTTATGTCAATTGACTTGGTAGCAGTGATTACAGGCTGTACTTCTCCACATTTCTCGAATGATATCTAACTGGATTTGTCCGAGATGTTGCTGGATGTGTGTGTGAATACTTTAAACTTTATAATGTAATTTTGAATAACGCTCTATTTGAATGATCTGTTTATTAAATTAAAGTAATGGAAAATGTATACGTGATTAGAGAGTATTCATATTTTATCATTATATTTAAAATATTTTTAGAGTTTTTCATAATACAAGGTGTGATCAGGAAGTTCCGGTACTGATTTTGTAGCGTAAAGAGAGAGGGCAGCACAGTGATGCGCGCTCAGCAGTGTCTTGTTCGTGTCTCGTTATACCAAAGGGCGCCGCTCTGTGAACGTTTGGAGCTGCGTTTCACGAGTTTTCGTGACCACATGCATGGGCACAATGGCGATTTTACTATAGACTACAAACCAGAGCGAGAGCGAACATCACTTTTGCGTCAAACTCGACAAATATAAAACAGAGACCTTCAATATGACTCAGCAGGCTTGTGTAAAAAAGCAGCAAATTTCGCGAAGTTTTTTAAGTGGCATTCGCGCTTCAGGAACGGCAGAACATCGCCGGAAGACGAAGAGCGGTAGGGCGACTTTATCCGACCTTTCCTTGACTTCGGTGACGTTCTGCCATTCTTGAGGCGCGAGTGCCACTCAAAACACCTCTAACACCTCACTTCTTGTTTTAGGGGCGAAGCTCCTTAGGATCTAGCCTTGTCCGTCCGGCGTCCGTGCTCACATCGATCTTGCTGGTGCTCGTGATCGTGCTCGTGAGCTCACGTGCTCGTGTAAAGAAAAAAAAGATGATGAAAAAAGAAAGAAATGTTTGCGCAGTCGACAGGATTCGAACCTGTGCGGGGAGACTTTAATGGATTTCTAGTACATCGCCTTAACCACTCAGCCATGACTGCGGAACGAGTAGGGAGCTCTGAGATGTGGCAGTAACTCAAGAGCTGGGGATATCATGGATGAAATGTTGCATGGAGCCGCTCAACGTCTATACAGGAGAGGGCGCTGCGGTCAAATGCATATATAATCGCGTTAAACTTTGCTCAACGTTTATAGGCGAGAAGGCGCTGCAGTCAAATGCTCAAATGCATATATAACCACATTCCATACCACACATTCTCTTTCTCACATTGATGAAAATGAATGAAAGGCTCGGCATGCTGCGGCTCAGCATCTACGCAGACAAGCACCACCAGAGCCCCAATCAACATCATTCACCACGTGGAGATGCGGTCATCTTTTTACATAAGCCTTCTAAATCATTTTAGAGGTCTCTGTTTCATGCTTGCTGAGCTTGACGTAAAATTGATGTTTGTTCTCGCCTTGGTTTGCATGCAGTGTATGGAAAGATCACTATCATGCTCGTTCATGTGGTCAAACAAACTAGTGTAGCGCAGCTCCAAATGTTCACAGAGCGACACCCTTTGGTATAATGAGACACAAAGGTTCTTTACTTTGACTGCTGCGCGCGCATCACTGTACTGCCCTCAGTTTCTACGCTACAAAATCAGTCCCGGAACTTTTTGATCACCCCTCGTACTTCTTAGCTCCGTCACACGTGCTTCCCTGCTACCTGTGCGTCAAAGTGTGTGTCACAGGTTCTGTTTTTCTGCATCACTTCATGCATGTGGGAAGCATTTCTTACAGGGAAGATTGTACACTCACATGTTAGGTAAATTTTTCTTTTAATTCCAACTTTTTCTGTTTTGTTTGTACAAGTTTGCTTGGCAGTTCATAAAAAGAAAAAGAGCCACATAGAAAAACATTAAGTGAAATAAGGCACTTTCTCCTGGTTTGAGGACGCCGAGGACCATTATGCGCATAAATATGGCAATTTCATTCTCCTCTAAGGTGATAGGCCAAGATGGGCTGCCTCGTTACGATAAACCCCCGCATCATGTCAGCACATCAATGCTCATCAGTTTTTTTTACACGGTATGAAGACAGAGAGACGGAAGTGACCAAGCACCTTAGCTGCAGACTGAGCGTTTCCGGTGCAGCTCTCCCGATCTCCCAACGGCACTGGAATCCGTGCTAGCTGACTCGGGGAGACATAATATGGACGACGGAGAACAAAGGAGGGCGCGGAGCGTAATGGTCTCGAGTGTCATAACCCTGGCGAAGGTAGCTTCTGACCGCAGTGCGATCCACTTATAACGATACCGCACATAACGATGCACCGTTTATAACAGTCAGTTTCTAGAGTACCTAGAGTAGAAACACAGTTTCTAGTCCATATACAACGAGAATCGACTATAAGGATTGAATTTTAGGGTTTTCTCATTATGGTTATAAGAGGATTGCACATTAATAGGACACAAATGGAGCGAGGCAAATGGCCATTGCAGGCTCTGGTGTCTGGCCTGGAGAAGCTGTCGTCGCTCGTCCAAGAGCAGCGGGAGCGGAAGGAGCACCAAAGCCACTGGCTGGAGCAGATGCACGAGCGGCTAGACCTGTGCGGCGACGTGACGGGCAGCCGGCCCACCCTGCAGACCCGCCTCGACAAGCTCCAGGTGCGTCGCCGGGAAGTCTTGCCGCGTCCTCGAACATGGTCCCTTGATTTCTGCTTGACGGCATCGTAGAAGCGTCGTAAGCCGTTTGTCGTGGGCCGTCACCATCCTGGTGGCGGCACAGCAGCGGAGGCAAATGCAGCAAACGCCCGTTCCGCTGCGGGTCGTTCTCTAGCGTTGACGATCTATGAAACTTCTACGACCAACTGCCAGGATTGCTACGTCTAACAGCGGGACGGTCCGTCTCCTGTGATACCATTTGTTGCAATTTCGCTACAACTTTCGACGCACGGGCGGTATAGGAAGCTAAACGCACCTGTCGGAGATGCGTTCTAGGCGCCATAACGTTGTTATTCGTTTAGAAACTTCAGTCCAGCGGTCTCGGTCTTTGTCTTCCTATGCTGTCTACACTATATATTAATGTTGGTTTGTGATGGCTGGTGAAAGGAAATGGATTTTTAGAAAAAATCAATTGCAGGTAGAGTGTGTAATGAAGTGCCATGTAGCCAGAGCCATCCTGATTTCTTCGGATGAAATCTTTCCATTTCATCCACGGGGAAATGGGAAGATTCTCTTTATGTTCGAACTTTAGCGGACGATGTGGAGCTTGCGCAAAATGGGGAGAGGGCGCCGAGATAGAGTTGTGTTTCTGTGGCGAATAGACCTCAGTACTCGTGTTTGAGACGTTTGCGTTTGTCCTTCTTTCTTGCACCAACTTGCCTGCTTAGTAAAGTTGTCTCAAATCTTCCGTGCTCGTTCTGACGGTTGAAAACTATACAGAGCCGACCACTTCGAATCCTTGTAACTTTCGTGGTCCGCGCGCAGGAGCTGGAGCGACAGTTGCCGGACGGAACGTGCCAGGCCCAGTCCCTGTCAAAGTGCACGTCCAGCCTGGTGCAGCTGCTGGCTCCGCGGGAGCGCACGGCACTGGAGGAGGAGTGCAGCAGCCTGGAGACGGACCTGGCGCGGTTGGGCACTAAGCTGGAGCAGGCGCGCCACTCCCTGGCGGCGCAGCTGCGCCGCTGGGACGCCTACGAGGAGCACTATGGTCGGCTGGCGAGCGGGCTTCTGGGCGCCGAGCGCAGCGTCAGGGAGTTCGCCCTCAGGGCCTCCCTGGACGACAAGAACGCGCAGCTCGAGCAGTTCCAGGTGAGCTCTCGCCGCCTTCTCTCAACCGCCGTGCGTTAACGCGAAAAACGTTTTGGGGCTCGTTTCTCTAAGATGAGCTTAATGTTACAAAGGGTGTCGCACAAGACCATTACATGGTTACCATAGTGACATAAATTAATTATTAATAATAAGAAATCATAATTAGTATTGATAAATATGTATAAATGTAAAATATTACAATAATTGATAACGATAACTGTGAATAATTATTTTATACCATATTAATTAATGATAAAAATAATGTATGAATATTATATCTTAATTATTAGGTAATGATAATATTCACTAGTTAATTATAACTAAGTTAATTTCTTCAAATTATGGTGTCTGGCTCAGAGGAGTGCATGTATTTTCTGAGGCGCAGAAATTGCCCGAATAAAAGCCTGTTTTTAGGGCTACCTGATCAATTTCGCTAGTGCGGTCCCTCATAAAAAATAATTGTGTTGTGTGTGTGTTTATACAGCCATAAGTTAGTTAGCCTCAGTGGGCATCTGGTGTCTCAGCTCTAGATGAGAAATTTAGCCAGTGCAGTATAACCGCTAGCCTGGGTTCTTAACTTGCACCACGCAATAGCAATACACGATTGCACGCCGGCACGATGCTCATCCAGATGGAAACGGGCAGGGGTGGTGTTTGAGCCCAGGATTTCCAGGTTCCGCAGCGCGAGCTTTCGCACCACGTTCTCCGAGCCGCAGCGCATTAACACACGCAACCACCAATCCCCCTTTGTTCCCTCGTAAGTGGTGCGGTTACAACGCAGTCGAACATACTTAAATAGAAACGTTTTAACTATCCTTTAGTTTTCTCGTGTGAGCAACTTCATTTCGGCCAGAAGGCGACTTTCTTTACCTCTTTGATGTGTGTGCAGGGCCTGCTGAAGGAGCTGCATGCCACGGAGCAAGACCTGGACTCCCTTTCTGACAAGGCCCAGGAACTGATTGCGACCAGCGGAGAGATGCGGCTCTCAATGGCGGTCAACCAGCTCACGGCCAGGTTCCAGGCACTGCTAGAGACGTGCAAGGTCGCCACTTCCTCCAACTTCTTTAACGCGGGGTGCATTTTAATGGAAGCAAAGATGGGATTGGTGTAACCATCGCCATAGCCGTGAGCGTATCCATATCCGTATTGTGCCATCGTCAGCTAGGTTGAGGGGGCTAACATTTTGCTGAATTTATCGGGATGCAGCTTTGGGTCACATAGTCATGTGGCCAGTGCCGCTACAGGTCACGTGGCCACACGACCAAGTGATGTGGTTCGGGCCACGCAAACTCGCGTGACGTGACAGTGTCACTTCGTGGTGTAACGCGATTCGCAGCAGAAGGTTGCGGTGCCACTTGACGTGACGGTGTCATCAACATTATGAGATCTAGTGATATTTAATGTCAAGTCGCACGCCTGTTGGCACTCAGTCACCGCCAAAAGTCTCATGAAGTTAAAACTTTTCTGTTTGCAATCTTCTTGTGTCGCATTTCCCGACAGATAGCAGCAAGTTCAAGCCACTGCAAGTTAGTGTATTAGTGTAACGTGACATCACGTGCCAATGTGTTTGTGACATTGTGGTATGTAATGTGACATTGCAACGTCACTCTGTCAAGGGCTTGTGTGTATAACTAATGCATCTGCATATTGGACGTTTGAGCAGTAGATCAAAGGACTGCATTAACTTTTTAACACTGATGCTTCATCAGCCAATTTTCATGGAATTCTGTAATGTTTTGCTGTTATAGCTGGCTGTAGTAGCCAGCTATAACAGCCTGTTTTATTGAAAAATCGACACTGAAAAGTGTTGCACCAATAAGGAACCATAGAAAAAGACTTCAGTCCCCTGCAGGATTTGAACTCACCACCTCCAGGTTGTGAGCCAAGTGCTTTGCTGGCTGAGCTATCCAGGACCGGTAGTTGGATTGTGCAGAAGAAAAATCTTTGACCCAGCGCGGAAGGGTGCGGTCACTCGTTATGCCCTTCTCTTCTTTCTTGGGAGACCAATCACACATTCTGCGCTTATCAGTCTTTATCAGCATGATAAAGCTTGTGTAATATTTTTCTCTCTAACTTGCTAGCTCTTCTCTTCGCAACTAATAAGTAATCGCATTGTGCAGGAGCTTGTGAAGAAGTGCGAGCAGCATGTGCAAGACCACATTCAGTTTGAGAAGAAGCAGGCGGAATGCTCCAAGAAGCTCGCCCACGCTCAGGAGAGCTTCGTCGAGATTCAATCCCTTCCGAGCGGCAACAAGGAAAGGCTCGCTCACAAGCTGGCCAAAGTCAAGGTTTGTGCTGAGTGCCAGAAAGTTGCCAGGATATTTCTGGGTAAAGTAATCACGGTAAATGCCGAGATAACGGATAGATGGGGCTGTGCTCATCCCTTGTGTTATTACTACAACCTGCTTTCCACAATTCATTGTGTTAGCGTTACAGAAAAAATGCTGTCAAAGCGATCTTAAAGTTTCATTAGCTTTCTGAGTGCCGCCACTGTCTGATGTGTTAGCGTTACAGAAAAAATGCTGTCAAAGCGATCTTAAAGTTTCATTAGCTTTCTGAGTGCCGCCACTGTCTGGACTGCCTTCCAGAAGCCATTTCTGTCATGTTTTATCTACGATGCATCATTTCTGTTGAAATAGCAGAAATGCATTTTGTGAGGGCACTGAGCCTGAAGTCTTTCATGAATGCTGTTTCCACAAGATTCCTATTACCGTGAAAACCCGCGTACAATACGAACCGGCAGGGAGGTTTTAAAACCTCCCTGCCGTTCTAGCCCTTCCGGTGACTGTGTAGCCAAATTCTTCATACATGTCCTCGTTGCCTCATTGCTACGTTGTTAGCCCCTTGACTGCCGAGGTCTTTCCCATGTCCCGAACGCAAATTTTGGTTTCGGTAACACCGTACCATGCTCTGTAAAGAACATTTATTTATGAAGGACGCACTATTTTGTGGGCAGAAAGTTAATTGGTGTCTTCATGCCTCCAACCTACGACATATTTCTCATATGGTACTTTTTGGGGCGCAAATTTTGGTCTCGGTACCATGCTTTGTAAAGAACATTTATTTATGGAAGACACACTATTTTGTGGACAAAAAGTTAATTAATTGATGTCTTCATGCCTCCAACCTGCGACATATTTCTCGCATGGTACTAATTAGGGGCACGGTACTGTGTAGAGGTACATCGACCTCACACCCCGAGGTCACTCTTTTGAGCGGGCTTACTCGGTCTTTGTTTGTTCGGAACTGTAACCTTTTTGTTTCCACAGTTGTCGAATACCGAGTTTATCAGTCATTCCCAGACCTCGGTGTTTGCCATGAAGCACGAGGTTGAACGACATAGGCTCGTCCTTCTCTAACAATGAAGGAGCATACACAAACAGAAGTTTCCTAAACAAAACAAAAATTACATGGCATCAAAAAGTGAGACCACAAGATAAACCATTGTTTTTATTGCTTGCTCATTCATGCTGCTACATTTAGAAAAAGAATGACAACCCAGTTGGGAGGGGCAGGGAGAAAATCGAGAACGAAACTACACGGGAGTGCATGAAATCACATGGAAAGGAGTACATATACTCGGATGTGACATTCAAAGGATTAAGCACCAGACATCTTCTCGTCTCGTTGTTGCCTCATTCTTAACACAGTTGTCATGGCCGCTTTCCTCCAGGAACTGTTGCAAGGCAAGAGCGAGGCGCTGAACCTGGTGAACGCCACGGTCCAGCTGGCCGAGCAGCTCCAGGTGGGCAGCTCCCCGGAGGGCTGGGAGGCGACCCAGGGCCTGCTTCAGCAGCTGCAGACCACCTTCGAGACCACCTTCAGTGAGGCCCAGGGCCTGGAGCGGTCCCTGCAGTCCACGCTGTTCCTCTGGTCCGAGTACCAGGAGGCGCTGCAGCGGCTGCGGAACTGGCTCAAGGGCCTCTCTCAGAAGACGGAGGGGGCCCCCCGCCTCTGCACTACCCTCGACGAGAAGCGGGCACAGCTCCGCACCTGCCGGGTGGGTGTTGGGGGATTGCGGAGTCGCCCTATTAGGGAAAGGAGCTCCCGAAGGCATCCTGTCGGGGAGCGCATGCCTGAAGTCTTTGTGTTGGTGAGAGTAGTGTCAAAGCTCACCCTATTGGGAAACATAGCTCTCAAAAACATTCTTTTGGGGAGGGTGTGCCTGAAGTTTTTGTGTTGGCAAGAGTAATGTCAAAGATCACCCTATTCGGGAAAGTAGCTCCAAAGGCATTCCATTGGTTAAGTGTGGCTCGTGTTAGGAAGAGTAGTATCCAAAGTCACCCTTTTGGGGAATGTAGCATTTAGAGGTATTTTGTTGGGGAGAGTTGTTTCCAAACTCACCCTTTTAGAGAAGGTAGTTCCCGAAGAAGTTCTATTGGGGAGAGTGTGCCTAAAGTCTCTGTGTTGGGGAGAGTAGTGTCCAAATTCGCTGTTTTGGGGAAAACATCTCTGAAGATGTTCTGTCGGGGAGGATGTGCTTAAAGTCTCTACTGGGGACAGTCCAAAGTCCCCCTTTTGGGGGAAGTGGCCCCTGAAAGTGTTCATTGGGGAGGGTGTGCCTAAAGTCTCTGTTGGGGAAAGTAGCATCCAAAGTGACTGGGGAAAGCAACATAAGGAGGCATGCTGTTGGGGAAGACAGTGCCTTAACTTTGTGTTGGCGAAAGTATCATCCAAGTTTGCCCTCTTGGGGAATGTAGCTTTCAGATGGGTTTTACTGGGGAGGGGGTGCAGAAAGTCTTTGTTGGGGAGGGTAGTCACCCTTTTGGGAAAAGTGGCTCCTAAAGGCATTCCATTGAGGAAAATAGTGCCCAGTACTCTTTGTACTGTGGAGAGGAGTATCAAGTCCCTTTTGTGGAAACTGACGCTTCAAGGCATTCTATTGAAAAGAATGTGCCCAAAAGTTTCTATTGAGGAGAGCATTGTCCAAAGTCACCCCTTTGTGAAAAGTATGGTATAATTTTAAAGGAGTGGAAGTTCACAGATCTTTTTGCTGAGAACAAAAATATCCCAAGTCACCTTCTGAAGAAAGTATCAAGTAGCAGTCAGACACATTCAGTTAGGAAGAGTGCACCCTAAGGTCTTTGTATTGGGGAGAGCAGTACTCAGTGTCAACCTTTTGGGGAAAAAGGTGCTTGAAGGCATTTTGTACCATTGACATTCCCATGCAGGAGCCCAAGTTTCACACTTGTCAAGTGATATAGGTGTGCTAGTATTTGTCAAACTCTACAGGTGCCATGTAACCGTAATATTTTATGTCACAAATCCTATCATGATCTAGATAAGTCCTGAGTTCATCGCTCTGACGTGCCTGATACCTTTTGTTGGTTTAAATCCACAGGATCTTAATTGTTCTTGTCGTGCCGCGCAGGGTCTGTTGGCAGAGCTCACCGACCGTCAGCAAGCCGTGGAGGACCTGCAGGTCAAGGCAGATGCCATCTCGGACAGGGACACCGAATCGCAGGACGTGCTGGCCGCCGTGGTGGAAGGCCACAAGGAGCAGACTGAAAAGCTGCAGGTACACCTCAGTGGCACTTTGCTGCATTTCTGTGCCATTATTAAAAGCATAGTTAGTATTTATAGGGCCAGCTCTTAGCCGTCGCAGTGTTGTGTCACTTGACGTCACGTCGCGTGGCACCATGGCATTACAAAGGACCTAAAAATGCATTTGGGATGATGTCACGGCGTCATGCAACACTGTGACATTATTGAGGCTGCAGTCTAGTGCGGAAGTGAAAACCCTAAGAGCTCTCCCTGTAAATAATGTGTACCGTATTTACTTGCACAATGAACACACTCGCGTAATGAACGCACCCCCCAAGTCGGCTCTCAAAATTTCGACTTTTTTTTTTACTCGCGTAATAAACGCACCCCCAACTGGGACGTCAAAATTTTGACCCCCCCCCCCCCCACGCGCGAAATGAACGCACTTTTCTATCGTGGTGCAGCGAGGTGAGAAGCGGAGAAGCGCTCTAAGCAAACGAAACAACTTGCGAAAGGCTGCAAAAAGAAGAAAAAAAAAACCCCACGGAACTAAGAAAAAACAAAAACAAAGAGGATTTTTGTTTTTTGCACAGCGCAGTTTGGTTACGGGGTCGCGCGCCGCGTGCGCGCAAGGAGGTAAGAAAGAGCAGCGGAGAAGCCCTTTAAGCAAATAAAACAGCTTGCAAAAGCCGGCAAAAAGAAGAAAAAAAAACAACCACGGAACTGAGAAAAAAAAACAAAAAAAAAAGAGCTTTTTTTTTCTTCTTTTTTTTTTTTGCACAGCGCAGCAGTTTGGTTATGGGGGTCGGGGGTCGTGCGTCGCGCGCAAGGAGATAAGAAAGATAAGCGGAGAGCCCTCGCCTAAGCAAACAAAACAGCTTGCGAAAGGCGGCAAAAAAAACCAAGGAACTAAGAAAAAGAAAACAAAGAGGAGTTTTTTTGTTTTTTTTTGCACAGCTTAGTTAGGTTATGGGGTCGGGCGCCGCGTGCAAAGAGATAAGAAGTTACTGCAATTTTTCAGGATAAAAGGTCGGTTCATTATGCGAGTAAATAGGACGCAAAAACTTTTACTTCGCATAATGAACTTTGCATCGATTTTTAGGAAAAAAAAAGTGTGTTCATTCTGCGAGTATATACGGTATTTAAAAATTGCCTGAGGCACTTTGCACGCAGACGAGAAACCATTTTTTGACTTTCTTTCTCTGCCACTGCATGGCAGGGTGCCGTGGTCGTCCTCGAAGAGGCAGTGTCCCAGCACGAACAGCTGAGCAAACAGCTCAGCGAAGTTCAGGACTGGCTCAACGCAATCCAGGACCAGACAGTGACGCTCTCCAACTTGGGTCTGGATCAGCTCGCCCTGTACAGCAATCTGGAGAGGCTCAAGGTACCACACCACACACCACCTCGGATTTCTTCGTTAATTCGTTGAACCTCTCCAATATACCAAGCACTAGGTTCCGGCGAACATGTGACGTAAAATTCCGATCAAGTGCCCATGCAAAAGTGTGAGAGGATCATTAAAAATTGGAGACGAGCGCTTGTTAGATTTAACAGAAGAAAAGCAGAAAGGCCACATGGCAAGATAGGTCCTTGTTTGATCTGACGGAATGATATGGCTGTGGTATAGGGGTCTGGTAAAGCCCCAATTTTAAAGTGGCCACACCGCTCTTGTCAAGCCTGCTTCACACCGACGCCGTTGCCCCGAGTCTCAGCGCTTCGCACCAGCACACACGCAGAAAGCTTCACCATTTCGCACCACCCTCTCGGAGAAGTCATTGACGTTGAAGAGCACCTCTGTTAGCTTGGTGAGCTCGGAAGTTTACTGGGAAGGGTGTTTCGCATGTCCTTTGCCTAAATTTGAAATGTCTCAAAAGATGCTTACTGCGACATAAGCGCTTGCTCGGCATTTTATGGTAAAGCTAGAGAAAAACTCGCCTGTTTTATGCTTAACATGACCTCAAGGGGAAATGTCAGAGCTAATCAGGCTTTTAGGGTACTTCTTGTCGCTTTCAAGTAATGGAATATAATTTTTTTACGTTCCTGATGTGAGGGGATGAATTAAAAGTGGATGTGTCTACTTTCATAGGCCATCGAGAACAGCTTTGCAAGTCAAGAGGAAGGTCTCAAGAAGGCCGAGGCACAGCTGCCCGCGGTCCTTCAGAGCACCCTCCCCACGGGCCATCCCGTCGTGTCCGGCGAGGTGGACTCGCTGAAGCAGCAATGGCAGGTCAGTCTGTGCGGCGGGTTGCCAGCCTATACATCGAGCAGCTTCGAACCTGCCGTTGTATTATGAGCCGCATCACGTTTCACACTTTTTACGGCGATGGTGGTAGTGGCAAGGTTTTGCAGCGGTTCTTATGTGTGTACGTACGTCGTGGCCTGCTGAATTTAGTGGGAAAAATTATTTCTTAAGTTTGAGGGTATTTGGTGTCACGTGATATTGTGGTGTCACATCATTTCACGGCATCATGCGATGTCAAAGTACCGCATGGTGTGATGGGTCTTTGCTAAATTTAAACACAGTTTTATAACTTTGCACAGCAGTGTGCAGTGTCTCGGCTATCGCCGTAGTTCATTTACGGGACACGAGAAGGAACCACAAATGTCTTTATCATCTGAGCTGTTAAGGGCCATTTCCCCCAGGATCGTGTCTGCCGGATTAGAAATGATGACACCGAACTCTGGACAGCTACCGCCATCTATGAGCGACGGCGGCAACCAGTTGTCTGGTTGCCGCCGTCGCTCATAGATGGCGGTAGCTGTCCAGAGTTCGGTGTCATTTATTTCTAATCCGGCAGACACAATCCTTGGGAAAATAGCCCTTAACAGCTCATAGATGGCAGCAACCTTTCTTTGGAGGAAGAAGAGCAGAACAGGCGGCGATGTGCGCAGCAGCATGAATAGTTCCGCAACCGCCGCGAAGCTGCTATCGCCTCAAGTTCCACTGCGTCGAGCGCTTCAGATTCCCTTGCTAAAGAAGAGCAGATCGCTCGCCTGGAAAACGACTGCCAAGAACAGAAGCTACAGCTCCGCTGCTCTTTCTTTTTCACCAGAATGGAAAGGCTGAAAGTTTTTTTTGTTTTTTTTTACAAATGCTTTTCTGCCTTGGAGCGCCAGTCGAAGTTGCACTGAAGGACGTCTTCTTCAGCCCCTGGATATGCCAAGTCTTTCAGCGTAACATTGGCTTCCACTCTGGAGCCCTTCAAGATGTTTCTTTGCGTGTTCTTGTTTTCTACCAGCTTCTACTACGTCTGTGTTTTGTATCGACTTACTTTCTTGCCGATTTACGACAGCCCCAAGGCTGTTTGATTTATAGAGAGTAGTCATGCAGATGACCATTGAAGAGGATCTGGAACAAAGTTCTATTGCTGAGTGCGGCAATGTTGTCCAAATGCTACTTTCCTTTTACACAAAGAGCCTGTATGATTCAAACTCCTGTGAATGTTTGGGCTGCATTATATATGGGATCCAGCAGTCTCTAAATATATCTTAAAAAGTAGGGAAAGGACGCTTCAGTTTGAAGTCGGGGTGTCAGAAAGGCAAAATCTGGAGACCTCACACTAAACGTGGTGAAAGTACATGGCGCTTTAAAATCTTTTCAGTTGATATTTAGGCAGTTTTTTTTATTTTGAAATATTGTTTGAAATGGAGGTAATTGAAGATAAAATTGTTGTACAAATAAATGTTGTACCAATTTGGTTCTACCCTTCAGGCAGCCACCAATGTCACAAATTACTGCAGCTGCAAATTACTGTAACTCGTTGCTCGGAATCGTGCGGCCCGGAGGCATAGGGCATCACCTTCTCTCTGGACTGTAGGTGGTGCGGGAGATGGTGACCAGGGCCCGCGAGTCTCTGGAGCAGTTACTGGGCCGCTGGCAGGAGCACCACGAGCAAGTGGAGCAGCTGCAGCAGTGGATGTCGGAGCGCGAGGCCGAACTCCAGGGCTTGCTCCTCTGCGACACCCTGGAGGCCAAGCGGAAGCGGCTGGAGAAGCTCCAGGTTTGTGCCCCTTCGCTCATCTGTTTTAACTCTTTATTCGTTTTTAGGAAAGGACTGGTGGCCGAGGGTATTAGTGCGCCACAGCTTGGAGAGTATGGAGCGAAATTTCGCGCTGCAGAGTCCAGGGAGCTCGGGTTCGTTCCCACCCCCGCTCGTTTCGACCTGGACAAATGTCGTACCGAAGTGCAGTTGTGTATCGCTACTGCTCGATGCGCAATAAAGACCCCAGGCTAGCAGTGGTACTTCACTGGCTAAATTTCTCATCTACAGTGTAAACCGGCGTTGCCATACCTCAAAAACTGGCCTACCTTATGCCGTCTAAGCATGAACACCAAATTTGGTTTTCTTTTTTTTTGTTCACTGAGTAAAACAAAAAGATATGCTTAGCCAAGAGTCCAATTGCAGCAGTCTATTCTGTACCTTTATTTTTTTATTTTTTCTTTTTTTTTTTTTTTCCCAGTCCAGTTATCTTACATGATGGTAAAATTCTATCGGCTCACCAACGTTTTCTTTCTTTGTTATTCTACCGAGATGTTGGGAAAAGAACAGACAAGGTTTGGCAGGTACAAGAAAGAAGGGGGAGAACGAAAAGTATATACATTCTTTTTACACGCGTGATCACGTATTCGGATGTGCACCATGTGTGAGATATGAAGTTCTTTGATAAGATAGATCTAGATATTTGATAACCAATGGCAGCTTGTACTAAATGAGAGTTGGCTGTGCGTCATCAGCGTCGCCGTCGTTCCATGGCGCGGTGTCAACCTCACACCGGGCATGAACGTTTTCTCTCAATGAAACTCGTTGAGCAACCGCTCACCGATTCCTTTCTACAGTTCACGGGAGAGACAGAGAGTCAATCAACCTTAGAGCAGAAAATGTGTTATAGGGCCGAGTTTCACGATAAAAGCGACGCATTATGCTTGAGCGTTATGCCTAATCGGCACACGGGTCTAGGTCTCCCGTGATACCGTGATGCCATGCGACACTTTGACATCACGCTACTACCCCGCCATCACATGGCATTCCGACATCACATGTAGGAACGCACACTGCACGTGTCCAGCCGATTTGCAATATACACTTCTTTGCATCTCCAAGTTTGTTAGATATGATCGAGACATGCTTAACTGATCGTGACATGCTTAACTGATTGAGACGTGAATTTTGGTGAGTCTTAGGCGCTGCTAACGCGTCGGTTAAGTCCCGTTCAAACTTGATGTCTTGCTCTCTGCAGGAGACGCTCGGAGAGCTGCGAGCCAAGGAACTTGAAGTGGACTCCCTGACCGAGCGGGCACAGCAGCTGCACGGGGGACACGGTGGAGGACGACGCAGCAGCCGCCTGGCGGACCTGGCCCTCAGATACCAGCAGCTCGTCGCGTCACTTGGGGTGAGCGGTCGCTAAATGCGTGGGGGTGACTCTCTGCCCTCACTGAATACCATTAAGGCCACATTGTGCTCTTGTCTGAACGTCCCCGTGAGAGCACCTTTTGTATTGTTGCGGACTCAGCAGACTCATGTCTTATGGTGCAATGAACACGAGGGAACCCGCTACAAACTTGCCTGTCAGGGGAACCGATATCATGCACGCAGTTCGCGGACAAAAATGCGGAAATCCGCTACAAACTCGCATGTCCCGGGAACGAGTACCGCAGATCGCGGACGCAGCAGAATTGCATTTCACGATTGAATATACACGCGGGAACAACTCTCGTGTTACGGGAATTGATATCGTGCTGGCAGATCACAGACAAAAATGCTTGAATATGTTACAAACTCGCTTGTCACGGGAACGGATAGGGCAGATCGCGAAAGCAGCAGATTCAGATTTTACGTAACACACGGGAACTTGCGTGTTATGGAAGCCGATATCGCGCATGCAGATCCTGGACAAAAACGCGGGAACTTGCTGTGAACTCGCTTGCCGGACGTACCGGTACCGCAGACTGCGTGGTTGATGCGATCCCCGTCAGACATTGCGTGACGTCTGACGGGAATGGGGGAGGGAGATGTTTCAGAATTTTTATGTTACGGATATTTAGCCAGAAAAACGGGATGTGCAATCTCTTGTGGGAGGGCATCCTTGTGAAATTTTATGGTATGTGAGGCCAAAGCCTATAAATTGATTAAAAATGACTGAGCTCGGCAGTGGAGAAACGAAAGCTCGGGAAGAACCGTAACAAGTCCAGCTGGATTTACGTGGTTCGACAGTGGTGGAAAGTTTGGAGAATTGCTCGGCAACTGTTCAATATTATATTAAAAGTATTATAGACCAAAACAATTAGTGGTGGGTCTGCTTGAATTTACAGAAACAAAGAAAGAGAGGATGAGACAGGACAGTACAGCTTTTTTGTCCTCGTTTGATTCTGTAAATTCAAGCTGACCCATCATCAATATGTACCAACTAGCTTTTTGAACCCGAAACTGACTATTTACACATACCTGGTGATTATAACAGTTCCTTATAAACAACTACTACTGATCACTGCAAAAACATTTTGGAAGAATTTGGAACTTGTTATGACTGGGGTGCAATGTATAATTTGGACCACTCTGGAAATTTCCTGGACAGATGATGGCAAAAACAACAAGCTGTAAAAATAGGCCAGGAACAGTTTTCTCTGAATTGTTGCCACGTAGCTTGACGTTACCTTTTTCAGTCCGCTTCAGATTTCATTTGCTTCACTGATTCCGTGTTGCAGGAGGCAGTGACCAAGTGGACTCAGTGTGTGGCCAACCATCAGGCCTTGGACAAGCACATTGCCGAGTCGCAGCTTCAGATAAGCCAAGCAAACGACAAGCTCTCCCAGTGCGAACTCACCGACGGCTCTCTGGGCCAGCTGGAGAACAAACTGGCAATCATTCAAGTAAGGCTTATAGAATAATTTTGTTTTTTATTTAACAAATATTCTAATCTCAAATTCACCATCTTTTTGAAGATTGCACTTCTGGTAATAGTTACCTTTATTGCACTATGACTTGCTTCTGTCAAAAGCCTAGGCATGGTACATCAGTGCCATCAAGTGAATCCAAACTATGATGTGTTAGGAGTGATAGCACTGGCTCTTTTATTTTGCTTATGGTCATATACCTGCATTTCTTTGGCTTAGTGCAGTAATATTCTCAGGTCCAAACTTGTTCAACCACAATGGTAGGTACGTCTTGCGCTTTCATCTTGAAGAAACCCTGTATTTTTATACATTTATCGCTGCCACATGGTGCGCTGGGTTTTGTTTTTTCATGCAGGAGGTGACGCACAGCAAAGAGGCCCTAGTGTCCCTGGTGCAGGCAGCGACGGAGCAGTGTCAGGTGGTCTTGGGCGAGACGGCCCCCGTGGGACACGCCCCCCTGAGCAAAGCCCTGCAGGGTCTCACAGAGGCCAAGCTGGCTCTGCTTCAGCGACTGTCCGCCCTGCGAGCGACGCTGGACCACGCCCGGCAACTCTGGGGCGGCCTTGTGGCACTCACCAAGCAGGCAAGTTGGCCGACGTTTTCCGCGCGCCGTGCCCTGCAATCTTCTGTCGATTTTAATGCTGACTTTTGTGTGAGGCTTGTCTCCGCGTTATCAGCAAGAAAGATGCAAGACAGGCCTGTAAATGGTGCGCATTAGGATGCAGTGTTGTGGCAAGCTTGAGAAAACTGGCGAGGAGAATTCATTTTACAGTGACGGCTGTTTTAGAAGCCCAGCTGCATTTGCGGCGTCGGCTTTGTAGTGGGCAGAAAGCTCTAGTTTACCCCTCAGCCGAGAGATGACGGGGGCGCCCGCGCGTCTGGCTGCTTGAGCCGGAGAGCTACGAATCTGGAGAGCTTTGCCGCAGCGTTCGAAAGGTGCAGGTTTTTTTCGTTAATTAGGAAAGGAAATGTTGATAAATGTTGCCCCTTTCTTGTAACTGATTTTTTTAGCACAGAATGGGTCTAAGGGCTGGAATCCCTGAGCAAAGCGTAACAGAATGCCATGGAAATCGTTACGAAATGTGTAACACATACTTTGGAGGACAGTCTGTACAAAAGAACACATAGTTGAAAAGAAATAGCCTCTAATTAGAAGAAAGAACGAAATTCTGAATGCTCACCGACGGGAATCGAACCCCCCCTCCCACGATATAGGCCCAACACCCTACTGCTGTGCCAAAGGGGCCAGTGGCAAATGCAAATGCCGAATGCTGGACACTGGCGTTCAGCAATCAAACACGTTCGACTAGGGAAAAGAGACAAACGCAGCTAGCTTTACATGAACCCATTAATCATTCTATCCAGAGCTCGGTGATCTGACGTACCCATGTGTTCTTGTCTCCTCTTCCTCTGTTTCTATTTATATAATTAAAGGAAATTGAAAGAAAGCAAATCACTGCAAACTCAACCACAAGCCCCAAAGAGTACCGCCGAAACACATTGTGTGTGTAATGCCTCTATCCATTAGATCAAGATATTTTAACATAGCCCAACCAAGTGACAGCCATAGGTAAACTATTGGTAATCGTTTAATCCTTTGCACATGTTGAACGTATGCATGCATATACTGAAGGGGTCATGAAAAGAAAATCTCTCTCCCCAAATCTTAATTTTCTTATACCCTATTTACTCGCAGAATGAACACACTTTTTTTCCCAAAAAATCAATGCAAAGTTGGGGAGGGGGGGCGTTCATTACGCTAAGTAAAATTTTGCGTCCGTATTTACTCGTATTTACTCGCATAAAGAAGGGACCTTTTATCCTGAAAAATCTAAGTAACTTCTTATCTCTTTGCGCGCGGCACCCAAAAGTTTTTTCTTAGTTTTTTGGGTTTTTCTTTTTTTTACCGCCTTTGGCAAGCTATTTTGTTTGCTTAGGCAAGGGCTCTCCGCTCCTCTTTCTTACCTCCTTGCGCGCAGCGCGCGATCCCCCCCCCGCCCCTTCACTTAACCAAACTGCGCTGTGAAAAAAAAAAAAAAAAAGATGAAAAAAAAAAAAGCTTTTTTTTGTTTATGTTTTCCCTTAGTTCCATGTTTTTTTTGGTTTTTTTTGCCGCGTTTTGCAAGCTGTTTCGTTCGCTTAGAGCGCTTCTCCGCTTCTCTTTCTTACCTCTTTGCGCGGGGCGGGGCAACGCGCAAACCCAAAGTCCAGACTGCGCTGTGCAAAAAAAAAAAAAACCTCCTCTCCATGTTTTTTTGCTTGCTTCTGTTGGATCTTTGGGAATTTTTTTAACGGCTTTTTCAAGGTGTTTTGTTCGCCCACGCTGCCCATGCATTCGCAACCTCGCTGCACCAGGATAGAAAAGTGTGTTCATTTCGCACGCGTGGGGGGAGGAGGTGCGTTTATTACGCGAGTGAAAAAAAGTCTAAATTTTGAGAGCCGACTTGGGGGGTTGCATTCATTATGCGAGTAAATACGGTATTCATTAAACCACAAAGATGATGATTTTTAAGTATTGGGGCGAACTATTGCGTCCGCGCTTTATGAAATGTGTCAAAAAACTTGGAGGATGCTTAAGCTTCACCTTTAAAGGTGGAATGCTATAGCGTTATTGGGCCTCATTCGCATTGCATTCTCATTCATTCTCATGCTCTTCCTGCCAGTGAGCAGAAAGTGCAGAGGCCGTCACGACCCTATCGACCAATCAGGATTTTTCCATCACGCCACCAACACCAGCTCTTCTGCGACACGAGCTCCTTAACACTACGCGTTAAAATCAGGTTGCTTTTTTTACTGCCTGAAATGACCCCTGCCTCAGCATGAGCAACAAAATGTCACGATGGCTAAGTAAAAAGGTTGAACAAATATTCAGCTTTATTTAATCTTCAAATAATAAATTGGGTGTGATAAAAGCATCAGGTTTTTTTATTGGCGTTCTTGTATTAGTTGGCACTACATCACGTGATTGGGATACAGTTTCGGTTTCAAACATGCCCGGTCTTTTATCGTTTTGTAACCGTCGTAACCGATGCTGCTTGTCCCACCATGGCTCGTATTTGTTGTGGAACGTTGTTGTGGA
The DNA here is from genome assembly GCF_016920785.2 of Ixodes scapularis. Taxonomy (NCBI): domain Eukaryota; kingdom Metazoa; phylum Arthropoda; class Arachnida; order Ixodida; family Ixodidae; genus Ixodes; species Ixodes scapularis. The sequence continues at coordinate 72,060,646 of NW_024609836.1, forward strand.
ACTGCACTGTAAATTAAAATTATTAAAAGACAAAAAAAACAACACAAAAGTTCAGCCACAAAAAAAAAAATAGAAGTCCAGAGGATTTGAGTTTAGAACTTTGTGAAGTCAGTAACAAGGAGGAACGAGCGTGTGTGACCTCTTTACTCTCAGCCGATTTGTTTCGGACAGTTATTTATGCGGGTGTAATCGGAGAACGTTGTACTAATTTTCCACGACCGGCTTCATGGTCATGAGTTGGGATCCATTCATTTTTTTTTTTTGCACAGTCTTCCTCAGCAGTACCTTTTCATGCTGCTCTTAAAGTATGCAAAGGCGGTTCATTTCGCTCATATTTCCAGCCTTCTCGTCCTTTTTCTGCGAGCGGACCAACATTTTTTCGATCAGGGAGAACACATTCGCGGTTCAGAGTTCTGAATTTCCAAAAAACATTCCACGGCCCCTTTAAGAATTTTTTATGACTCTGCTGACTACTTAAGGCTTCATCAAGCTGGATTTGCAAGGTTTTGTCAGGCCTCATACTATCTGTTGCTTGTGACTTCAATTAAAAGTTCTATGGTTTCCGAGTTTAAGAAGTTGAATCTGTGACACGACAAGCGTGCGCTTCTGGTCATCAGGTCACGAGCACGGTCGAGCCTCTGGAAAGTTCCTTAGAAGATGCTGCCAAGCTTCAAGAGACCCTTGCGGAGAAGAAAGCCCAGGCGGAGAGGTCCAAGGTTCGTCACTTCTGGCCTCGCCAATTCTTCTTAAAAGTGTGCACGTGCAAGGCTCCTGTAAATGCAGAATTGCATTCTAACAGAATCCAGCTCAGATTTTTCAGACTCAGACATCACGGTGTCATGTGCTGTCTTGTGTGTTACCACGTCATGTGACGTTATCGCGTCACTTGACACAATGACACCGTTGTCAGTTGACATCATGACTTGATGCTGCCACATCAGATCATGTGACTTTGCAATGTCACATGACATTGTGCCATGTGGTGTGGGGACACCGTGATGTGACGTAAACATGTCACATGACGTGACGGTGTCACATGACACTGTACCGCGTGATGTGATGTCACTTGACATCATGACTTGAAGCTGTGTCATGACGTTACATAACCACGTCACCCGTCACGTCACTCTTGATGTCACGTGATTCCAGGCCGGGTCTGCCAATACTAACAAAAACATGAAGGCCCATAATTTCTCATATGTTGCACTTTTGCATATGGCGGTTTCATCAATAGATTCTAATACATCTGCCAGTTTTTTTCATAAAGAAACACGGGCCTTTTTATTGACTATGGTTCAATCATTTCCTTGCTGTAGCTATTGGGTTCTTTGGTCGTTTCTTCCCTGGCCAGGTCATCGAACAGCGGCTGCTTCAAGAGCAAGCACAGGTGGACAACCTGAAAGCGCGGGCCACTGACCTGGACAAGAGCCACCCAGGCAACGAGCACACCAGACCTGCGATGGAGGCAGTCTCCCGTTTCGAAGCAGCACGCAAGCGTGCCGAGGTATATTCATTTTCTTACAAACTTGCCTTTTCTGTGTATTGCAACGGTTATGATGATTTCAGTATGACTAATGGGGACAGTTATTGGGAGGTTTTGAAAGCAATGCATGTTGTAGAACCTGATATTGCTAGCATAATGTTACTATATATGCCATGTCTCAGCTTCTGGATTATTCAAACCAAAAATTATCACGTTAATTTTCTTCTTTTTTTTTTTTCTGAGAATTATTTGTTAAGTTTTATGTCCATTCCTCTAGGGCCATTCACGAAAGTTTATAAAGGATCATCTCTACACTCCTTCCAGAAACACTTTATAGCCATTGCATGATGCAATCTTGTGTTCCTATCGCACAGATTTAATCATAATCGCTCATTCGTACACCCCCCACTCTTTCTGATCTCTTCGTCTCATGTCATTTTTTTTTTTCCTTTCGAATTATTTCCTTTTTTTTAAAATCGAAAATGAAAGCCGTTTACAACTCCCTGTAACGCCGAATTTGAGCGCAGCTCTTGAGGAGGAGGAGGGAAGGGTACTGGGGGGATCAGTTGGCCTCGGAAGGGGGGGGGGGGGGGGGGGGGTCACGTGACCTGGGAGATCACGTGACCTCGGGAAAGGGGTCACGTGACGATGACGTCATCACTGATGATGACGATGCGGATGCCGATTACGTCATTGATATCCGCATCGCCATCGTCATTATGACTGATGCCGTCATCAGTGACGTCACTGATGACGTCATCGGCATCGGCATCGGGAGGAACTCGGAAGGACCTCGGGTTCCTTCGGGAGGGCCTCGGGCGGACCTCGGGCTCCTTCGGGAGGACCTCGGGAGGACCTCGGGTTCCTTCGGGAGGACCTAGGGAGGATCACGTGACGATGACGTCATCAGTGATGATGACGATGACAATGCGGATGCCGATGACGTCATCAGTGACGTCACTGATGACGTCATTATTGACGATGACGATGGCGATGCGGATGCCAATGACTTCATCAGCATCCGCATCGTCATCGTCATCATCACTGATGACGTCATCGTCACGTGACCCCCCCAGGACCTCGGGTTCCTTCGGGAGGACCTCGGAAGCACCTCGGGTTTCTTCGGGAGGACCTCGGAAGGACCTCGGGTTCCTTCGGGAGGACCTCGGGAGGACCTCGGGAGGACCTCGGGAGGACCTCGGGTTCTTTCAGGAGGACCTAGGGGGGGGGGGGGTCACGTGACGATGACGTCATCAGTGATGATGACGATGACAATGCGGTTGCCGGTGAAGTCATTGGCATCCGTCACTGATGACGTCATCAGTGATGTCACTGATGACGTCATCGGCATCCGCATCGTCATCGTCATCATCACTGATGACGTCATCGTCACGTGACCCCCCCCCCCCTACGTCCTCCCGAAGGAACCCGAGGTCCTCCCGAGGTCCTCCCGAAGGAACCCGAGGTCCTCCCGAGGTCCTCCCGAAGGAACCCGAGGTCCTCCTTCGGGAGGACCTCGGAAGCACCTCGGGTTTCTTCGGGAGGACCTCGGAAGGACCTCGGGAGGACCTAGGGGGGGGGGTCACGTGACGATGACGTCATCAGTGATGATGACGATGACGTCATCAGTGATGATGACGATGACAATGCGGTTGCCGGTGAAGTCATTGGCATCCGTCACTGATGACGTCATCAGTGACGTCACTGATGACGTCATCGGCATCCGCATCGTCATCGTCATCATCACTGATGACGTCATCGTCACGTGACCCCCCCCCCCCCCCCTACGTCCTCCCGAAGGAACCCGAGGTCCTCCCGAGGTCCTCCCAAAGGAACCCGAGGTCCTCCCGAAGGAACCCGAGGTCCTCCCGAAGGACCTCGGGTTCCTTCGGGAGGACCTCGGGAGGACCTCGGGTTCCTTCGGGAGAATTTACCCATAATGCACCGCGCGGTTACGCCGACGGCGACGCCGCTCAAGCCGGAAACGGGCGCCTAAGAGCTGCGCTCTAAAATACCTCTTGCAATCTCAGTCTAGTCTTGCTCGTGATTGTGTTTGTCACGTTACTAGGGATTTTGTTAATATGTATGCCCTGCAGTTGAGACAAAATGTTTGGGAATGAACTGGGTATAGTATACAGTAGACTCCTGTCGAAGCGGCCTGCAGGATGCTGAAGATGCTGGGACGCTGCAGAAGTTTGTATAGACCGAAACGCACTTGCAAAGTTGTTAGTGTTAGGCAAATATTAATGCGACACATTCTTTGATTAGGTGTTCGGCATTTCGTGATGCCCAAAAGGAAAGCCTGGATAAAAGTGTGGTTGCGAGGCTCGACACCGATTGGTTTTTAGAGGGAGGGAGAGGTCATTGCAGTAAAAAAGTGTTTGCACGAGGCAGGAATCGAATCCAGGCCATTTAGATGATTAAGCGAGTGCCTTTCCAGCATGTCGCAACACATCGCCTTGAGTTGAGGTGCTATTTGGTGGGGAAGCCCCGCAAGGCATCCATTCTGCGTCCTGCAGGTAGCAACTTGACACACTATCGCATGTTTTTAAAACCCGGGTTAGCACCGGTATCTCCATTCCAGAAATTGCTATGGAGTATACATGCCATATATTAAGCCAGTCGCTAAACTAACCGATGAAGAGCGCCAAGAGCGTAGATGCCACACGTTTCACATGCAACACAATTGCCCTGCAATTTGCTATGCATTTCAAACGCTCCCAATTCGTTCAGTATATTCAAGACTCTTCTCACATGCATATTTGTCATGTCATGAACGACTTACTTTTGGACGATTCCCGGGAGTTTGAACCTAGTAACCCAACTCAATTCGTCTCCTTGCATTTTTGTTGCAATACTTCTATGGAAACCTAACCGAACGCTCCTAATTCGTTCAGTATGTTCAAGAATCTTCTCACATGCATATTTGTCGTTTCATGAACGACTTACTTTCAGACGATTCCCGGGAGTTTGAACCCAACTCGATTTGTCTCTTTGTGTTCAGGGACTGGTTGAGACCACCGAACAGGCGTACCGAAACCACCTCGATTTCAAGAACGCTTGTGACGATTTGGTGACCTGGTTGCGCCAGCTCCGAGAAAAGCTCCCCCCATTCACCCGGTCTCTGAGTGATCGGCTGAGCCTCGAGACAAGCATCTCTGTCTTGGAGGTATGTGTCTTGGGCTTCGCTTCACTGTTTCATGTTTTTGCATGCGTTTTACGACAACAGCCGTTATATGTGTGATTTACAGCGGATTTTGGGGTGTGCTTTATTTAAGTCGTGTGGTGTGGTGCGGGTATTCGAATTTTCGAATAGTAGTTTAGAAAAACTTTGAGGACACCTAGAACTTCTTATGAGTTGTGAATGCGAAAGCATGAATGTCCAATTGAATGCTGCGGAGTGTTCTACGGAATTTTGCGGCCACCAACGATGTAGATGCTTGAAGCAGCACCATGTTCGTCGGAGCCCAGAGGAGCAGAATCGGCTGAGCATGCGCCACCGAGTTCCTTTTACCGGCACGGGGGCCCGCACCACCATGGAGTGGCATTCCTTGAAACTAGGGCGCATGCCAGGCTAGGGGAGTTTATTAAGGCAAAAGCCTTATATGTTTGATCATTCAGTCGACCTTCAAAGTCCTTGAGGAAAAACACGTTGAGACACGAAAGGTACTAAAACCGCCGACACAAAAGATAGAAAAGCCCATGGTTCACCACTGGACCATGAGATGGCGTTACTTGTGCCAGAATCGGCCCTCCAAAAAGACTTTTCGCTCTTGCCCCTCGGCTGGCGTCAAATCAGCAACCTTTCGTTCAGTAGTTTGATGCAGTACCCCTCTGCGACAGACGGAGGGGTACCACCACATCCGTAAATCATGTGTCTGTCTTTAATGCGTCGCACACTGCTTATAAAGCAACTGGCACCAGCGCATCGGCTGCTGCTGGTGCCAGTTGCTTTATGCGACGCGGACGTATACCGAGAGCACGCCATGTCGGGCGCGCTTCGTGGGGAGTTATTGCAGATGGCTCCAGCTGCGTTTTGCACTGGCTGCATTGTCTGTCTTTAATGAATCGGCGCTTGGACTTTTGCCTTCAAGTTATCTTAGAAATAATATGAGACCCTGTGAATTTTCTGTTTTGCTGGTACAGACTACAGCTTCGCTCCATGGGACAGGGGACTTTAGGTGCCGTTTGACGCGGCTTCAAGAGCTGATAACGCCGGTTCGCTCCATGGGACAGTTAATGCTTTCGCATTAATGATTCGCTATTCTATATTCACTTTGGGGTGAACTGTAATATTCATACTTTTCGAAGTGTTGACTGCGGCGGGCTAGCCCCGTTGAGTGCGCTTCTCACTGAGCACCTGTGCACTGCGGAGAAACTATTTCCGCAGAGCTAGCGGGCTTTGTGGGTATTGCCTCCCCGAAGTGCGCAGGTGCTCAGTGAGAAGTGCACTCAACGGGGCTAGTGCCACAGGTATTCCTTTCCCGCTGTGCACGGATGCTCCGTGAAAAGCGCACTCAACGGGACAAACCTGTCACAGTTATGCAAGAGTAAATGTTAGGCAGTGATGTCCTAGCAGCTCGTGTTCATCGTTCATGTTTTATTTTTGTCGAATTTGAAGTAGAGGAAAGAATATTTGCGTATAGCAAACAGATTTATAAATTCCCTCAGTTAGGATAGCTGCAACAAATGTGTCGTTTACATGCCATGGTTCGTAAATATAATTGTCTTAAAATTAACTGAGCTAAGTGGACAAGTGAAAGGCTGAGAACAACCTTCAGGAGTTCAGCTGAATTTTCATTTATGATGCACAGTATTGAATGACTCTGAGAAATGATTCGCTATTCTGTTAGGAAATAGTAGACCAAAACCACTTTTCGCTTCGAATTTACTTCAAACTCAAAATTTACTGTTCGCACATGACTAAAGTCATAGCATGACATTGCAACGTTATGTGATGTGGCGTTATGGAGGATGTTTTTTCTTAACTTAGTAACAAGATTTCTCCACTCACGAAGTTTTTTTTGTGTAGCATACAATTTGAAACCATGACATGACATTGTGATGTCACGGCATGTGACAAACTTTGTCATGTGATGCCATAACGTCATCTGACACAGTGACATCAATCACATCATGACATCACTTGATACCATGACATGACATGACATTGTAATGTCGCTGCATGTGACATTGTACCATGATGTCACGTGACACGGTGATGTCATGTGACACCAAGGTGTCGCATGACACTGACGTGACATGACATCATGGCTAGTGTGCAGTGTGACTGTGTGTATTCTGTGCAAGCAGAGTGTGCAGCACTGTCACCGCAGTTAATTTTCAGGGCATGGCAAGGAGCCGGCAATTTGTTTTTGGTCAATGCAGGAACTGCTTGCCAAACGCGCCGAGGGCAACCTGAAGATGGAAGCCGTGACCGCCGCTGCCGAGCGTGCCAAAAGCACCACCTCGGAGCCAGGCATTGGACTGCTGGACAACCAGACGGCGGCGCTTCAGGGAGACCTAACCAGCCTCTTTGACGAGATCTCGGCCACGAGAGAAAAGCTGGGTGAGGGCTTCTTGACTTTAGAGGGTTGTGTACAAGTAGTCTTGGACAAAAAAAAAAAACAATATGTTTGCTTTTACTTCTTTGTCATTTTCGTCATTTTTATTCCTTGTTGCTTTGGCTTCAAGCATGCGCATTTGGTTGGTCAGCTTGCCTGTTGTGCAGGCATGCCATGCCATGGAGTTGGCACAATGATACCAGAGCTATAGAATTTTGTGTGCAATTGATCCTAGAGCTGTGTAACATGGCAAAGTGACATGAATTTGAGTTTGAACAATAAATTGTTTATTTATTCATCAATAAATGAATAATGAAGATTGAATGATGACTACTGTGTCTAATATATTAGATACAACAAGGCTCGAGCAGATAGACTTCACTAGCATTTTATTGGGAAATAAAATGCTAAACAATCGCATATTTTGGGCTTTCTTTTACAGAGGAAAGTATAAAGCAACCTGCCAAGAAGTTTCAGTGATTTCAAATATATGGTAGCCCTTTATGTCTCTCCCCCTATCCCACTTCTCAGTCTCTAGTCACTCCAGATGTTAGTAGACTTTGATAATATTCCTAGCAGGGCATAGAGTCATTATTAATGTGGCACTATGCCACGCCACGTTCATGTGCACTTATACATGTGCAGAGATACTGACGTCGTGCCCACGCTTGCAGGCACGACGTGCTCCCAGTTGAGGGAGTTCCGGGAGGAGTATGAGCACGTGAGCGAGTGGCTGCAGCTCATGGAGGATGACATCAAAAACCAGAGGACCCTACTGTGGCCCACGCTGCAGGAGAAGAAAGTGGCTTTCGACAAGGCTCAGGTATGGGCAGTTCCTGCTCCAGGCCAAGAATGGGTCTATATATGCTCATACGCATGAACAAATGTTTCATTCCAGCGTTATGTAACACTATATCACATGACACTGTGATGTCACATGACGTCGGTTACACCATGATGTCACAATGTCCTGGGTTGACAGGATGTCACATCACAGTGTCATGAGATCTCATGGTGCCACCTGTTTTCACGTGGTATCACAGTGTCATGTGATGTCATAGTGTCATATAACGTCACAGCATCACGTGACATGTCAGGTAAAGGTGTCACGTAACATCACAATATTATGTGACATCACAGTGGTACGTGACACAATGTCATGTCACGTGACATCACATCATGGTGTCACGAGACGCTATGATGTGCTGCTCGTTAAAAATCTCATCAAATGCTATCGCACCTTCATTGCATTTGACAGAATGTCTTAGGCTATTTTGTAGAAGTCCATCTTACAGTGTGTGACAACACCGTGAATGCGCACCCATTTTCTAATGTCCCCGGTTTCGCCGAACGCAGGGTCTGGTGGAGGAGCTGGAGAAGGGCCACGAGGCACTGGACAGGGTGACCCTGCTGGCCCAGGGCCTGCTCACCTCCCACCTGGACACCTACATCCGCAACCAGCTCACCCTGGTCAGCTCTCGCTACCAGGTCTCCCTCAACCTTGCCAAGGTAAGATTTACTGGAGAATCATCCAAAACCTAGGGAACGAGTGTCGCCGCCACTGTATATCAAAATGCTGTTGACTGTGCACAAAGGGTGAAACCCCCAATTTTCTGTTGTAACGAACGTTACTCTACAAACTCAGATTGCTGCGACTGCCTTGTCATATGCCAGTATGGTAGACAGCTTTCATTCAGTTTTTCCTAAAAACACTGTACTATTTGTGTGCATTAGCAGGACTAGAAAAGGAATTCAGTGCAGAATAATATGCAGACTGAGGAGACGAGTGCACAAGACAAGCGCACCTTGCATACTTCTTTCCTCGTTTTGTCTTTTTGTGCGCTGTATTTATTTTTCTAGTCAAGAATTAACTTGCCCGCATCACCACTTTAGTAGTATTTAATATGAGCAAACACTCACCCAATCAAATTCTAATCTCGAGGCATATCTGTGTCAGTGTTGATCGCTTTGTAATACAGTGTAGACCGCATATAACGTATGTCGCGGGAGTCGCGAAAATCCGAACTATAACCAAAACATCAATTTTTCAAGCCAAAATGCATGCCATCAGACAACTTATTTTTGTAAAAGAATTTATTTTATGTGAGATGAAAAATAAGGCTTTAGTTTGAGGAAAGTCTTTATTTCACCAGACTAGTACACTTCTCTCTCGAGTGTGTCACACATTTTGAAAGAAATGAGCGACTTTTGCCTGGCGCAGCCTTTTGACGGCGTCGCGGGTTGCGGACGGACGTTGCGAGCCTTCACGATTGCTAACCCTAATCACTTTTCTCCGGCGATGAAAACGCGTGAAAATTCGCATCCTTCATACGGTACGCGCCTGTAATACCTTCAACTTGAGCACAGGCATGAAATGCTCCAAATAAGAAATCCGGGCGATGTTCGAAACCACAAATGTTTAGAAAGCACCACTGTAGTCGGAGTAAACAAACACGACGATACGGGCGTTTCTTCCGTCTTGAGAGTGCCGCCACAACATCGCCGCACGAGTAGGTGGATCTTCCCTTCTAGTACGTGCTGGGTTATCATAGCGACACACAACGAAAATTCACAGTCAAGGATAGCGCTTTTACGCGGAACGATGAGCTTCTACGCTGCGCAGTCTACGTCGACGATCAAAACCGACGCCATGTTCGCGGATAGAAGCTGTAGAAGCAGCCGGCCCGCGACCGAGAGAGAGAGAGATTGCGTTGTTATGTTGGAAGAGAATAAAAGTGGGGGGGAGGAGAGGGCCAATTGTGGATGCGCACCGGGCGCTTTTGTCACTGGCTCTCAGGGGGGAGGGGGGGGGAGTGGGAGAAAAGTTGGGGGATAGGGGGAGATAGAGATAGAGATAGTTTGTAGAAGGGGAGGGAGTGGGCCGGCATGTAACGCGCGCGAACACTTTTCCTCGACCTGCGATTGGTCTGTCGTTGCGGTTGTTTTCCAACGCAGCGGAGGGACGCACGCACGTGAACGACATGTGTGTGCGTCCCACCGTCGCTATGGCAACTGAAGCCTCTCTCTTCGCTTCATCGAGCAACCTCCTTGCCCCGCGAGTGCCGCTCGGCTCGCGCCGTTATCTAGTGTCGGACAGGGAAGCATGCTCTCTGCGTCAATCGATCGGCGCGGTCGCCGGGCTGTTCTGAAAACCGCACTATAACCGGTATTTCCCTTCGCGCGCCTGCATTTTAAGTGGTATGTAATTACATGGAGTTCTATGGGAGGCGAACCGGTGGTTTAAAAAAGCAGCGTTATACCCGGTCCTGCACTATAAGCGGTTACGTTGTAAGTGGTCTATACATACAGTATTTTTCGGACTATTTATTTTGAATCCGGTTTATAGTCTGTCTGAAAAATAACTTTCCCCTGAATAATAACGTTCCCCCAGTGTACTCCCGGCACATACTCAGCACGTAAAAAATTTGCATACACAGTGCGCTGAGAAAAATCCCTGCTTTATTAAAGCACAAGCAGCTTGTATCTTACAGAAATCATCATCGACATAATCTGTCATTCACAAAATTCGTTGCATCTCGTCACAATTAATGATCTTAATTAATTATTTATTCATCGATTACTAATTTCTGTATAGTTCACACTTGTAGGCACCCAATCTGCACCGTTTAAACTTGAACTTTTAAACATGTACATTTTGTGGGCTATAGTCAGAAAAACACGGTAACTTGCCCTCGGCTGATCGATTGATGATTGCTACAGGACATGCTGAACAGGGCCAAGGAGAACCACGACCAGCACGAACAGTACAGGGCGGCCGCAGAAGCTGCCCGCAACTGGATGGAGACCACGGCGGCCGCCGTGTCTCAGTGCTCGGGGGCTGCCAGTGGCAAGAATGAGGTCGAGAGCCAATTGGCCAAGGTTCAGGTGAGGGCCAAATCTATGGATTTTTTTTTTTGTATCTTTCACTTCGAGAAAACTAGATGTCATGAACTGGGAGGACTGGAAGCCTGAGCCCGATCACTTGGATATCTTGAGGTGCATAATAATGCGCACATTTCTATGTGCACATTTCTATGTGCACATGTTTCCAAGCTTACAATGCAAAAGCTGTGTTACGGTCTCGGCGTGTGAAATGTCATGCCTGGCATTTTAGTGCAGGTAGCGTTTTTGTGTGGTCATATTTTATCTTCCTCCTGGTTGTTCTCCAGGAACCTTTTCTAGATTGCAGTGATTGGCTACCTATATATGTGTTCTGAAACCTTGATGTCGTCCTAAAGGTCATTCTAGACTTCCTTTAGTAGGTCGTCCTAGACGTCGTCCTCGAGGTGGTCCTAGAGATCATCCTTAAGATCACCCAGAGGTCGTTTTGGACGTCTTCCTAGAGGTCGTCCTTGAAATTGTCCTAGAGGTCGTCCTAGAGGTCATCTCAGACGTCGTCTTTAATATTGTCCTCTGGGACGACGTCGTCCTTGAGGTTGTCCTAGACGAATGCTATATTGCATTTCATAGACAACCAGCAATAGTGGTTTCTGCAGCTTTTTCTCATCTGCTGGTTTGCTCGTTTGCTTGCTTCAATGTGATGCACTCCTGTCTGATTGAAACGGCGATAGACGCCACTCCAGCAACCGTCCTCTGCGGCATGGGCAGTTCACGCGACTTTCAAGCATGACTGGGCGAAGCGTTAAACCCCCCCTTCCTTTCTCATTTCTTGTTCCACCCACACATAGTTCTACGGAAATTTATGCAGCATAGCACACCTATGCACTGACCAGTTTTTGTTGTTATTGGGAGTTTCTGACTCTTAACTCTCGGTAGTAAATGCAGGGCATGGTGAATCCCAAACATCATATTACCACTTTGAAACCAATGATGTTTTGGCATTTGTTGATTAGGACACCGAAGAACGAAGCATGAACACGATATGCCGCGCCCTGTCCCTGTATAAAGACCGACAAGCAAGCAGTAAGGTGGAAACCCCCCCCCCCGGATTTCTCCTTTCTCTTCCAGAAAGGAGGAAACCCTTTCTGCTCTCTGCAGGGAGTAGCTCCCTGACCTGGGGAAGGATTCCCTTCTTAGCAGAAGGCCCTACCTGCATGTCGGTCTTTAAGCCGACAGTGGCTAAAGCGGATTTCTTCGTGAGACATCGCAAAAAACAATCCGGAGGACTCTGTAAGCCTCGACAACATTAAAATCAGAAACTTCGAAAGGTTCAGCATTGCCAAGATTGTAGGCTAGGCTGGTCTACAGCTAAACCTCGTTATAACAAAGTGGGATATAACAAGCTAATGGATATAACAAAGCAATCATAATTCCCCTTGCTTGCTAATAGTGGGAAATGGACGTTGGCTATAACAAACTAATGGTTATAACGAAATAATTACGACCGCTCCTTGAACTTTGTTATAACGAGGTTTTACTGTATTTTTTTTTTCCCCCATTGTTTTTTTTAATAGTTTACACGGAGAAATGTTGTGCATACGACAGGGCATGGTGCGCAAGCAGGAGGAGGGCCACGCCCTGCTGCACACAGCCCTCACCTCCGGGGAGAAGGCCCTGCGGGGCACCCACAGTTCGGGCAAGGGCCCCCTCAGCCAGGAGTTGCAGGAGCTGCAGAAGCAGTGGGACCGCCTGGTGCTCAAGCTTTCGGACGCCAAGGTGGGCCCCCTTCCAACTTTCAGATTTCGCTCTGTGAACGGGAGGTGCCTCGGCTGGCCGCTACGCCTCGTTTCACTGCCACCAGGCAAAGAGCGAACGGTACGGCCCCTTCGAGCCAATCGGAGCGACGGAGGCGAAGCAGGTGACGGCCCTCGTCGGAAGTACAGGGTTGAGAGCGTAGCCCAAGCAGCTGGAGAGGAGGGGAAAGAGGAACTTCCCTCTTGCCCGGACCCTCTTTTGTGCGTCTCAGACGCACAAAAGAGGGTCGAAATTCGTACAAAAGTGGGTTTCCTCTCTTTCCCGTCTGTGACTTCGACAGCGCTGCCCAAACTGTAGTCCGTTGCGACTCAAGAACACAAGAAGATGGAGTCCTTTCCTCTTTCCACATTAGCAGAGCGAATGTTGGAGAGGAGAGCAGACTCTAGAGTTTGCTGTTTAAATGTGGAAAGAGGGAAGGGCTTCGTCTCCTCTTCTTCTTGAGTTGCAACATACTATAGTGAGTGGCTTTCCTCTTTCCTGCGTGTGACGTGACTGCACTGCCCAAACTAGTAAGATAGAGTATAGTCAAGTGTCTTTCTCCAACGCGCTCGTTGGCTCGAAGGGGCTATAGGTTTCGCTCCTTGCTAAGTTACAGTGAAACGAAGCATACTCAGCACGGCAGGAGGCCAAGAAGGGTTACATTCCAGAGGATGTGCCATCGAACAGTTGGACATGTGCGCAGCATCACAGTTTTGGTAGGGCATTTGGACGTTCAAGCTAGGGATCTGGTCTCACAATCGCGGTCACGGACCGTCTCAGAGTTCCGAGAATTCGGCATAAGATGGCACCAACCGTCCAACCAAACCACACTGCCCAGTGGGTATACGGCCCGTAATGGTCGCCGATCGGCAGCGTGTGATTGTCGTCGTGACCGAGGGGGTTGCCTAGGCAACGGCAGTGAAGACTCTAACGTCGTCGCGCTGTAATGCGATGCCGCACGCTGGTGGCGGCGTGCGAACCATAGGACAGGGCGAATTTGCTCGGCTGCACAGCATGTGTGATGTCATAGCACTGGAATGCTGCACAGCGCAATGATGGCGATGCATGATTCACGTGAATCGGCAGGACTCTGAGTGCGCAGCTGGCGCGACGTCATTGCTCCACATGCTGCATAGTGCTGTGATGGTGGCACACGCTTTGCATAAACGGGCAGGAATTTGTTTGTGCAATTGCGCAGCTGGTTTGACATCATCACTCTAGAATGCAATACAAACTATTCGAATAGCTATTTCTGGGTTGAGTTGAATGTCATAATGCCATTGATGACTATGCATCATTCTGTAGTGTTATCTGAGAGTCTTTTCTTCAAACTTTGGTAAAGACTATAAAAAGTTAAAAATGACTACGGCTACTGCAGGAGCATCTACAGTGCATTCCTAGAATTACGAAAATATGATCCAGTGTCATCTAGTAAGCTCAGAGACAGAAAATGAGTGGAACATGGTAATCGTGTGTTTTGAAGGATACTTCTTCGTCTGCTTTGTTTCATTGCAGGTTTCACTGGAGACGGCCCTGCTCCAATGGACAGACTACAGCTCATCTGAGAAGCGCCTACTCCAGTGGATCGAGGACCACGACCACCAGCTGGAGGAAGTGAAAAAGCCCAAGCAGTCTACATCGGTCAAGGAGTCCGTGGCTCAGCGAAAGGCCAGGCTGAGGAGGGCCAACGTAAGCACCCTGCTGCCTTTGCACCGGTAGATTCACTTTGCGGCCACACATACCGACTTGCAGTAAACGCCCGAGCGAAAATTAGTGGAGCTGGAGCTGGATTATGGAAGCGGCCCTGGCTCGATCTGGCTGGAACTATCATAAAATTTCATAAGGATGCTTTCCCCCGAGAGATTGCCCTTCCCGTTTTTCTGGCTACATATCCTTAACATAAACATTTTAAAACATTGCCCACCGTGTGATATCGCAGATTACGTGGTTGATGTGATTCTCATTCCCGTCGGACATCGCACGAGGCCGGTACCGCAGATTCTGCCTCAACTGCGCAATCTGCGGTACCAGTGCGTGTGAGAAATGAGTTTGCAGCGAATTTCCACGTTTTTGCCCGCGACCTGCGCGAGCAATATCGGTTTTCGTGGCACGGAAGTTTGTGGCCAGTTCCCGAATGTTTTTGCACCGTGAAACACGAATCTGCTGCATCCGCAGCCTGCAGTATCCTTTCCCGTGACACAGGAGTTCGTAGCGAGTTCCCGCATGCTCATTGCATTTCCAAACACGAATTCGCCATGTTTGCGATTTGCGATATCAGTTTCCGTGTCACATAGTTTGTGGGGGGTTGCCCCTGTGTTTATCATTAACTTTTGTTTTGCTGTTTTGTCCCCCAGAAATAGCCCACCTCATGTTTTCACCATTTATATCTTAATTTTGTGTCGGTGGCCTTACGAGATTTTATGGTAGTTGCATGAGCCAGCTCCTGTCGGGGTGATTTTTATTGCGGTACCCGTGCATGACTTACAGCAGTGCTTCTCCAATGGGGCTCTGCAGACCCGCTGGGGTCTGCGAACACCTCACCTCAACCATCAACTCCCCCTCCCACTCTTTTCTTGAAGAAGAAAAAAAGTTTTCTGTTATACTGGCTAGGTGGCGCAAGCTAACACCCGTTGGAAAGGGTAGAGCCGTTACCATCTATGTGTCCATTTATCCTTTTACTTCATGCTTCTCACTTCTTTCTATAAGACTAAAGGATACCGTTTTCACACTGCAGCGAGTTGTCTTATTTTATAACCCCTCTTCGACATCCCACCCTGGCATGAGGTCCCCCATCACTTTGGGGGTCCCCGACACATCCATGCTTGAGAACCACTGAGTTATAGAAAGTTAAAATTACTCTCACAAAAGTTCAAGGAAGTGTGGCGTCGACGGTGCTCACACAATTTATTTCTCGACTGACGCACGTCTGCTCTTTCTTTTTCAGAGCTTAGTACAAGACGTCGAATCGTTCGAACCGATGATAGAATCCCTGACCATCAAGGCACAGGAACTGCAGCAGACGGCGGCTGCCCCGTGCCCCGAGATTTCACAGAAGTACAGCTCTCTTGCGGGTTCCGTTAAGGTACGCGCCTTTTCCCGAACCGCTCTCGCGCCGACCAAAGCTGCGGTCACCGACGGAATAAGAACAGTAGGGAGGTCCTTCAGTTGTAACACCTCCGGCGTAAGCTCCCTCTCTTTGATGACGTTTTGGCGTGCTGGGGGTCGAGCATTAGAAGGTGATGCCCCGTCCTTCTCACTCTGTCGGTGACTAGTGTGGAAGAAGGCAAAGCATTTAACGTGGCGCGTCTACGAATGATTTTGGTGTGCAGGAATTCTTGAGGCATCAGAAGTCTGTGATGGGTCACCTGCAAGAGTTTACGGATGCCTGCACCAGCCTCACCACCTGGCTCGAGCAGGCCCAGGAGAAACTGAACAAGTGTGCCGAGCCGTCGGGAGACCGCGCCGAGCTCAAGAGCAAGCACGGCATTTTAAAGGTTCGTTGAACTGGGGACAAAGGTAGTTGATCCAAATTTGTTTTTTAGCGTTGGCATTCATTTTACGGCCGGCTGGCTATTTGGATTTATGAAACCTTGCTTTATAACGAGTGTTCACTGGATGTTGTATTCAAGTGTGTCGTCCATAGTATGTACCTAGAATGAGCTCACATGTATTGTCTGCTATGGATGGTAATGTTGTCGGTGTGGGACGCGCACTGCAGAAGCTTTGCAGACGTGTCGCAGAAAGAAGCATGTGCTCAGATAAGTGCAACATCATTCTCAACTGTTCATGATATGGAATAGTTCATATAGCGAGGTATGCCTGGTTTCGAGCCATTCCCTTGCCACAATAAGTTCCCACAGTCTACTTTTAAAACATTTGATATAGGATATGACATATCAAATGCCCTCCCCAACACACCTCCTAGCCCATCGAGCTGACTGAGGTGCTCCTTTGCATCAATTGCTTCTCCAAGAAGCTGGTGCAAAGATATTGGGTTTTATGCTTGTGCGCCGGAGCAAAGTGGTGAAGCTTGACGCGGGGATGCCGCCGCAATGTAGGCTTGACGAGAGCGATGCGGCTGCTTTAAAAACGAGGGGTTCCGCCAGACCCCTATACTGTTCCGTCGGATCAAACAAGGACCTACCCTACCATGTGCCCCTTCCGCTTTTCTTCTCTCACACCTAACGAGCACCCACCCCTATTTTTTGTGGTTATCTCCATCTTTTGCGTGGGCACCTGCTTTGTATTTTACGACAGGTTAAAGCTACAACTTCGAGAAACGAAATGTGGAGTGCAAATTACCCAGGAGAAAATCGAATGACATTGCAGGTCTTGGAAGGAGAACAGGAGGAGGGCCAGAAGCGCCTGCAGCTGGTGCTCGCGCTGGCCGAGACGGCCCGCGGATTCCTGGAGGACAGTCAAGAGCGGGAACACGTGGACGAAGAGGCTGGACGACTCGTCAGCGCCGTGGAGGACTTCGAGAGCCGCATGTCCCAGGTTAGAGCGGCAAAGCGCATCCTCTCATGGTCACTGGCAGGACGAGAATGGTAGAAAGTTTTTTTTTAGTTGTCCCAGCACGAGCTTCTCAGCTTCAACGACGTTACGGCATCTCGCGAACTCCGAGCGCTCATGCGCAGGCAAAGCACTATGGAAGGCAACAGGCGCACGATAGAGGCCGGGCATTCGAAAGAGATGCCCTGCCGTGACACGGACTGACCCCTGGTGACACGAAACGACTTCGTCCCAGGTGAAATCCCTGCTGGACGTTGGGCTGGTCAAGTGGGACGAGTACGAGGAGCAGTTCCAGCGCTGCCAGGACTGGCTGAACAAGCACGAGCCTCAGGTGCGCTCGTTCCAGCAGCTCCAGCCGGACCTGGAGGCCAAGAGGGTCAAGCTGGAGGAGTTCCAGGTGCGTCTGCGTCAGTTGTCACTCAAACAAGGCCCTTGCGCATGCGTCATATTTATTCTTTTATTTAGCGCACTAGTATTACTCCAAGTGAAGGACTTCTATAGGTACAGTAATTACAATCGCACTTTGAGAAGCAAGACGTGTAAAAAAAATAAGATAATAACGGCAGACGGAGCATACGTGAAGACAAAAAGGAGTGTCTAAAGTACAAAAAGATATAAATTACCATGTACAATAGTTATCCTGCATCTGCATGGGATAAAAATAACTTGGAATCATGGTGTAAAATATTATCCAGTTATACATTTCATTCTCACACTGCATGAAAAAAAAAAAAAAAAAGAAACCTTAAAACAATCTTTTTTACACATAAATTTTTGTGGGTAATGAGAGTGCTTGTTGCGAGCAATACACGGTTGATGAAAAGTTAAGTACCTTGATCGGTCAACGAGCAGGAATCAGAAAGTATCGTTATCAAGTGTCGTTCATTGGAGGTATTGGAACGATTAACCATACTGAAACCGTCTATCGTCAAAGGTCACTGACGGTGGTCCGTAACGCCCTCCGTCCCATATCCGTTGCAGGTGCTGCTCCAGACGGTGTTTGAGTGGCAGTCCGAGTTCGACACGCTGAACCTGAAGGCCCAGCTACTGCTGGAGACGTACTCGGACTCGAGCATCTGCAACCTGTTCACCCAGCTGTCTGCGCGCTACACGAGCCTGCTGTCGCTGGCGAAGGAGGTGCTGCACGCCCTGGAGCAGCACTTCCAGGAGCACCAGCAGCAGCAGTGCATGTACGCCGAGGTCTCGGAGCTGCTCGAGGGGGCCCAGGAGCGCCTGCACGAGCTCCAGAAGCCCTCGGCCACCCTGGAGGAGGCCGAGTCGAGGCTCAGGGGTCTCGACCTGCTCTGGGCCACGCTGCAGCAGGGACGCAACAAGGTCCGCATTTGTTTCCTCGTTTCGGCGAGACCTCGGTTTATTAGTTTTCACTGCCTTATGTTTGCCATATGTTTGTTCTTTGAGGTAGTTAAGCTTGATAATTCAGCTATTTGCAAACTTCGCTCTTTCGAGGAACCCATATAGGCCGTGACTGGCAGCCAAGGAATCTCTTCCGCTCTCGACATTGATGCGATGAAGCGGTTCAGGAGCCTACAAAGCTTGCGAACGATAATGAACATCCCAAGCAGCACAGACTTGGCCAGGCATTGGCCGATGGCTGGCAATGGTCTTTTAGCCAGTGGCCAGACAGTGGCCAGAGATTGGGCAATGACTGGCCTTTCCCTGGCCATTGGCCATTAGCCACTGGCCGTCAGCCATCAGCCAAGCATTGGCCAATGAATGGCCACTCTTTGGCCACTGGCCACAAGACCATTCTCAGCCATTGGCCATTGCTTGGCCAAAATCCGTGCTGCTTGGGATCCTAGAGGATGCTTGACTCATAGTTATACATCGATGGGTGGCTTAGATCTTCTAAAATGGTGCTTAAACCGAGAGAACACTTTACTTGGGGGCCAGGACGGTGGAGAAAAGTTTTGAGCTCGGGGGAACCCACGAAGGCACTCTGGGGTAATCCTGGGTTCCAAGAACCCAGGGGTGTCCTCAAGTACCCGCTCCCTGATCTCCCAAATATTTTTTCAACCATTCCTGGCACCAAGTAGAGCATTTTTCCAAATGCTAGCGCATCACTAAATGGCTGATATTTTCTAAAACTATCGCAGTCAAACTGGAAGTCTTTACATAGGGACAGGAACAGCCGAGAAAATCTGGGAACTGAGGAGAATTCCTAAAAGTGTACTCTGGGGAATCTCTAGCTTGGTTTTTAGGAACCCATTCTGAGAACAATGTAACGAAACCAATTTCGATTCTGACACTGCGGTCGCCGACGGCAGTCTAAAAACATTTGCATCCCCCTTCCCAGGTGTCGTACATGACAGAGCTGACCGAGAAGGTCATCGAGAACACCTCGGCCGAGGGCGTCAAGACGATCCGCGAGAGCGCCGACAACACGAGCGCCGAGTTTGACAGGCTCCTCAATGAAGTGGCCGCCGCCCGCTCCAAACTCTCGGAACAGCTCTCTGCCCTTGGAGAGCTCTCCCAAGAGTTCCAGCAGTTCAGGTCATGGCTGAACGAAGCCCAGTCGCAGCTGGCCGAATCCAAAGCCGGCAGGGAACGCGCTTCCGGCACGATGGAGAAGAGAGCACTCCTGGAAAAGACCAAAGCAATCGCATCCGACGCTGCAACGCGCGCCGACGCCGCCGACCGTCTAGAGAAACGGCTAGCCGACACTCCGCAGCTTGCGACGCAGGAGCGCCGCGAGGCGCTCACCCAGTTTCGCGAGCTGCGGAAGTCTGCCGATGATGCGGTCCGGGAACTAGAGGCGGAGCTGGAATCACTGGACCGTCAACGGGCCGTCCAATCGCAAGCCGCGCAGTGGCTGAAGGAGGCCAAGCTGAAGCTGCAGAAGTGCGCAGACGGCACGGGGAGCCAGGCCGTGGTGCGGGAGAAGGCCGCACAGCTGAAGAAGCTGAAGGACGGCGCCGAAGCGGGCGTCGCGCTGCTGGAAGAGGCGACGCGACTGACGGAGCAGGCAGCGCCTTGCCTGAACCAGGCGGGAAGGGAGCGGCTGCAGGCGGGGCTGCTGGAGTTGCACGAGGACCGGGAGCAGCTGGAGCGGGGCATGCGGGACGCGCAGGAGGCGCTCGACGAGTGCCTGGCCTGCTGGGACCGCTTCGGCGAGCTCTACAACAACATGGCCCAGTGGCTGGCGGCATTTGAGAGCAACGCCAAGCCGGTGTTGGCGTCGACCGCGCTCGACGGGGCCCAGCTGAAGAGTCTGAAGGCGAGACCTTTTTTGTTTCTCTTTCTATAAGCCTTTTGCAGTGCACTTGGTGGGGGGGGAGAGTTGAAAAATTCTGTAGTGCACAAACCTGTGACTGTCCATAAAGGCCGGTTTGCTGGCATATTGCGGCACTAAGATAACGCAAAGCCAGTGCTGCATCAGGGCTGGTGTCAGTGCTGGGTTAACACCGATTCAGTGCTTAGTTAGCACTGCATTGTGAGTGTAAATAGGAAAAGACCATGTCCTGTGCAGTGGAGTACCATTACAATACTGATATAGCACGAAGTCAGTGCAGTCTTTATAGCACTGTATGTGTAAACAGGCCTTAAGATGCACGTTTTTGTAATGCCTAAGTACACCGCAGTAAGGCTGCAAAATAAGGGACAGGCCGCTTTTTGGGCATTCATTGGATGGTGCAAGCCTCCGGCTAACCACAGATTTTTGACGTAGCTTTTACAAAATATTTTTGAAACATATTTAGTAGGTGTGCCTCTTACATTAATGCAAAGGTTTGCAATTATCTGTATTGCAATCTCTTTAACAATGTTTTACTCTAAATGTTGGCTGCCTCTAGCTATGGGTATAGCATGTAGCTATCCAACAAGGACCTCACATCAACCTGTTGTTTAAAAATCATTAGGCAGGGGAATAAGGAACAGGAAATGATTGTTGGAAACATAGATTAGACAAATTTCAACATTTAGTCCTGAGTCTCTTACAATGATTTCTCTGCAGGCCCTTCTGGAGGAGGCGTCTTTCCACAAGCCCGATATGGAGGAATTGAACGAGCAGTGCGAGCGGCTCTTGCTCGTCAGCGCGCAGACCTCCGTGCGAGATCAAGCCGTCAAGTTGTCCACAACGTATGCATCTTTGGTTGCAGCACTCCAGGTGAGCTGTTACTTGTTGCCAAGCATCGCTCTGGTTCTAGCCTCTTAGCACAGAATGTGGTACATCGCTAGGTAATTAATGGGAAAAGCGACGCGTTACACTCGAGTTTGATTGACACACAGGTCAAGGTCATATGAGCAATATAGCCACATAGAAGCATCATTTACATTTCCTGCTAAATAGTCGCCAACCGATTTTTCGGACTTCGAGGGGGCTGAAGAAAAGTCTGAATAATAAATCAATCCGAAAAATCTGCAGATTACAAAAACTCGGCTTTATTGAGCCTAAGCGGGCTTTAGACAAGTAGCTAGGAATACCTTGTGTCATGTTACGCTTGCAGGCGATCATGTCCACTTGCATTCGCATCAGTGTCATGTCCTCACCCAACGGAAGTGCAAGAGGAGACCATGAGGTCCAAAGCACGTATCGACGCTGGGCAAAATGACGAAACTGCGAGACATTTAGGTACAAAGTTTAGAAGCTGTCAACAGAGCACTCTACACTTAATGGGTGGCGGCTGGCACGAAAGCAGAACAAAAAGTTGGTTGGAGAGGGAAAATCGACCAAAGAAAGAAAGCAAGACAATGATAATGATGCGTAGCGAAAAAAAAAAAAAAAAAAGCTTAGCATAGCACGCCTAGCAGCTGGTTCGGCAGCGCTAAAGGAGAGCTGTCTAACCTATCCAACTTAACCAATCCATCTGAGACATCAAGCTAAGCCAACGGTCAAGCCAGCAAAAAGTCCAAGCTAGCAGCCTCTCAGCGGCCGCCATTCGTAACTATTTTAATCCGATATATTGAACTGTAGAGCTGTGAACTGTCTGGAAAATTGGTTGTTAATATGTACTATTTCACTTGGGTGAGTCACGGTTCCTCGTCGATGTCCGAAATAACAAGCAAGTCCAAATTTTCGACGCCCAAAAAATCAGTCGGGGACTGAATAGCGGAAAAATCAGGACGTCACTAACATGGCGAATTCCACCCGTAGATTTGGAGCACTTCAGAAGCGCCCTTTTTGGAGCGAGCATCTTCCGCTGGCAGATCTGGCTCAAGTTGGTCAACTTCCACACTTAGATTTGTCGCAGCACCTGCCTCGTAAAGCGCCTTCGACCCCGCTGAACTTGATCTGTGGGATTTGAGGGAGCTTGGCGGAAGTTGACCGGGCACAGCACATGCCCGGCTCATTCACCACACATTTTCTGTGTCCCCAAGGTCATCAGACGTGATTGAGACGTGCTTTGATTGCTCATACCCGCAGGACTCAATTGCCAGGCTACAGAGAAGCCTAGGCAGCCAGGAAGAGTTTGACAAGGCCAAGCAGGGCTTTGTCCACTGGTTGGAAGAAGCCCAGCGGTCCCTAAACTCTGCCAGGGAGCCCGGTGGAGATCTGGTGACTGTTCAGGAACACCTGGCGGAGCTAAAGGTAAGAAAATCACTTTCTTCGTTAACGCCGCCACTACCAGGCTCTTATAGCAAATAATAACGAGGCAAAATATGCCTTGTCAAATTACTTATAAAATATATAGTTTCATGCGAATATTCGAATTTTCGAATAATACGCTATTCGATATTCACTTCAAGATGAACTGTGATGTTGGTATTTTCCAAAGTGTTGATTGTGGTGCGTCAACCCCGTTGAGCATGCTTCTTACCGAGCACCGGTGCAATGCGGAGAAACAATACTCGTAAAGCTGACTTTTGCGGGTGTGGCTTCTCCACAGCGCACTGGTGCACCGTATGAAGCACACTCAAAGGAGCTAACCCGCTGCACTCAATACTTAAAAAAGTATGAATATCACTGCTGTGTGCTTAAGAAAGCTAATTTCCAAAACAGGATGGTGCACGCACGCACCAGACGTGTTTCAAAAGACAGAAATTTTATTAATATTGATGTCTACGTTGCAGTAGAAGTGTTTTTTTTTCTTTTAATTAAATTGACACATTTAAGTATATGTTAGGCAGAGATGTCCTGACAACCTGTGTTAATCATACGTTATTCAAGAAAAGATATTTTGCTTATAGCAAGAATATTTATAAATTCCCTAATTAGGCATAGCTGGACGTCTCTATAGGTCTAATTTTATGTCAAATGCATCGTTACTTGCCATCCGAACGTAGCCGTTGGACTTTCTAAGGTCACAGTCAATAAATATACTAGTTAGATCAAAATTAACTCTTCGTAGAAATGGACAAGGAGAAGCTTGGCAACAACCTTCACAAGTTCAGCTATGTTTTCGTTTAATTAAGCAGTAGTGAAGGGGTGACGTACCTCATCGCTGGTTATTGCGGTTACGACTCGCTAGCAAGCAATCTTGCTAAAAAAAACTATTCTCTCACTAACTCGCACACAGCGGTATCGCTGGTATAGCCAAGCTTCGCCGTCATCCCGTGTCCCCTTGTTTTCCCCCGTTTTCCCCCGATTCCTTTTGCTCCCGCACCGCAGCCGCTGCGCCATCTCTCAGGCTCAGCACAAAATGGCTACAGCGGTCGCCCATGCAATCCAATGGGTGCAGCCCACGTCACATGCACACAGCATCTGTGCGCTTCCCCTAACAAAGGCTTAGAGAAACCACTCGATATTCAATTCGAAAATATTGGCGAAAACCACTATTAGCTTTGAATTTGCTTCGAACACAAAATTCACTTATTCGCTAATAACAAAAACAAAAGTGAAAGAGTTTTTTTTTGTTTCATAGAAAATATATTCAGGCAGATTAATTCGAAAAATTGTAAAATTCATCTTCTAAATTCAAGTAAAAATCGGGTTTAACCCATTTTCAGAAAACATGTCTGTTGTGCAAATACTTGGAAATATTGGGTTTTACCCTAAAACAGGGGGCCCTAAGTATAACCTAGGACATTACTCGCAAGAGGTCTCATCCAGTAGCTGTTGTGGCCTGAAATATTTTTCTTCCCAATCTTCTCACTCCGGCGATCTTGGCCGAATTTTCACAAAATGCTTACCCTGACACTACTCTTTCCTTTCACAAGTTTGCAACCGGCTTGTACTTTTTTTGTTGCACTTAGTTTCAGCGGATGTTTCACGTACCTTAACCTTTTTTCAGAAACTGCATCTAAGTCTTCCCGAGGGCAAACAGCTCCTAGATGCCGCCACAGAGGCTGCCAGCCGCACGTTGGGCGACCTGTCCGACGTCAGCCAGGCCCCCATCCGAGCACAGGTATGCACATTGTTGTCTGCCTTCGGTCTTTTCAGACCTCGTGATAAACTACTTCAAGATGAAAGCTGTGTCGTTTGTTTGTCGTCCATGTCCCTCTTTCTTTATCGTAAATGTGAATTCGAGTAGCGCATAAAATGCACAAAGATGTCTCACTTCATCTTTCTCATTACGTTTTCTTGTCAACTTAAGGTTTAATCTTTGACAGGTGCATTTTTTTAATTTCGAATTTTACGTTGAGGGTTTAGAATTCGTGGATGCATTCGCTTGTTCGCACTCCGCAAGAATACTCAACGTTATGCAACGAACAAAGGTGCGCTTCCAACATCGCCAACTTGAAGGGACTCTGTTGGAACATTGAAACTGGTTCACACATTTTCATTTGGGCGCGATCGAATGCATTACGACGGCTTGCAACCGCTTCCGACGAGAGAAGACACCGATGCCATTCCCCAAGTACCCCGGAACATTTGTGATCTGCATAATTTTTTAATTACGCATTATTCTTTCATCACGGGCTTTAGAAAATTCGAACTATGTTATAGGTCACCATTTCTCATAGACAATGCGTAGGTTTCTTTCGTTGTAAGTAGTCACAAGTGCTAGCGATGCGCTCGGTCGTGTTCAAACACCAATGTATGAGCCAGTTTCTGCTCTACTATATTCGTATCTGGTCTCGATTATCGTGTTCCAAAGGCTGGGTCACACTTAGCTTGTTCAATTCATTTTCACCAAGCTACAGCAATGCAGAAAAGTGCAGGGCGGTATACTTCTGGTTCGTGTTTTGAGATAGGCTGCACTCCTAAATCAAACGCGACAGTGTACGTCTGCTGCAGCTGGTACAGGAGGGGCGGATAAATCGAACGTAGCAGACGTCCAGAGATCGAGGAGATTCTTTACTCTTGTCCTACCTACGGACAGAGTCGAGAGATTTATTTCAGTTTCTATCGGCTCCCTCTGACGAACCTCGTCGACGCAGGTGGACGCTCTGCGAGACCAGCTGACGGCCTTGGGCCAGCAGACGAGTGAAGCCACCGGACGACTGGCCTCCCTGCAGTCTCGGTGGCAGGAGCTCATCAACGGCACGAATGCCCTGAGGTCTTCGCTGCAGAATTCCCAGGAAACGCTCAAGGAGAAGCCGGTGTCCGGCGGAGACCTCGTCCGCATCCGCTCTCTTCTCGAGCAGTATAAGGTGAGGGGCACTGAGCCTGCGGTCACGTTCTGATGCAGGATGGGTTTAATTTACGGCCGGGATCTCTGGGGAAAGTGCAACGGAAATGCCATGAAAAACTGTCACGAAAATAGAATACGTCACGTGACGTAACAGTGTCATGTGACATCATGGTGTAACGTGACAATATGGTGTCACGTGACATCACAATGTCGCATTATGAATGTCAGGTCCATGACATCACATAACACTGGGATGTCATCAGTGTGACTTCACCATTGAGGCTACATCCACCGGGCAGGAAAGCACTAAGAGCTGGCCTTATTAATGCTATGCACTTAAAAGCCTATAGCGTTGTGGTGACCCTTCTTACACTTTCCAACAGCACACTGCACGTGACTTGGAAGAACAGAGTCACAAGTTGCAAGAACTTCGCATTGAGGCCTCGGAACTGGCGGAGAAAACGGGCGGTAAAGACGTCTCTCCAGGGTTGCAAGAAATGGCCGATCAACTGACATCGCTACAAAAGAAATGCCAGGTAGGTCTGCCATGAACTGATGGTGTTGCTCCTTAAAACCCCACTTGTAAACACATTGTAAACGATGTAGTTTAGTAAGCAATGTGGTTTCTTTGCATCATTTTGGTGCTAACAGCTCCTGAACTGGAATTTCAGTGGACCCCTGGGTTAATAATGCTGCTTACGAACCATTAGTTAACGTGGTTAATGTCGACTGTGTGCTGCTGCAGGTATGCTCTATCTAGTGCAGTGGTTCTTATATGGGGGTCCGCAGACCCTTTGGGGACCCTAAAGACCTTCTTTGGGTCCCGAAGCCCTCGAATGTCAGTCAAGCCAAACAATAGAACTTTTGATTTATGCAGGCTGTCCTACAAGGGTTAAAAGGCCAAGTCATGTGTGCCAAGCAAGCAGGATTGATTATTTTCTGTTTCAGAACTTTAAAGTTGGTTTGCATGTACTTAGTTCCCTTCATTTACCCTTTTGCTTGTCTAATCATCCAATACTAGAGCAGTGGTTGAGAACCACTGCACTAGTGCCTTTATTCTTCTTTTTGTTTTTGCACCACTCTACTGGCTTTGAGCTGACAAAGTGAATATGTGCAACATCTCGGTCCTAGTTCAGCAATAGTTAAGTTCAGCCACAAAAATTAAAACTTTGCCAATCCAGCCCACTCATGACAGAAGAGATGCATTGTGAAGATGAAGGACGACAATCACTATACTATTACGGGAGGTTTCTGGCACTCATGTCACTGTTCTAATCCAGCCCACCCCACATTTTTTGCCCACTAAATCATGTAAAGCATTGTCTGTTCTACAATGTTTCTGGATTTCCAAAAGTATGCAGTAGCACCCTCTTATGGCTCTTTTCTCTTATGTCACGACGAGAAGTTTTGGGCACAGAATCTGTTTTATCAGCCAATTTGTCTGAAGTTCTGTAACGTTTTAGTGTAACAGCCAGCTGTTATTACACCGAAAAGCGTTGTGCCCTTAGGGAACGGTATAAAAAGACATCAGTCGTCCGGCAAGATTTAAACTCACCACCTCGAGATTTTGAGCCAAGCGCTTTGCCGACTGAGCTATCCAGGCCCGGTGGTTCGGACCCCGCAAAGAGCGAGATCATTTGCGTGGCGCGTGAATGAGCTCGCGCACTTTACACCCTTCCCAGTCATGTAGTGCCATCTCATGGTGCATGTTGGAAATGAAAGCGAATCTTCAGTAGGCGGTGCCATTGAGATGCCCTCCTCTTCCTCTCTTGAAGGCCTATCGCACATTTTCTGCTTGCCAATCTTTGTTAGCATGATCAAGCTTGCGTAACTTTTGTTCACCTTGCCATCACAAGTTGTATTCCTGGCAATGTATCATCCAGCTGTAAAAGACAAGCTTGAGGGTATGTGTGTAAAAAGCATAGTGGAATCACGAAGTCACATCACATTCCCGAATCAACACCATTGGTCGCCCACCTCGCCAATTGCCGGGGGGAGTAAATGAGCTCAATATCAGGTGATCGTTCTCTCCCAGAGCACAGCCTGCTCACGTTTTCTTAGTTGCCCTATCTTTTTCTAATGGTTTCATTATTTTTCCCCCCAGGAAATTCTGGAGTCCCTAGAGGAGGAGCTTCATGAGGCTCAAAGTTACAACAAGGCGCTGCAGGAGACGGAGAAGTGGCTGCTGCAGATGTCCTTCCCGGTCATGGCACAGCACTCCCTGCAGGTCCTCAACAGGCAGCAGACCCAGGAGCAGCTCGACAAGTACAAGGTGGGCCGACATTTTAGCGTGAAACGTTCTACGGCTAGGTGTTCGGCATTTCGTGAAGCCCAGATAAAAGTGAAGCCTGGATAAAAGCTTGGCTGCGAGGCTCGACACTGATTGGGTGTCGGGTGGGGGAGGAGGAGTGAAGTGCCTGACGCTGATTGGTTAAGGGGCAGGTCATGTGACCAAAGGGTTAGGCGAGGAGGAGCCTGGCCACGTGCACACTGAGGGAGAGATGGAGAGTATGGAAGGCTCTGGCAGAGGGGTAGGTGAGGAGGAGCTTGACTACCTGTATGCACTGAGGGAGAGGAGATAGAAAGTACGGAAGGCTCTGGAAGATTGCCTCGTTCATCAGCCAAATTAGTGGTGTATCACTTTATTCTAGGAACAACTATCAAGTGCACATATGGTATGTGTTAAACTATACTGTCGAGACCGGTCATAACGAAGTCAACGGGAATCGGAAATCACTTCGCTATATCCGCTATTTCTTTATAACCGACTTCGGTTATAACGAGGTGCAAAAGGGAACGGGAAATCATGATTGCTTCGCTGTAGCCGCTATTTCGTTATAACCGATTTCGTTATAACCGGTCTTGATAGTAGGATGAAGAGCGCCGTGAACAAAGGTGTCTGGCGTATCGAAACCAGAGTATCGTGAAACGTTTGGGATGCCAGAAAGTTTCATGTGTGCGACACAACTGCCTAACAATTTACGATAAACATTTTTTTCTTGTGCATTTTTGTATTACAAGTACTTTCCTCTACTCTCTCGCCTCCTTTCTTTTGCAACTCCATGAAGTGCACCTTGCAGGAAATCGTCCAGTGGCAATCGGATTTCTGCATTAGCAAGTGTGCTTTCTCTTCGCTATAGTACACCGATGCATTGCAGGAAAGCAGCTAGCTTCGTGTGGGTTTTCGTGCTACACAGTTTGCATTTATGCGATGCACTTGTACTCAGCAACGCGGCACGCTTACTGGAATAAAACTCGGTGTACTGCCTGTAGAATCAAAACAACTGCTTTCAAGACTACACTTGAAACGTTGAAACCTTTTAAGGCAAATGCCGAAGAGCTCTTGAGCCGAATAAATATTTGCAATGTCTAAAATCTCCCCCAACTTCACAAGGGAAAATCATGGGTTAGTTCGAACAACATTATCAACTTGAAATAAAAAGCGTGAGAGGCAAAACAAGACAAATCACGGGATAGACAAACAAAGCATTTCTTCGTGTTATGTAAGTATTAAATACATTCAGGTTACATTTTTCTTTGTCACAGTGCTCCCTACACTTTCAACCGATCAGTCGAGCTATATTTTGCTTCCTAGTGGTGCCTTCACCACTTTCAATGTACGACTCAGTCGACGAGGTTCTGTTTCGCTTCGTCGCGGTACGCCCCCAGGGCATCCTGGCCGAGGTGAAGCAGTACCAGTCCACCCTGGACGAGGTCAAGGCCAAGGGTCGGCGACTGGTGAACCGCTACCGCAAGGACTCTCCCCAGCTGGAGCAGCAGGTCCAGTCGCAGCTGGACAACATCCAGGAGAGCTACGACGCACTCCTCGCAGGGGCCGTCCAGGTCGAGGTGAGCAGACCACGCCCGCGTCACGGTGCCCGGAGCACCTCTCCGACCATTACGTTTACCACAACCCCAAGAGTGACGACATCACGGAAGTGTCATGTCGTTGCCTGCAGCAGTCCTGACGGCATCCCAAGCGGAAATGGCAACTGCGAGAGTTCTGATATTGGCGGCCAACAAACGTTTTATCTTAACAGAGAGTGTGTTTTAGCGTTGCTTTCCAAGCCTAGGGCGTCGTTGAAACTTGCAGAGAAAACTACGATAACGTGGTCAGTTGTCTTTACAAAAGTCTGTGTCCCTCCGTGGGAGTCGATCCACCGACCTCTTGCTGGGTAATTTGACACCCTATTCCCCAAACTGGCAAAGCGACTTTGGTTAGCGAGGCTATGCGAAGAGCAAGTTGTCGGCTTCTTGCGCAGCAGTGGTAGTGACGTCAGAATGACGTCGAACTCAGGTTGGCTTTGATTGAAAGGATAGTAGGTAGACCTCAATGCCTTGAGTTCTACCCACTATTTCTTTCAAGCAGCCTATAAGAGCTCGGCATTATGACATTGGCACAACCCCTGTGCAAGAACCAGACAAAGTTGTGCTCCTCATAGTTGGTATAGACCAACACGCGGCTCCAACGTCGCATCGC
This sequence comes from Ixodes scapularis, assembly GCF_016920785.2. Taxonomy (NCBI): domain Eukaryota; kingdom Metazoa; phylum Arthropoda; class Arachnida; order Ixodida; family Ixodidae; genus Ixodes; species Ixodes scapularis. Next base: position 72,090,790 of record NW_024609836.1, read on the forward strand.
CGCGGTGGCGTTTGCTCACACCCAGTGTGGGCAAATACCGGCACGGTTGTAAACAGCACTTTGGCCTATGTGTGTACACTGCGGGACACCGTTAGCGCAAACATTATATTGGTGGGCGTCAAACTTTACCGTTGCTAAGGTTAGTGCCCCGAACGAGCACTTTCCAATGCAGTACGTAATAGCTTTTTTGGCAGCCCTTTGAGGCTTAGGGATAAAAAGAATGCACTGGCAATTGCTTGTTTGTGCCAACAGCACTGCATCGTATACTTGCGTCTTTGCAAACACTTTGTCACCCCAACGGTGGGAGGGGCTCCAGACATGCCACTTGTTATCTGTCTCCCAACCTTCTCTGTAGGACTGAGAGGCTTACATTTAAATTTCTGTCGGACGTCTTCTTCATTACTGCGCGTAAAGGCTGCTAAATTTCTATCTTTATGGCATGCAGGCTCGCCTGGAGAGCGCCCTGCAAAAGTTTGTGAGCTACGAAACGACGCTCGACGTCTGCGACTTGCTGCTGGCCGAGCTGGAGCCCAAGATCGCGCAGTTTGCCGACGACACGCCCAAGACGCCGGAAAGAACCAAGATCAAGCTGGAAACGTGCAAGGTCGGTTTGGTCGAGGCACGGCGTGCGGGTGTACCGTAGCAGATCAACAGAGAAAGGAACTCTAAATGTCTTTCTTGTGTTTTCAGACGAATTTAGTACTTAGAGGAATACTTCGTTTTATACTTATTGTACAATGCTGTCAAAGCTGCTGGTGCAAGCATGGGGCTTGATCTCAATCATTTGCACACATTTTCGCACAAACGAAACCATAGATGAAGCCACGTGCTCGAGCCAGTACCTCTGACAGCGTTTTATATTAATTATAAAATCGATAATAGAGCGGTAAATAAATTTAATCATAAAACCATAAATAGACAATCTCAGAAACCACTTTAGTGCCCCTTAAAACCTGTGGAAATCATGCACCCAGGGAGCAAGTAAAACCGGCTCAATGGCTGACTTCTGATTGGTGTGTGGTAGAACTGCTTAGAACTGCTACAAATCTAAGTTTCAGGCATCTTCAGAGATCAAATATAAGCAATTTTTTTTCTTTAGAAACAATATATTTCTATTTTAGCGAGCTCATGCAGGTCGACTTTTTTGTGGTGCGTCGCAGACTATTCCACAATCCTCCGAAAATTGTCATATTTTTAAGTGAATGCAACACGCTAGCTATTTGTTAGGCAAGAGAAGTGAGATTCCCACAAGAACGCTGTTACAGTGTGGGTTTGTGTCATCTGTGGCCTGATTCAGCTTGCGGTATTTTCTACGTTGCGACGCAGGGTCTGATGTCCCAGCTGGTGAATGCGAGGGTTCAGCTGCAAGAGGCCATCCAGGCATGTGTGGAGGCCGTGTCTTCGGTGAGCAGGCCGTCCAGTCCTGAGCTGGGCACCATGTTCAGCATGCCCGAGCAAGAGGCTAGCATCAAAATTCGGCTCCAGGACAACATTGAACAGGTCAGTCCCTCAACCAGCGCACTTCTCTTCCCCTCTGCTAGCAAAATGGCTGCAGTACTAGCCATGGTTTTGTAAATATCTGGGAACTGAGGTATAGTGGCAAGAATGATATGGTAGTGGTGATTAACTTTAGTAACCCCCTAGGTGGGGCGTTAAAAATCAGTAACCACAGTTCTCTTGATGCACGAAATCAAGAGTCTCGCAGTGGCCTCAAAGCTGCGACAGGGACCGCGATTTTTACAGCAAAGCTGTTAAGGGCTAGTTTCCCCAGTTTCGTGTCTGTGGACAAATAAATCTCGACACATAACTCTAGACAGCTGCCGCCATCTAAGCGGCGACAGCAACCAGACAACTGGCTTGCCGGTTGTCTGGGTGCCGCCGTCGCTCATAGATGGGGGCCACCTTTTCAGACTTTCCACTCTGGTTTTCACCAGACCGGAAAGGCTGAATTTCTCTAGGCGTCGTCCTAGAAGTCGTCCTTGAGGTCGTCCTAGACGTCGTCCCTGAGGTCGTGCCTAGGCATCATCCTTGAGGTCGTCCTTGACGTCGTCCTCCAAGCATTGTTTTTGAGATCGCCCCACCATAGTACAGTTCCGCTGGTCTTCCTTCTTCACCAGAGTGGAAAGGCTGAAAGTTTTTGGAATATGCCTCAATAAATTGGTATTTATTTTAACGAGATGAAGTTGCCGTTTATCTGTTTCGGCTGTACTGCCACGACTCCAGCTGATAAGCTTGGTGGAGAAGTTGCGCAATCAAGAAAGTAGCAGTGCGCAAAGGGAAGCAAATGTCCAGCAGAATAGAGTGCAAAAGTAATGTTCACCTTTATTTGGCTCTTTAAACCATTGTGTTTATATGTAATTGAGGAAGTCACATCCCCTTAATGGACTGTCACATTATTAGCAACCCTGATCCACTTACGCACAAGATATACCAGATATACAGTTGTACTAAACATCAAATGATTGAATTTGGGGCTCGTCTTCTTGCACCCATCCATCTGGTAACATTTGGGGCACATTGATCTGTGTTTATTAGTGGCAGGTATGTGGCCGGGCATGTTAAACCACCGCAGTTCGGTGCTTGTAGGATGAAACCTCGCTCTGCAGAACCTATTCATCCTGGACTTAGTCCCTATCCCTGGTGCTCTCGATCCGGATGAACATCGTACCGGCTTGCAGTCTTGTACCACTACTGCGTTGTGGACGTCAAAGACCTCAGGCTAGCTGCGGTACTGCACCAGCTTAATTTCTTATCTACATTGGAGATGCCCATTAACGCTGAATAACTTCCTGCTGTCTACATGCACAGAATGCAATTTGTTTATTAATGAATGCCCAAGACCAGAAACCCTCGTTATTAACCGTTGCTCTCGAGAGGAAAAGACTGCGATTGCATTGCGAGGGTCTAGGGAGCACAAGGACATAACGGAATGGTAGGGAGCACTCTAAGGACAATGGGGCTAGGCAAACGGGGAATGGGGAAGAACCGGGGGAAGGGCGGGGCAAGAAGGTGTGTGGATAGGAGAATGTGCGTAGAGGCGACAGTTGGGACCGGGAGAATGGGGGGCGAAGTGAAGCCTACGACTTGTTTGAGCACGATCGGGAAACCCAGCGACGTTCACTTCTAGACGAGACCTTGTACGAAGGTAGTGGGGCTTTCTTTGTTCCAGCTGGAAGTGCACGTGAGCCAGCTGGAGGAGCTGCTGCGGGGCTTTGAGGAGGCCGGCCGGCAGAGGACCGCCCTGGAGGACTGGCTGACGGAGAAGCAGTCGGCCGTCTCGCAGCTGGCCGCCTCCCGACTGACCCCTCAGCCGCTGCTGCTGCAGTCCCAGCTCAGGCAGCTGGACGTGAGTCCACCAACACAGTCCTGCACTCTACCTCCCTCCTACACCCTACCTCCCTCCTACGCTCTACCTCCCTGCTACATTCTACCTCCCTGCTACACTCTACCTCCCTCCTACAACCTACCTGCCTCCTACACCCTACCTCCCTCCTACGCTCTACGTCCCTGCTACATTCTACCTCCCTCCTACACTCTACCTCCTGCACTGTACCCCCTGCAAAGCAGTAGAGAGAGCCAATCACTGCAATCTGTGTATGGAGCGCCGGTGAACGACGAGCTTGAAGACGTGTTTAGGCGAAGAAAAAATGAAAGCCGTTTACAACTCCCTGTAACGCCGAATTAGAGCGCAGCTCTTGAGGAGGAGGAGGGAAGGGTACTGGGGGGTGGGTCAAGTGACCTCGGGGGGCGGGGGGGGTCACGTGACCTTGGGGGTCACGTGACCTTGTGGGAGTCACGTGACCTTGGGGCGTCACGTGACGTCGGGGGGTCACGTGACCTGGGGCCACGTGACGATACCGATGACGTCATCAGTAGCGTCACTGATGACGCCATCAGTGATGATGATGACGATGCGGATGCCGGTGACGTCATCAGTGACGTCACTAATGACGTCATCAGTGATGATGACGATGACGATGCGGATGCCGGTGACGTCATCAGTGACGTCACTGACGACGTCATCAGTGCCAATGACGTCAACGGGGGGTCACGTGACCTCGGGGGTATCCCCAGGTCACGTGACCCCAGGGGGGGTCACGACCTGGGTAACCATCGTGACCCTCGTGAGGGTAACCCTAGTAACCCTTGTGAGGGCAACTCTCGTGACCCTCGTGAGGGTAACTCTCGTGACCCTCGTAAGGGTAACTCTCATAACCCTCGTGACCCTCGTGAGGGTAACTAACCCTCGTAACCCTCGTGAGGGTTACGAGGGTGAGTAACCCTCGTGAGGGTAGCTCTCATAACCCTCGTGACCCTCGTGAGGGTAACCCTCGTGAAGGTTACCCTCACGAGGGTTACTAACCCTCGTAACCCTCAAAAGGGTTACCTTCACAAGGGTTACCCTCACGAGGGTTACTTACCCTTGTAACCACGAGGGTTACCCTCACGAGGGTTACTAACCCTCGTAACCCTCGTGAGGGTTACAAGGGTAAGTAACCCTCGTGAGGGTAACCCTCGTGAAGGTAACCCTTTTGAGGGTAACTAACCCTCGTAACCCTCGTGAGGGTTACGAGGGTAAGTAACCCTCGTGGCCCTCGTGATCCTCGTGAGGGTAACCCTCATGAGATTAACCCTCGTAACCCTCACGAGGGTTACGAGGGTTGCGGTTACGCCGACGGCGACGGCGACGGCGACGGCGACGCCGACGCCGACGGCGACGCCGCTCAAGCCGGGAACGGGCCCCTAAGAGCTGCGCTCTAAAAAACAGCCTGCACTGTGACGTTTCACCATGGTCGGTGTCACAGCGCAGACTGTCTATTTTAAGGCCAAAACATATTTTCAGCCTTAATATTCACAATGCTCACTCTATAGATTGCAGCGATTGGCTCTTTTGAGCGCTTTGTGGTAAAGTTGACACTCCAGGTTTTGGAGTGTTCGGATGGCCATAGTACTGGACTTTCATCTATGTTAAACAGATTGGGCACGAGTCAAACGCCAACGTGACACTCGCGTCTAATTTGCACCTCGCAGCAACGTACGACCTCTAGCTTACTCGAATCTACATGCCATGAAGTACTGTAGTTAGTTAGAGCTTTTTACTTAAATCGCTGGCTCCCAGCAGTTTCTGGTAACTCGCAATTAAACGAAAAGATGCAGAAAGAGCCATGTCTCATGGTCGACGCTTCATTTGGAGGGGCAAGGATACGTAGGGCGTAAGTGCGCCAGTGCACCCAATAAAGTGTTTGTCACGGGTCGATGCTCTTCCTCCCTAAATTATAAATTTGTTGCAGTCTCCTAGCCTGCCTAGATGGAAAACAGTGTCATGGCAAAGTCGGTAGATTCGTTGACTGGAGCCACGTGCACACTAAGTGCGGGGGACAAATAAATGAGCTGTTTCGTCTTTCTCGTTTCTATCCCCAAGTTTGCTTCAATCTCAACTTAGAGTTCAAAGACGCGTGAGCAAAGGTTGCTTAGCCACTTTCTCCCCGACCGATCTGAGTGGCCGATGATTGGCCGTCTGATTGCAGGACATAAAGCAAGAGGTTTCTGAAAAGTTGACAGCCGTGGATGCCCTAGAGCTCAAGTCTGGGCTGCCAGGTCCCAGCGAGGCCTCCCTTCGGGATCGGCTGCATCAGCTGGAGGCTCAGGTAAGCACGAAGTGGTCACCTCGTCCCGTGGCTACGGTGCTTGCAACGCGTCTCCGACTGACGTGTCTATTGCATCCTCAAACGTAGTCCCTCGAAATCCACCTAATGATGTTACAGAAATGTCACACTGTTTCCTGCCATGATCCTGGCGGTAGCACGGCAGTGGAAGTGGGTGTGGCAGGTGCCTCTTTTGCCGCAAGTCGCTTCGTTATCGGTAGGGATATTGCGACCCCGCCGAGGTTTGACTTCGACCGAGTTCGACTTTCTCGAACCGTGAACAAAAGTTTGACAAGAGTTCAATCGAAGTTTGACTGTCATGCGCACGCGCTGGGTACGACGGTTACGAGACGCTGAGTCGCCGGCACTACGCCATACTTACCAACACGCCAATGCACCGACAAGTCTGGCAAGTCGTCGCAGATGCGAGCTAAAGAAGCAATGAAAAAAAAAAAAGACGGACTCAAACGGTGATTTTTGACTTGCTCTTGCATGTTGCGCCCATACCCTTTTACGTGTTCGTGGGAAGTGCACTTCCGACGTTGGTTTGCCTCGAGCCGCCGGCGCTCAGCACAAGAAAGTTGTTCCCAGTTGTTTTTTTTTTCAATTTTGTACATCAAAAGCTGGAAGCTGACATCACTATTTTGTGTTGTTTTTGTACAATCGGACGCGCCCTGCACGGTCAATTATACAAAGCTGGCAATGCCTGTCCGGCAAAGTGCATAATACGTTTGTAAATGCCGACAATCGTTTTCTTGTTTACTATGCACGCCCCTGCAACTCCGTTGCCCTTTTGGCACACTGGAAGCGAAAGCATCATAATCTTCCCGACGTACTAACCTTTGAGCAAGTGGAGAAGACGATGAACAAACACAAATCTCCCTGGCCGTTTTAATTTGTGTTGGCATGCTCCTCTTTAATGATTTTACTGAAGCTTTGTAATGGCCAGGTATTTTCTCTTTTATCAAAATAAAGCGGAACAATGTCGCAAATTTGTCAAAATGAAAAATAAAGGGTGATTGAGATACTAAATGTTACAGCCCTACTAATATTTACTTATGTGGAGACTAAACACTGTCTCTTGGGGAAAAACTAAGAAACAGCAAAACCGTGAATTGAATGACTATAGATGTCTGAAAACATACGCACATTGTCTTTGTGTTTCGACAAAATCAAGTTAAATGTCGAACAATCAGTAAACAAAACTCGCCGAAAAAAAGGCTCCTCTTTTTCGAGTATCGACTCAAACATAAGTTAGCACCGATGCAGCGCCGTGTTAGCATAATGTCACTAATAGAATGCAAAACAGCACCGTACCAGCAAGGTCGGCGCTATTTTCAGCGCCGACCAATAGTGCCATGGTAACACTGTGGCGTACGTGCGAACAGGCCTCAATGGTGCCAAGTGTGGGGCTCTTGCTGTTGGGATTTGAATTGGATTGGATTGGATTTCCTCCCCACAGGTTGCTCAGGTGGCCAGCATGAGGACAGCCCAGCTGGAAACCTTGGAAGAGTATGGCTCGCTGGCAAGTCAGGTGGAGACCAGGCTTGCCGCGGTGGAGTCTTCTCTGGAGACGACGCATCGGCCAGCGGTGGCAGATGCCAAGCAGCGCCTGCAGATGCTCAACGTAGGACTTCTCTCTTTTAAAAATCGACTCCGGTCGGAATCAAAATTAAAATAAATGTCTGGTATCGCTTTGGTGGCACGAAATACGATCACTGCCAAAATATTGCATCAAAACGAAGCCTGGCATTCCACTAAAACCGATTTTAACGATGAGACCAGCTGGTCTTTAGCGGGCAGCAAGTGGGTTATCTTTTATTCTAAGAACGCTAAGCGGTGCACCCTTGCGACATCACGTCGCGGTGGACATGCGGTGGACTGGTTGTATACCGCATATCGCAGCACCACGGTGACGACACGACGCGGCCATATGGCTGATGATCGCTGTTGCCGTTCCTCTGGCAGATAGTTTCGGTTGCAGATAGTTTCGGTTTTGCCATAGACGCCGGAAACCAAGCTTCCAGCCGTGATATTTATAAAACTACACGCAATATTGAAAAGAATTTATACCTTGTAATTCAGGGACACAGCTTTAGCTGAAAACAGTTGTAATCCCAAATTGTTAAAAAATATTGACTGGAGTTGCCCTTTAACGTGAGGGCCGGTGCTCTAACGAGGTCTCGTTGCAGGTGTTGCTGGACGAGGTCAATGGCATTGGCGGCAACGTGGCTGAGCTGAGAGGAAAGATGGCCGTGTTGACTAAGTGTCTCGAACCAGCTGACAAGGCCAAGTGTGACGACCAGCTCAAGTATGAACCGGTTATTTGGTGTATTTACACTCGTATTAACATCTGTTTCAACAATAAAAAAAAAATTATTCTAGGGGCAAAGCTCCTTAAGGTTTTGCCTTGTCCAGCGTCCATGCTCACATCGATTGCCATCCCATCTGTCTTCTTAAAAAAAGAAAAAATGTTTGCGCAGTCGGCAGGATTCGAACCTGTGCGGGGAGACCCCAATGGATTTCTAGTCCATCGCCTTAACCACTCGGCCACGACTGCGGGACGAGGGGGGGCTGTGAGATGTGGTAGAAACTCAAGAGCTGGGGTTTCTGTCATGGATGAAACGTTGCATGTAGCCGCTCAACGTCTATACAGGAGAGGGCGCTGCAGTCAAATGCATATATAATCGCGTTAAACTTTGCATGCATTGGCTCAACGTTTATACACGAGAGGGCGCTGCGGTCAAATGCTCAAATGCGTATATAACCACGTTCCATACCACACATTCTCTTTCTGACATGGACCGTTGACTTAAGCGGTGGAGATGCATTCCCACGGCTTCTAGCGGATCCAAGCTGATCCACTAGAAGAACCACTGGTTCTGCATTTCATCGACCATAAAGCAGTAGTAATGGAGTCGAAACGAAACCCGGAACTCAGCACTACCTATGAGCAATAAAAAATAAATCAGCACTACCTATGAACAAAATCAGTATCATCAGCACCACCAGAGCTTCGCCCCAATCAACATCATTCACCACGTGGAGATGCGGTCATTTTTTTTATTTTGGTACTTTTTACAGAGCTATACATAAATTTGGGCTGTGAAGCCAGCTTATGGCAGCTTGGCCTTTCTGCGATACAAATGTATCGCGATGAATTTTGCATGACCGAATAATTTCTAAGTTGGCTCTGCAGCTCTATTTACACTTCATAATGAAGTCACGGAAACTCCAAAAGCAAACCAATAAAAAATTGTAAAAAAAAACTACTCGGAAAAGTCTGGAATCTTTTCTCGTCCTCGGTCTGACACCTAGATATTACGAATCATCATGTCCTTTTGACCACTTTGTATGTGCTTTGCACTTTCAAATCAGTTAGGTCTTACCAGGGTGGTTGAGTAGATGCCCTCGTCTAAACTGGAACAGGTGGGCACCGTAGCTACTCTCGTCATGTTTTCATGAGTTCATTTTGTTTTCTTTGCCAAAGCGAGGGCAGTAAAAGCGCGGCACGTCTGGTGGCTGGCTGCAGGTGCCTCGAAGGGAAGTGCGAAGAGCTGCGGAAGCGCGTGCTTCGGCGAACCAAGAGTCTGGATTTGATCCAGTCGGGGCTGGACGGCCTCTACTCGGAGGCAGCATCCACGGAGCAGTGGCTGCGGGAGAAGAAGTCTGCCCTGGAGCAGCTCCCAAACCCGGGATACCAGAGCACCAACGTGGAGGCAGCTCTCCAGAGGATAAAGGTTGGCCGTTGACGCTGCTACCATATCAGCACTCCATTCACTCCTGAACTTAGAGTGCAGTGGAAGCTATGTGCTTGTTGGATCAGTCATACGTCTATCTCACTCCCGCCGATACCCATGCGTAGAGGGCGGAATCAGGGGATGAACGGGAGGCGGCTGATCGGTTCGGCGAGCATGGAGCTCCCACCGCACTGTCAGCTATGCTGTTTAGTATAGGCGGCATACCAGAGGGAAACCTAACTTGTCCCAAGTTTGGCAGTCCAAGGCGCCTAACTTAAGTCTAATAGGGTTTTACTACTTTTGTTAGGGCCAAAGTACCGTAAAAACCCGCATATAATACGAACCCGCGTATAATACGAGGCATGATTTGAGGACCGCGAAGGAAAAAAAAAAAGTTTTATCCGCGTATAATATGAAACAATTTAAGGACCGCGAAAATATTCCGCGTAAAATGCAAGCCAGGAAGTCTTAAGAAAAACATATATTTGCGTCGTAATTGAACCTTAATCACTGTCATCACTTCCATCAGACTCCTTGTCCGATGCCTCCTCCCTAAGGCAGTCGTCTTTAGTGTCGTCGGGCACATTTGAAATTCCATACTTCTTGAAAGAGCGAGCGACGGGCGTGCACCGACGCAGTGAAAGCCCGGCGCGGCGTATAAAGCGAACAACCTAGTGTACCCAATGTCGGCTCATCAAAGTTCTCTGGCCCTCTCTTGCAGCAGCTTGATGACTACGGCGACGTGCCGTTCACGTTGCTCTTTTACAAAGTCGCCGAGACTTGCCTCGACGTCGGCGAGCACGCCATTTTTTGGGCCTCCAAAGCTTCTTCTCGTTCCGTTGAACGGGAACAGAGCTTGATTTCGTCGTCTCCATCCGCGGATGCCGCCTTCATTTTCGGCGAATTGTCGCCCGGCAGCACTGTTGCCGATGTCTTCCGCAACCAAAATTACTTTTCTTTTGAAGGCGGCCGAGCATCGTTTTCGGCGATTCGCGCCGACGCCATTGCCCAGCCTGACCGTGGACACATGGTGGCTTCTCGGACATTGTGATTTTAATGATGATGATAGCTGTTTTGAACGCCATATTGCTACGAAACCGAAACCACGTCAAACTGCGTCAGATCGCGCCTCACAGAAGCTGAAAATTGTTGGGACCCACGTATAATACGAACCGCAAATTTTACATGGCAAAATTTGAAAAAAAACCTCGTATTATATGCGGGTTTTTACGGTACTTCGCTTTGGCCCCAACCAGCTGGAGAAGTGCCGAAGTATGGCTTTTCTTTTTCGGTTCACCAGATGGCTGCGCCATACACAAGCCATAGATGCCAGGTGACTGCCAAACAACCAGCACTTGAGCCTAATTTTGACTTTGGCTCGGCAGCTGAGGCCCCAAGGTTGCCAGATGACAACCGACCAACTGGGCAGTGTAGCTTGACTCAATCCCAAACTCTGGCCAAAAAATGTTGAGTTTGGTTAAGCATTAGTTTGGGCTTTCACGATGCTAAATTCCCGGACAGAAGCCAAAATTTGACCCAACAGACTGCGCTGCCCGGGCAGAGATGGGATTGCTGTACCATTCGCATATAAACTGTGCCCCGTTACATATCCTACTACAATTTTCCAAGATCCTAGGAATTTGCAATCAAACTGTAGATTCAACTTTCCAACACCAAAAATGAACACCGCAAACACCAAAGTTGTGGGGGAAAAATAAATCCCTCAAAAAAGACCCCAAACTCGGAAGAAGCATAAACCCCGAGAACACGGAACCCTACTTATATTTAGGATTCCCTGTTTGTGGATAAATCCAAAAAAATCCGATAAACACTCCACGGTAAATTTTTTGCCAATTCAGATTTATCCGGAAAGCACCGCATTCTGATGTCGCAATGTAAAAATAAAATGCAAAAAAGCCTGTGTTTTACGAACAAACTTCACAAGAGCACAGGATCAGTGGACCTGAGGACATGCCACTTCAGTTTCCTTTGAAATCTTGAACTACTGACAAAAGGGGTTTGCCTCTTAGCTCGTCAAGCTTCCTTCGGGACAATGGGTCAGGCACCGAAATTTAATTTATTTTGTTGTTTTCATCATGTTCAATTTATTTAGTTCTTTTTTTTTAATTTTTAAGTTAGGAAATACAAATAAATCAACTCTCAAGATCAGAAAAGTGGGAATTTAGAAAAAAAAGCTTGAGGTACACCTTAGCACTTCTTATGAGTTGTGAATACGAAAGCATAAAGGCCCCTCTGACGATGTGGATGAGAGGCGGCGCCATGTTGGTCGGCGGCAAGACGAGCAGAAGCCTCCGAGAGCGAGCCAGTGGGTCCATTTTAACCGGCGCAGGGCCTGTAGTGGCATGGGGTTGCGGCAGTTAGTTTTATCGGTGCGCTGGCGGCACGGACACGCAGGGCCATCTGGTGGCGGTCGTTAAAATTGACGCGTGAAGCGGCCAATGGGAGCCTCGTCGCTGCGTGCCAGCTAATGGAACCTTTGGGATCAGGGAAACTATGTGCCGTTTTCGCGCTTCAAACTCATGACGTCGGCTCGCTCCATGGTGCCAGTTAATGCTTTTGCATTATTTAACTCTATTGAACCCCGAATCTCGAGCGAAAAATAAACTGAGAAAAACACCTTTCTAATTTACTGAAAAACCAACTCCGAAAACATGGAATCCTGCTGTTAATATGTGAGGATTTAAACAGAATCAAAATATTAAGGTGGGCTATAGTCATTATTTAGGTAAGAATGGCAAAGGGGCGCTTCAATTGTCCCGAATCCAATGAAAGCTTTCTACCTTTAACAGCGCTTCAATATCTTGTGCACCTCAAGCCCGCGCGCACAGCCAAAGCACGGTGGAAGGCATGAAGCGCATGCTGGTAGCCGGGCATTCGAAAGACGCACCGTGCCAATCTCACTCTGTCAGTGACCGCGCAGACTCACCTGACTCGATTGACTCACGTCTTTCCCCCACGTCCCCCTTCTCCTTCCAGGCGGAGCAGCGCGAAGTGGAGAACAAGCGTGCCGTGGTGCAGGACTTCGAGAAGCGCATAGAGTCTCTCTCGCACGAGCTGGACAGCCTGGACGCCCAGCAGCTGGAGCAGACCCTGGGAGACCTGCGGGCCCAGTTCTCGGACCTGCAGTCCCTGCTGGTCTCGCGCGCAGACGACCTCACGGCCCTGCTAGGCAGCGCCTGCCAGCTGGACGACGAGCTCGAGATCGTGCGCCAGTGGCTGCGCGAGAAGGAGCAGGACCTGCGTCGCATCGGGACCCCCGCCGAGGACAAGGCGGAGCTGCGGAACCGCCTCGAGTCCGTCCAGGTAGGGCCTGCGTCAATCAATAATAGAAGTCCGGTGCTGGAAAGTGTGTACCTGTGTTTTAGCAAAACCTGTTGTCTCCCACTTGCCCTCATGACGTCATGCGAGGCCGATTTCAGGCTGTTTCGCGGTTGTCCATGTAAGGCGTGAGTTCCCAAACTGGGTTGTTAGGAACACAAGCATTGCCCAGAGTATTTTCGGGCATTCCCCAATATTCCAAATTTTTTGACCATCCCTGCTTCTGAGTAAAGAGTTCTTTTTTTCTTTTAAAGCAATAGTTTAGCAGATATAATCAATCTACTGGCACACAACGGTCCGCCAAACGCTCTCTAGTATGAGCAATGCTGTTTACATGGCCGTGGCCTGTACCGCTTTATAGAACTAATGTCGGGACTGGGAAGGGTCTTTTGACGTCCAAAAAGATAGGTGTTCCTCTAGATAGAAACGTTTGAGCACCCCGGATGTAAGGAACTCGAGATCTAGCTTCGAAAGTATTTTTCTCTCGTATGTTTTAAAGGGCAGATTGCTACAGTTCACCCTTTGATGGTCGTCGTCGTACATGTACGTTGATGATTACAGATTTTAAGTGCCCGCCTAACGGGAACTGCGCGCACCACGGAAGGTGTTGCTATTATTTTGTATGTTTTGGGCGAACTATAAACTAATGGTGGACCAAATCTGCCAAACTTCAGATTAGGCAAATTTTAGCACATGCCGAACTTTTGAAGGAAAGTTTGTCAAAGATTGAGCAAAGATTCGGCAAACGTCTGCGCATGAGCGAGAACGTGACGGGGCCATGGATTGCAAATGGACAATGTGCGGTTGTGCGGTTACCATTGTAAAGTGTAGTACTAACAGCGGTTGCGGCGAGGTGCAGAGTAGGGGACATGCTAACTGTGTGTTTGTCAGTTTTTGTGAGTGTGGTTCTCTTCAATATTTTCTGCCTCAAGAACAGATCGACCAGGAATTGTTGCAGTCCACTGCCCAAGTGACAAATGATGCAGTACAATCTGGATAACATGATTTTCATTTGACCTTTCCAGCGATGCAACAAGGTAGTTGCAACATTGGCTGACAAGTACTTTAAAGCACTCCTCGCAATTATAGCAATGTTGTTGTCAGCTTAGAAGTGGTCTGTGCCAAAAAAAAAAATAATATTGCTTTTTAATTAGCGTTATTTTACGGTTTTCATCTCTCAGCATAAAACTAAACTCGGAACTATCATGCTCGACGTTGCACATCCGACATTTCTAACTCTTCCCGTCTTCCTAAACGTCCGCGTGCTTCCTGACATCAAAAACCGCCATTTTAAAAGTTAAAAACGAGACGTTGCGAAAATGGGATGCACACTTTCATGCAAAGCTGGTGTCAAGCAACTCAAATCGAAAAAAACATGCATACTTCCAATGAAATTGTTATCTCTTCTGTTGGAGGCTCAGCAGCCGTTGCATTAATTTTTGTGCAGAAGTGGTGTGACAACCTCGTTGTCACACCACTTTTGCAAGAAGTCACTGTAAAATTGCCAGTAAACACACAAAAATGACACTAGCTATACTTTTATCTCATAGAATATCACCTTAATTAAGTAATAACTATGTCAATATGCATTATACGTTACATTTAAGCTTAAAAAAAAGAAAATCTTTTTTGGCGGGAAAAACAAAATATTATTTTTTAAGTCTGGCAACAATGTATTTTTGCTGAATCTTTGCCGAATCTCTAGAAAAGTTTGGTAAACTTTTCTAGAGATTCTTTTTGGCAAACGTTCCGCCCATCACCGCTATAAACGTTATATTTACCTGGTGCTTCGCTTTGCTAGGCTATTTATAGTTTTCAAATTAGACGCTCTGCAGAGGTGATGCTCACCTTGCATACCGGCCACTCTGGTTAGGTGCCAGTGGTGTCCAATGGGAGCACTGGCTCTTCCGATTTATACTTGCGACGCTTTTCGGAATTAAACTCAGAGGATGAGAGCTCATCATCCGACGGAGGAACTCTGTTAAGTATTTCCGGTTAGGTACCTGGAGCTGCTGGAATGTCGCAGAAGCAGACGTGTCAAAATTAAACCGAGTTGAAGGAAGGCGACAACTTTTCGCTGTCAATATTTTTATTTGATGCTTCTAAACCTAAACAGCTTGCAAGCACTGTATGTGCTCCACGTGATAGTTAAGAAAAAAACCTGTACATTAACCCTTCCTTTATACTATTTCTTTGGAAACAAAACCGGACCACTATGAAACATCTTTGGGGACAAAAAACTCGACTGTCGAAGAGTTCATTCATCAAGCATACACTGATAACACGTTGATGTAAATAAATTGAGGGTTTTCTATCATGACCATATTCACGGCCACAAATATTCGCTTCTTTGAAAATATATTATTCGATTCCAAATTATTCTAACAAAGGAACTATATTCGCTTTATATTCGCTTCGAAGTGAAAAATCAATATTTGTGCATCCCTAATAACTGGAAATATTGCATTTCAAACTTAGTTGTGTGCCTAGGATGAACGTGCTCCCCTGTAGGGAATAATCCGGTGCAAGAAAACGGCCAAGAAAAATGGGGCATGTTCACGAAATCAAAGTTCCTTGATTCGAATCAGCGATCAATCATTTTGGCACAACCCTTACTTCTTCGCTGTTCTTTTCTTTTTTAATATTAGGAATTAAGTTATATGGTTGAACTGCAGCAAGTGTGTAGTTGGGAGGGTCAGTTCACGATCAGAATAAAAATAGCTCAAAAAAGTACACTATGGCTCTTGTTTGAGGATGCCCTGTCCTTTTTTTCTTTGTATCTTTTATGTTAATGTGTTTGTTGCGAATAAAAAATGACAGTCGATTGTTGGCGCTGCGTATGCGTAGCTCTCTTTTGCACTTATTTTATTTATTTTGATAAACTGAATTGTTTTGACCTGTTCAGACCTAGACTGGTGATGACTTCCATTGGCACAAGTGGTGCATCCCAAGAACTGGTTGCCCATATCCCGAGTATCCCGCTTTCGTATCTTTTCAGGCCATGGAAAAA
Organism: Ixodes scapularis; assembly: GCF_016920785.2. Taxonomy (NCBI): domain Eukaryota; kingdom Metazoa; phylum Arthropoda; class Arachnida; order Ixodida; family Ixodidae; genus Ixodes; species Ixodes scapularis. The sequence continues at coordinate 72,106,524 of NW_024609836.1, forward strand.
GAGGTGAAGTCGTTCGAAGAGGGCAGACTGGCCGCCCTGGTGCGCCACGGCAAGGGGCTGGAGTCCAGCTGCGAGCCGAACGATTGCACTGCCCTCCAGAAGTTGGTGCAAGGTGAACGTCTTTCCACTAGTCAAACAATTTCGAATTCTTTAGTCAAACAATTTCAATTTCTTTAGTCAAACAACAAGTCAAACAACCGGCTCTTGGGGATTTTGTGTCGGGGATGTAGCCTCGATGATGTCGCAGCATCACGTGACATTGTGACGTGATTTTGAAGGTGCGCTGAATGCATAGCATTAACGTAAGAGCGTTAAGGAGTTTGTGTCACAGAAAAGCCGGCGTCAGCCTCGGTGGCGTCGTGACAGGAAAATTCTGATTGTTCGATAGGGTCATGACGTCACAACCACATGACCTCGTGCAGGAATTTAAAAAAAAAAAGCCACAATGCTCACGTGAAACGTGACGTCATGCAGGAATGAAAGCGATTATAACGTGACATGTAATGCGAATTAAAGGTCGCCACATGTCTCAAATGATTTCACTTTATAAAGTAATTCATTTGGCTCAAAGAAAAAATTTGAAGAATTATAGGTGGGATTTGAACCCACGACCCCTCGGTTGCAAGCCAGACACGCTACTGACTAGTCCACGCAGAGACGCTTGCCCGGCTTGGGAATGAGTGGGAGTTTATATGTTTAGCTATTAGTCTTGTGCGAATAGTGGATTTTGAGTTCGAAGCGAATTCGAAGCGAACAGTGGTTTTTCCCAAATATTTTCTATTCGAATATCGAATAGTTTTTCCACGCCTTTCACTACCATTGCATAATACTTAGACAAAACCCCAGCTAAACTTGTGAAGGTTGTTCCACTTGTTTATTTATAAACTAAGGTTAATCTATCTATATTTATGAACTGTGACCTCAGAAGGTCTGGTGTCAGGTCTGGTGTTATACTCTTGCATAACAGTTTAATTTTGAAACTTTTACTACAATGTAGATATACACATTCACAAACTTTTCATTTATTTTCGAATACAGTCGGCACAGGTGCACCATCCTGCTTTGAATGTATGCTTTACCTCCAAGCACGCAATTACAATACTCATACTTTTCCAAGTGTTTATCGCGGCGGGTGACCCCATTGAATGCGCTTCTTACCAAGCACCGGTGCGCTGCGGAGAAGCAACACCCGCGGAGCTCGCTTCTGCGGGTATTGCTTCTCCGCAGCGCACCGGTGCTACGTGAGAAGCGCACTCAACGGGGCTAACCCGCCGCAATCAGCACTTCGAAAAATGCGAATAGTGCGGTTCTTCTCGAAGCGAATATCGAATAGTGTATTGTTCGAAACTACTATTCGAAATTTCGAATATTCACACAACCCTATTAGCTATCACGTTCCACTCTTAAAAGGATACTTCAACGAAATTTGAAATATATCCGTCGTGTTTATAAATAGACTGAATATGATCCACAATATCCGTAAATGACAATCACACATTTATATTTTCAGCCTGATGTCGTAGCGACATCGTAGTGTCGTGCGACCCAACCTGACATTACGTCACGTGGCTCCGTATGTCGGTCGATTCCATGACTTGACGTCATTGCATCGTGTCACACGACACTGTGACATCGAATGACTCCTCGACGTGACATTACGATGTCGCATCACGTGACATCGCATTGTTATGAGACACTGTGAGAACTTTACATATATTCGCTACACCCTTACAATGTACCGTACAGAGCAGAATGATTTCCCCACAATGTGCTATGGTGCTGGGCAGCTAGACATAAATAATAGGGAGGAGGGGGTTTAGACCCCAAAATCCCCTCTCTGCCTATACCATTGGCTAAGCAACATGTCTGCTCACCTCATCTTTGACTTCACCGTTTTTTTTCTTCACTCTTCATCGATTGGGTCACTTCCTAAAGTGGGTGGTAACTTCGCGCCCTGCTGCCTCACCCCAGAGCCCGTCGACAGGGTGAAGGAGCTGAGGAGGAGTCTGGCCGAGAAGCTGAAGCAGCTGAAGGAGCTGTCTCAGCTGCACGACGAGTACCGCAAGGCCCTCGCCGCCGCGGAGCTCCTTCTCAACGAAATGGAGGCTTCCATGGCGGGAGACCTGCTCCTGGCAACCTGCGAAGAGGTGCTTCAGGAGCAGGCGGCGGCGCACACGCGGGTGAGGGACAATGGCCGCCGGCTCTCCGCGGACCTCGCCAAGATGAAGCGACTGGCCGGCAAGCTGGGTCCGTCCGCGGGAGCCAATCGGGAAGTGCGCCTCCTCTCCGAACGCAAGGACAGGTATGTGTAACAAATTCAGGCGTGACGACTGCCATAACCACAAAATAAAAAAAAATGGAGTTGCTCTAGATCTCGGTCTTGAACATTTTATTGTAATTTCTCGCTAAAATTATAGGAAATTCTCACATTTGTAAGTTTTTATTCTAAGCAGAAACATATGCTTGTTGTTGTCCTACGTATTATGTTTATAAAAAAAATCTCAACTTTATAACAAACGTTTCTGTCCAACTTTTTTTACAGCACCCCAATCAAAAACTATGGCACAAAGTATTTCTGCTTGTTCTACAAACAGTAGAGAGTGGAACAAAACCATTCTCATAATTCTATTTATTTATTTATTTATTTATTCAAACTACCTCGAAAACCCTTTGGCATTACATAAAAAGGAAAGGGGGGGGGCTGTGCAGCTTGGTACAGTATAGACCACTCACAACGTAACCGCTTATAGTGCACGACCGCATATAACGCGGCTTTTTTAAACCACTGGTTCGCCTCCCAGAGAACTCTATGTAATTACATACCGCTTAAAATGCAGGCGCACGAAGGGAAATACCAGTTATAGTGCGGTTTCTGGAACAGCTCGCCGACCGGCCAACGCAGCGAGCACGCTTCCCTGTGCGACACTAGATAACGGCGCTAGCCGCAAGCGGCACTCTCAGGGCAAGACGCGGGGCAAGGAGGTTGCTCAAAGAAGCGGGGAGAAGCGAAGAGAGAGGTTTCAGTTGCCATAGCGACGGAGGGACACACGCACGTGTCGTTCGCGTGCGTGCATCCCTCCCACGGGGAAGGTCCCTCCACTGCGTTGGAAAACAACCGCAACGATAGACCAATTGCAGGTCTAGGAGAAGTGTTCGCGTGCGTTGCATGCCGGTCGAGGGCCGGCTGCTTCTATCCGCGAACATGGCGTCGGTTGTAATCGTCGACGTAGACGGCGTGGTGGAAGCTCATCGTTCCGCGTAAAAGCGCTATCCTTGACTGTGAATTTTTGTTGTGTGTCGCTATGATAACCCAGCACGTACTAGAAGGGAAGATCCACCTACTTGTGCAACGATGTCGTGGAAGCATTCTCAAGACGGCGGAAACGCCCGTGTCGTCGTGTTTGTTTACTTCGACTACAGTGGTGATTTCTAAGCATTTGTGTTTTCGAACATCGCCCGGATTTCTTATTTGGAGCATTTCATCCCTGTGCTCAAGTTGAAGATATTACTGGCGCATATCGTATAAAGGATGCAAATTTTGACGCGTTTTTATCACCGGAGAAAAGCGATTAGGGTTAGCAATCCTGAACGCTCGCACATAGCCTCCTATAGCTCGCAACATCCGTCCGCAACCCGCGACACCGTTAAAAGGCTGAGCGCTGCACCAGGCAAAAGTCGCTAATTTCTTTAAAAATCTGTGACACACTTGAGAGAGAAGTATACTATAGTCGGATGCAACCTGAGAACAATCTTTTAGCTCCACCCACAAGCGCATTGCGCCCATCTGAAGTGCCTCCGCTGTCGAGAAAGTAGTTCGCTAGCAACGTTGCTTTTTCTTCCTCCAGGAAACGTGTCTTAAACTACTACAATATTTATTTGATTCATTCAGGACATTTAAATAAGTTAGAATACGTTTTTGTCAACGAAATAGCTGTTTAGTAAAGAAAGAAAGTCATGTCCAATGTACCATCTTCTCAATTCATTTTCTGTCCAAGATACTGTATAACATACCGTCTAACATACCTCTCAGCAGTGCTAAGCCTCGCGCCCGCTTCGAAATTTTCGTTTACGATAGCGTCGCTAGATTCTCACGTTGTCGCACAAAAACTGCTGCAAACGTAAGCCGATACCATTAAGATTTCATGGCGTAACCTCGGGCACGTAAAACACGGTGCAAAAAAGCAGAATAATTGTCACGAGAAACTAGCGTCGCGTTGCTAGGGCCAGCAGCCATGTTGAGCTTTTTTTTTTTTCAAAAGGATTGCGATTGGTCCACGGATTTGTGACGTCATGAAAACGATTGGCTGGCGTTTCTCGGCGTAGGATTAAATTTTCCTCTGAGAGGCATTTCCGGTCTTTTCTTAGCTTGCAACCGACCATAATCTGGTGAAATAAAGACTTTCCTCAAAATAAGCTTTATTTTTCATCTAACATAAAATAAATTCTTTTACATAGGTAAGTTGTCTTATGGCATATATTTTGGCCTGAAAAATTGATGTTTTCGTTATAGCGCGGTACCGCTTATAATGCGGATTTTCGCGACTCTTGCGACATACGTTATATGCGGTCTACACTGTAAAAGAATTTAAGAAAGTCATTGCAAGTTGAAGTTATTTTGAACATAGTTACAGTTGCGCACAAAAGGACAAGGGCAGGGAAGAGGAACACATAGACGACAGACAATTTTGGTGATGATTAAAAATGAATTATTACAGTCTTTGCCAGTTAGAAAATTCTCTAGTTAACATTCTCCAGAAGTATTATAGTCGGTGGCAACTCAAGAAGGTAGGGCGAGGGAAAGAAAGGTGGGAGAGGAGGAAATGGACCTAACTGGTGAGGGGAGCAGGAACCTTCTCTGCCAGCATTGCATCCACTTCCTCCTCTCCCACCTTCCTTTCCCCCACCCTACCTTCTTAACCTGCAACATACTATAGCCCTCTTGCATTCTGTGATTTATGAGGTATTCAACTCTGAAACATATTAAGATCTAATTTCTAGATCCAAAGATACCACGGGCAAAACTTTGTGTTTTGATGGAAAAATTAATTCTGGAGAAACAGGAAAAGATTTCTAAAACATGCTAGCCTGATTATGAAACTGAGTCGACATAACTATATAAATATGCACTTCCTGAGCGTAGTACTAATTAGAAAATATGTTGTTTGTAACATCTAAATTTAAAAAAGTGTTTTACAGCGAAACTGTTAAGGGCTAGGTTCCCCAGGATTGTGTTCGGTACCAAACAAATGTTGACACAAAACTCTGGACAGCTACCGCCATCTATGAGCGACGGCGGCAACCAGACACCCAGTTTGCCGTCCTCGCTCATAGATGGCGGCAACCTTTCCAGCCTTTCCCCTCTGGTTTTCACCAGAGGGAAGGCTGAATTTCTCTAGGCGTCGGCCTAAATGTCCTTCTCGGGGTCGTCCTAGAAGTCGTCCTTGAGGTCATCCTAGACGTCGTCCTTAGGGTTGTCCGAGAGGTTGTCCTCGAGGTCGTCCTAGAAGTCATCCTTGAGGTCGTCCTAGAGGTCATCCTAGAGGTCGTCCTAGAAGTCGTCCTTGAGGTTGTTCCTGAGGTCGTCCCTGAGGTTGTCCTAGGTGTCGTCCTTGAGGTCGTCCTAGACGTCGTCCCTGAGGTCGTCCTCGAGGTCAACCTAGAAGTCGTCCTTGAGGTCGTCCAAGAAGTCATCCTTGAGGTCGTCCCACCATTGTACAGCTTCGCTGGTCTTCCTTCTTCACCAGAGTGGAAAGGCTGGAAGTTTTGTTTAATTTTTTATTTTTAAGGTTACGATCTCCTCGTAAGCTAAAAGACAGCATAATTTTACTGAAACGTCACCTGAAATTTAAAGCTTTCAGGAGTTCCTGTTTTAGGTACAGCACTAGTGTTTTCTTACAAGTTGGCTTACCTGCATTGCGCCATCCGTGCAGACTTGAGAAGATGGCCGAGGAACGTCTCCTTTCATTGGAAGAGGCCCTTGCGGAGCTCCAGCGCAGGCGTTCCGCGCTGGACCAGACCAGTGAGGAGCTGGACGAGCTCTGCCGACGGATGGATGCCCTTGGCGGTTCTCTGGGGCCTGCGGTACAGGACGCGGAGGTGCTGTTGACTGCTCTGCAGGTAAGAATGCTGTAGGCTTTTAACAACATGAAAAATGCAAGCACGAGGGGTTAGGCAACAAATAAGCGAAATGTGATTACACGCTCCAATTTTTCGCACCTTTTTATAAATATTTTCCCTTCCCTTTATGTCCTTCCTGTTTCTTTATGCCCTTTGTGTTACTTTATCCCCCTTTATATAGCTTTACTTTTGTGTTCTTTTACGTTCATATGTAGTAATGTGGTCACTTCTCTTCCTCTCTGCTTGTGCGCTGTTTTAATATGATGTCTTTATGTTCATATGATGTTCCTTTATTTTTATGTTTTCTTTATGTTTGTCTCGATATAAATAAATACCAACTACTATCCCCAACAAAACATTTGCATCTGCATTAACAATTGACGAGCTTAAGTTTTTTAGAGATGAACCAACTTATCTAGAACACTGAGCCTTTGAAGGAGCGGAGTCATTTAGCAAAGTTTCGGCCACCACTTTAGCACTTTCAAGAAGCTTATTTCAAGCGTGGCTCCCTCGGGAAGAGAGGGAAAGGGCCAACGAGTGTCACACAGAATCGTTGACTGCACCACATCCTTTCCGATTCTCGCAGAAGCTTCTCTCGGAACTGAAGGACCTCCAGGGTCAGCTGGAGCGGCTCCAGGGTCCCGGACCCCTGGCAGAGTCCGTGGGGCGTCTATCGGAGCGCTGTGAGTCCGCGCTCCAGCGTGGCCAGACGCAGCTGGGGCGTGCCAAGCAGGCCCTGGCCCTGCGGCAGCAGTACCACCAGCTGCGGGAGCAGGTGGCCCAGGCTGTGGCCCGCCTCACGGACACCGTGGCCGTGCTCGAGAAGGCCAAGAAACCGGCTGCCGAGAAGCTGCCCCAGTACGAGAACCTCCTCGGTGAGTGGCCAGGACGAGGGCACTTCCCTCGTCACCGACGGAATGAAAACGGCAGAAAGCTGGACATTCCTTTGAATGTCCAGCTTCCAGCACATGCTCGTTACTTTCTGTCTGGCTATTTGGAATCTGTGCAAGAGACATCTCCCTTTCCTCGTCTGCCCACAGCCCAGGTGGCCGACGCCGAGGGGCAGCTGACTTCGGCGCAGGACAAGGGCGAAGCCATAGCGCAGGAGGGGTCCTCGGTGGACCGCAACACCCTCCTGGGAGACCTGGCGAACCTCAAGAGCCAGCTGGGGTCCCTCCGCAAGGCCATCCAGGGCCTGCGTGCCCAGGAGCAGACGCTGCTGGCCGAGCAGCAGAGACAGCTGCACGCCCTGGAAGAAGCCCTCCAGGGGCTGCGAGCCGACGAGGCCCTCGCTCGCAGCCGACCACCGCTCGCCATCCAGCCGGACAGCGTGGATGCGGAGATCCGGAGCCATCAGGTGGGTGCGGAGATTTTGCGTCGGTGCCCGAAAATCGAGGACTGTACCGTAAGATACCGAGCATCCACCCATTCCACAATAAGTGCCGATTTGTCAATTTCGTAACATTCGGGAAATACACAGAAGACTTATCTTTACATATCACTGACCTAAGAAGCACCCATCCCCCAGTTTTACGTGATTATATCCAAATTTTCACTGGGCGCTTGCTCGGGATTTTACGGCAGTCTATGTTATGGAAATGTTACTACATTCTGCATGTCCTTTAGTCACTGAACCTACCTCTATTCTTTCGTATGACAGAACATGGCTTATGTACATGTCTATAGTCCCTCTCAGTTTAAAAAGTATTGCAATGAATGCGACGAGCCATCTTAACCAGATAGGATAGGTTAAGCTAAATTAATTGAAGTTAGGTCATGTTAAGGTTCTGTTAGGTCAGGATTAAGCTAGGTTAGGTTATGCAAGGTTAGATTGGGATTAAGCTAGGTTAGGATTAGATTAGGTTAGTTCAGTTTAGGCAGGGTTAGATTAGCTATGTTAGGTTAGTTTAAAGGGATGCTGAACCAAAATCTGGATTTCCCAAAACACGCGGCAAAAGCGTGCAACGGGATGCTACAAACACCAAAACATCACTCATACAGCGATATCTCGAACGGGTGACCATATTTTTCAAGAAAAGGAGGCGCATTGGACAGAAATGTTGAGAAATGAGAGGGAACGGCCTCGAGTCTTTTCCACCTCGCCACCTTGAGGGAGCGAAGCGAAGAGAGGAGGAAACAAGGTATGTTGACGTCACGCGCCTCGTCGGCCTGGTTCAATCTCGACCTCTTTTTCCAAAAATACGGCTGTCCATTTGAGATATCGCCTTACTAGTAGTGTTGTAGGGATTGTAGTGTCCTGCCTACATCTCCTGCAGTTTTTTCTGAAATTCAAATTTCGGTTCACCATCCCTTTAAGCTAGGTCATTTTGGCATTGTTGGCAGCTGTGGCTGTCTCTTTTCCAAGGTGCACACGTCTCTTCACCCCTGCGGTCTTCCCATTGCAGGCCCTGCAGCAGCAGGCAGAGATCCATTTGGCGGAGGCCCAGGAGCTGCAGGAGCAGCTGTTCCAGGAGCTGCCCAGCGAGCTGCTGGCCAGCCAGGCCCAGGAGGCGCTGAGCGAGCTGTCCCTACTGCGTGCCACGCTGCCCCAGCAGCTGCAGGAGCGCAGCCGCTACCTCGACTCGGCCAGGGCCGTACGCCGCGACTACTGGGCACAGCGGGACACGCTCGTGGACTGGCTGGACCGGGCAGAGGGTGCCGTGGCTGCCGCACAGGACGGTGTGGACTTCGACGGCCTGGACAGCCGTTGCAAGGAGCTGCGGGTGAGGCATTGCTCAAAGAGTGCAAGGCATCTTAAAACGGTTAGCTTGAGTGGGCCATGAACGTCTTGGGCTATGCAAGACATTTTTTCTGGACGTCTATAAGACAGTTATAAGATGTCTTGCGAGATGGGAAGATGGCCTGTAGACATTTGAACAAAGCATTCTATATATGGTCGGTGACAGGTTAAGAATTCAACAGGTGGAAGTTTTCTGTCTTTGATAACACTTAATTGCACGCATAGCCAAAGCATGGCTGAAGGGAACATGTGCATGTTGGAGGTGGAGCGTACTGAATTCTTAACCTGTCCCTGACTATTCATTTTAGGATGTTTTGTTACTGTCCTCTAGTTCAGCTATAACTGAATTCACCTAATGCTTCTATATTTTTTAACCAGAGGACATCTTGAAAGATGTCTTGTTTGACATCTTGTAGACATCAACAAGACATCTTACACAACATTTTACTAGACGTGCAGTGGCCCAATAGAGAGGATTTTGTGAGACAGAAAGGGGCCACAAGGCCGTGCAGGGCTACATAACATCTTCTGAAGATGTCTCCAAGACGTCTTAGATGTCTTGCAAAGACATCTAATGATGTTTCGCTGCTGAGCAGATCAGTCAGTCACACTGAAATGCAAACGCGTGACTCGGCCTTCAATGTCTCGGTCATTACGAGAGCATTTTGCATTCTCTGACAGGACGTCTGCTCGGAGACGACGGGCTACGGAGAGTGCCTCCGCAGCCTGCAAAACCTGCTGACCCAAATACGGCCCACCATGGACCACGAGGCCTGCCTCCTCCCCGAACAAGAACTGTCCTCCCTCCAACAGCGCCTGACCGCCCTCGCATCTGCCGCCCGGTCGGCCCTCGACGCGGCGCAGGGCGACCTCGCGTCTTGGGCCACCTTTGGCCGGCTCCGTGACCAGGTCGAAGCGCTCGTTGCCAAGCTGGAGCCTTCCGACGAACGTCCAGACTCGACGCGAGCGCTGCGGCGAGAGTTGCAAGCCCTGGGACGGCTCCAGGAAGACGCGCAGCGCGGTCAAGCCCTGCTCGATCAGCTGTCCGAGGCGGCACGTTCGCTGGAGCGGCGGTCGGGACCCAAAGCACGCGGGGACCTCCCCGGCGCGCAGGCGGCGTCTCTCGGGAAGCGTTGGCAGAAGGCATTGGACGAACTGCAGGCTCGGAAGGAGAGGCTCGTGCAGGCCCTGGCTCACTGGGAGGCGCTGTCGCAGTCTCTGGCGCGAGCACGCGCGACGATGGAGGCGCGGGAGCACGACCTCGCGGCCATGCAGCCTCGACTCCTCGACGTGGTGGCCAGCGAGGAGGCGCTTCAGGTAGGCGTTTTGGGGGTGGACTTTTGGCGGAGCTTACGCCTTGGTTAGGAGCTCGCTTCCACCGGACTGTCGTGAATGGAATGTTCTGCTACGTGCTGCCTTTTTAAAAGTCGATTTTAAAGCAATGGCTTTACAGGGGAACCTCACTCCTGCTTTCCCACCCGTTAGCCAATCTTATCTGGGCTCCTCGAAATGCCAAGCACCTAGCCAAAAAACATTTCGTGCTAATACATTAAATCCCGCTCTAGCCAATGGTAGTGTTCAAATAAATACATTAATGTTTGAGTTGAATTGCAACGATCGCCAGTTGCTAGGCACGAAAATGGCAGCACCCACAAAAGATTTGGGGAAGGGCCGGTGTACCGACACTCTAGGCATAGCCTACATTTAAGTGACTCTAGGGGTAGGTTATCCAAAGAAAGACCGACACGAAAAAGAGACATGGAAGTGACATCACCAGCATCACGTGGCATGCTGTGTTGTTTTGACACGCCACAGGGTTACGCTATGGGACGTGATGCTGCGCGAGTCTACAAGTTCCCGACAAAAAACAGAAGAAATCGTGTTCGGTCGGAGCCCCTTTGAGCACACTTCCAACGTGGCACTAGTGCACTGTGGGGAAAAAAAACACCCCGCGGACTTGTCGCACTGCGGTAAAGGCCTGTCCAAACAGGCTACCACAAAAATCGTCAGGCCACACGACTCCTGCAAAAATCGTCAAAATTGCGTCAGGTAGTCGTCGGTCAAATGTCTATTGCACACCGGCCAAGCCAAATTCACGACTTTCCTCCTCGCCTCCTCCAGTTTTCTTTGATGCCGCTGTTCATCAGACTTGACGTCACACGGCACCCTCTCAATGGTGTGCCTGATGCCTGTCTATCTCCCGCGGCTCACGAAGTCGCCGTCCTTGCTACCGCCGTCACCTCGGCAGGAAGGCCAAAGAGGTCCGGCTTCAGGTGGATTTGCGAAATTCCTGCGTCGAAGCATGCGTTTCGACCGCCCCGGCTCAGCTTTCTTCGTCAAAATCCATGTTCGTAGCTCGAAAAAAAAAAAAAAAATAAAGTGCAGTGCACAACAGTGAGACTTTTAGTTGTACGTAGAAACATTGAGAACTGAAGAATATATCATTTATATTATTAAACTCCAAACCAACCAGGTTTGTTTGTCTATATGAGGTATGTTTGGAAAAAGAGCCGCGGGAATTCGATCCAATCCACAGAACTGCTGGAAGATGACACGACCTTGGACATGATGCACGCTCGCCTGGCTTGCCCCCTCCGGACCCACGTGATGAGCAGAGCAGGGCCGCCGTGGAGGTAGCAAGGGGGAGATCTGACGGGGGGAACTTCCCCCTCGCAGATTTGACAGGGGGAAATTTTCCCCCGGCGGCCGGAAGCGGAGTGCCGCACGATTTGTCGGAGTCGTGCGTTTTGTGGTATCCTGTTTGGACACCCCTTAAGGAGATTTGCGCAGTTTGGGTCACTAAAAAGCTCTGGCAGATTGTTTTAGCTACCTATATCTAAACACATTTTCAGGATACCCAGGCTTTGTTTTTCATGGCATGCTACTTATTACCTCAAAATTCAAAATAGCTATATTGAGAAAACGGTAAATGAAGGTGATGCCAAAACCAACATTTAAACTGTTTCTGACACTCGTGTGGGGTGGCATCAAAAGTTGTGTAACTTGCAGGTCAAGCAGACATTCTTTTTAAAGTGCAGCTCTTAGGCACCCGATTCCGGCTTGAGCGGCGTCACCATCACCGCGCTCAGGGGCAGATTTAGAGGGGGGGTCCGGATGTCCTGACCCCCTTCTTGATTTCTGCTTGTGTAAATTTTAGGGCGTAAAACGAAGGAGAGGGGGAGGGGGTTCCTAAGCTTATGGCATGCTGACCAACACCTGACCCCCCCTCAGGAAATTCCTGCATCCGCCCCTGACCGCGCTTTGCATTATGGGACGTTTCCATAATGACGTCACATGTGACATCACGAGGGAGAAGGAGGAGGGATTTTTTTCTGCTAAATTTAGCTGAAAAAGTTCCCTGGTATATTTAGCAGAAAAATATTCCTTGCTAAATTTAGTGGAAAAAATTCCCCACTAAATTTAGTGGAAAAATTTCCCTGCTAATTTAGCAAAAGAAAAATTCTGTGATAAATTTATCAAACAAAAAACTTTCCCACTACTTTTAGCAGGAAAATTTATTTAGGCAAAAATTTCTCCGCTAAACTTAGTGGCAAAATTCCTCGCAAGCGGAAAAAAATTTCCCGCTAGATCTAGCTGAAAAACTTCCGCGCTAGTGGAAAAAATTCGTGCTAGTTTTAGCGAAAAAATTTCCCCACTAAATTTAGCAGAAAAACTTCCCTGCTAAATTTAGCGGGAAAAAATCCCCCACTAATTTTACGGGAAAATTTCCGCCACTAATAATTTAGCAAAAACATTTCCCTGCTAAATTTAGCAGAAAAAATTCCTCGCTAAATTTAGTGGAAAACTTCCCCGCTAAATTTAGTGGAAATATTTTGCACTAGAATTCACATAAAAAAAATTCCACGCTAGCGAAAAAATTTCTGCTAAATTTGTTAAAAAAAATTCTCCCTCCCTAGATTTAGCTGAAAACATTTCCCGTTACATTTAGAGGAGAAAATCCCCACTATGATCAGTGGAAAACATTTCCTGCTAAATTTAGCGGAGAAATTTCCCCACTATGATTAGTGGAACAATTTAACAGAAAAATTTCCCGCTAAATTCAGCGGAAACAATTCCCCGCTAGATTTAGCGAAAAAATTTCCCCGCTAACTTTAGCGGGACAAAATGCCTTGCTACATTTAGCGGAAAAATTGCCCTGCTAAATTTAGCGGAAAGAATTTTCCGCTAAGTATTGCAGGAAAAATTCCCGCAAAATTTAGCAAAACAATGTTCCCGCAAAATTTAGCACAAAAATTCCTGCTAAATTTAGCTAGTATTTTTCCACTAAATTTAATAGAAAAATTTCCCCGCTAAATCTAGTAGAAAAAATTCTCGCTAAATCTGGCGGAAATTTTTCCCACTAAATTTAGTGGAAAAAATTACCCATTAAATTTTCAGGAAAACGTTATCCCGCCATATTTACAGAAAAGATTCCCCGTTAAATTTAGAGGAGAAAATTAACCGCTATATTTAGCGGACAAATTTCCTTGCTATATTTAGTGCAAAAAATTTCCCGTTAAATTCAGCGGGGAAATATTTCCGCTAAATTTAGCGGGGATTTTTTACCACTAAATGTAGCGGGAATTTAGTGAAAATTTCCCACTAGATGGGAGTGGAGCAGGAGAGGAGGAGGAGGTGGGGCATACCCTCTCCTCCGTGCCCTCTCCTCCTCCTCAAAGAACTGCGCTCTAATTCGGCACTACAGGAAGTTGTTAAGGTCTTTAATTTTTAATGCGAAAGCATTAACTGTCTCATGGAGCGAGCTGACGTCATCAGTCTGAAGCGCGAGAACGGCAGATAGTTTCCTTCGGTTCCATTGGCTGGTGCGCGTCGACGGCGCTGCGCTCGTCAGTTTCCACGACCGCTCACCCCATGGCGCTGCGTGTCCGTCAGCGCGGTGCGTCCAAGGTCACCAGGGGAGCACACGCGCCGACCGGCGACGAAAAGTATGCAGCAGACGAAAAAGGGAGCGGACGAGCGGCTTGCGTGCTTTCGCGTTCACAACTCATAAGGAATGCTTAGGTGTACCTCGATCTCTTTTTGTTTTGTCTTTGCTGGCGTGTTTTTTTTCTTGTTGGTAATTTGTCGGGAGCAATCTGTACTTCCCCCATACCAAAATTACTAAATTAACTCAGTTACGGCCCCCCCCCCCCCCCCCCCCCCCCCCCACGGCTCGCCTCCCGTCGTTCGACGTGCTGTTTCTGGGGGACGGCTGGTATTCCATGGAATACATTTGTGCTCTATGGAACACACCGTTTTGAAATGGAGATGTAGATTGCGCTTCAAGCGTCGGGAAGCGGACTGATGTGAGTGATGGGGGGGGGGGGGGGGGGGGGGCACCTCCCTTTGCGGGAGTTCCACAACTGAGGTAACATTGCTCCGTACTACATTTGACTTCACGTTTTCACTGTTGTCAGTAGAGCCTCTCATACCAAACTTAGAGACGCAATAGATTTACTAAAGAAAAAAAAGACCATTGTAACTTCTCATTTGTTACTAGTTCAGATGTATCTATTAATGTTTTGAACCATTTTTTAGGCAAATAACTGACTATAAAAATTTTGCCAAAGCTTTCTGAACTTCCAAACAAAACAAAAACAAAAAAAAAATCTTTCCCCGAAAAAACGAAGGAGCGCAACATTTTACGTCGCAAGACGCATTTTGTACGAGGAGCGATTCCAAAACATGCTTCTATATTGACACGTCGTTCAAAAATAGTTTTTTTTTTTTTACTATTTTATGTGAAGCATGCTTTGTCTCATCGATCGGGGTCTAGAAATTTGTGAAGCCAAAAAGTGGAGCTGCCGATTAACTCGATGCTGATTGGCCGAACCAGTGGATGACATCACACCCCCTAGCTCAACGTTGATTGGCTGGTTCAGGTCGTTGGTATATCCGTTCCAGGAATTGTCGTCGAGCGTAAATGCCACGCATTAAACCAGTCGCTAAACTAACCGATGAAGAGTGCCGAGAGCGTATAGGCATCAATCCCAGAAGAATCGGACTGAAACCACACGTTTCGCGTGCAACACACTTGCCCACCAATTTGCTATGCATTTTTTTTTTTTTTTTTTTTGTATTTTAAAAAAATATGTTCACCCCTCTCACGCTACCAATGAGCCCCCCGACAAAGTTGCATCTCTTATTGCTTCGAGTAAAAAACGAGAGTTTCTGAATAGCATAAACATATGTAGGATAACGGTAACCAGTCTACACTTTGGTTCCCGCAAATTTGAAGGATTGCGATTCTGCGGCTGGCTGCTCCTCGCTCTGGCGCTTAGCCGCAGCGCAGCAATGTGTGTGTGGGGGAGCCGCGAGCCGCACTCTAACACGCGAAGAGCCGCAGCTTGGCCACCCCTGGACTGTAAAAAAAGAAGTGGACGGGAGCTCTTTGAAAAGATGTCTCAATTTTTTTTTTTACCGAATCGGTAATTTGTACCAAAGTAGATTTAATTTGAAAAATAAAAACACGTTGGAACAAGAATTTTGAGAAAGCTCTCGTACTCTTGTACATTGTTTTCGCAAAGTAAAATTACCACCCTCCTTGCATTAATATTAGACAAAAAAAAAAGGACTCGAGGTACGCCTAAGCACTTCGTATGAGTTGTGAATGCGAAAGCATGTACGCCGCTCTTCCGCTCCCTTAGTTCGTCTGCGGCGTACTTGCGTCGACGGCCGAGCGCGCGCTGTCCTCGCCGCGCTGACCTTGGGCGTGGAGCCGCTGCCTCGCTCGGCGGCCAGACGGTTCGTGTTATTGGCGCGTTGGAGGCGCGGACACGCAGCGCTATGGGGTGGCGGTCGTTAAAACTGACGCGCAGCGGCCAATGGGAGCCTCGTTCCTTGAAACTATGATGCGCGCCAGCAAATGGGACCGAAGCCAAAATCCATCAGATTTCGGCTTTACTGCGCTTCAATGGGAGTGGGGAAACTAGGTGCCGTTTGTCTAGGCTTTTCGCGCGGCTTCAAAGCTGGGAGCCTTCAGATCGAGGCTTCACCTGGAGAAAGGACTTTAGGCGCCGCTTGGAGCGGCTTTAAAGCTGATGACGTGGGCTCGCTCCGTGGGACACTTCATGCTTTCGCATTGAAATAAGCAGCTCGTAGCAATCGTTAATTAGCTAACTAAAGAATGTAGCTGTGACTAAGAAAATCATGAGCCATTCCACTCTGTGGAGGTGGATGAAAAGCGGAGCTGTTTAGCAGACGACACAGACCCGCCCCGTGGAACCGGAGGAGACTAGACACGTGCGACGGGTCCGTAACCCGGCAGAAAGCAGACACGCGCGACGGGACCGCCACCCCGGGAGAGCGGAAGGAAAGGAAACTAGGCACGCAAACGCTTGGAACGATGACAAAGAGAGGGCGGTGCGAGCGCATGGCCGACGCGGGTTGCACAGCGGCAAATCTTCGAGAAACCCTTATTATCTACCTGAGAGTCTACTGATCTTGAAAACGGTGCCTATTGATAACTACCGTAATCTACTGAAGAGACCTATTGCTGAATTACACAAGCATCAAGGAGAATGCAGGGAATGGTGTTCCACGCGCCGCACGTGCTGGCGTCTGCAGCAGTAACTGTTCTAAAGCAAAATCCTAGAACAAATGGCATCTTGCACGCGCGTACGTCAACGCTCGCTTTATCTTGGTTATTTACTTCGAATCTTTTATACGAGGAAGGCGTGGGCGTGCGGCGGTGCGAGCGTAGAGTTTTTGGTCACGCACACGAAAAATCCATGGAACTCTAGCCATAAACAGCTTCTCTGTAATATTTCACTTCCGAATCAGTGGCGTCAACACCCCACGCTCTTGTGTCCCGCGGACTGACCTAATTAATTCTTATCGTATGCTTTTTTGGCATTTTCAGATTTTTAACGCTTCATGCTATTTGTTTAAATGGGTTCATGTGCGCTTTCATGCTTACAAATCTTGACACTTACGTATTCACCAGTTTAGCAAGCGAGTGAAGCACTCAGTGGCAGTGGTTAATTAAAACTTTGCAAGTCTCCTTCACATGTGCGTAGTCGCACCGGCGTTCCGACTCCCTCCTGCACAAAGCTCCTGTTCACTGGGAACTATTACATCATTAAAGGTGTTAAAAGGGTTAAAAGGGTGGTTCAGAGAATTTTTCAGTGGCGACGCCTTTTCAGTTCCTTTATTTCAAGTAATACGTCGTTTTAATCGTAAAATAGGTGGTGTTACGTAGAATATTTTTTTTATTTTTAAAATGTACATAAAGGGTGTGGAAAGTTAGCAAACCCTTCATCTTTAACAAATAAAAGTATATAAAGGGAATAGAAAAAGGGTGCTATACGGTAAATTACACCCTAGCGCTGGGACAAGTCGCTTTACACCTTTAAGGGTGTAATAACTTTTTTTGGTGTGTGTGGATGCGGATGTGCGTTGCTCGAATGCCCACCGCACAGACAGCGTTATCTCAG
This sequence comes from Ixodes scapularis, assembly GCF_016920785.2. Lineage (NCBI taxonomy): Eukaryota > Metazoa > Arthropoda > Arachnida > Ixodida > Ixodidae > Ixodes > Ixodes scapularis. The sequence goes on from NW_024609836.1 coordinate 72,123,816, forward strand.
GAAGGGAGTTGCCCTGACACCTCTAAGGGAGCCCTATAGGCGCACTACACCGGTTATCTTATCCTAGCTCCTCACGGGGAGAGTGCATAGGCCTCCTGCGTTGCCCAGGGGGTGCTGCGAAAAGGGACTTGTTAGGACTTGTTTTGGGTAGTACAAATTTTAGCGTCTCCAACTGTCACGCATGCAGAAGCGTGCCTGCTCTGGTGCGGAGCGCGAGATCACGATAAAAATACAAAGAAACAAAAATTCGAACGCCGTCAAAGCTAAGACGCTAAGAGCGTGAGCGAAGAGATGCCGTTTCATGCGTTCCAAAGTAGACATGAAAAAGAAAACAAAATGAAAGCGTTGCGACACAGGTGTTCTGACGTCACCACCCAGAGATAAGAGACGCGTACCCTAGCAGTGGTGTCATGAATTTGGCACTTTCGATTGTCTTGCAACGTTGAGTCTGGCCGATTTCTGGCGTCCAAAGGTTCTTTTCGTTCTTCAGCACCACACAGAATTAAAAAAGCTCAACCAACGTGCCATAAGTAGTGCGAGGCTCAATCAGGTAATCTTGTACTACCCAAAATGAGGGCGCTACAGTTTGTTCAAAGCTTCAGCGCAGGAGGCCTACTGCCCCACTGTCGTCATCGTCCTTTTCTCAAATCAAGGTTGGATATTGCGCGTCACCGTGACCTAGTCACGCCGCGAAACAACAAGTCTGTGCCTTGTATTTGTCACGCACGAGCTGTTCTGCAGGTTCCCGGGGCGCCAAAAACAAACATCCCCGTCTCTGCTTTAAGATGTGGAGGGTCTGAAAAACGGAGTGAGGAAGAGGGGGGAAGGGAGGAGGAGGAGGAGGGAGGAGGGAGGGAGGGAGGGAGCAACTTTGCCAAGAGAAATCGCGATCAGGCGTGGAGTCCTCGTTTGAATATATCCATCCTTCCCATATAGTCTTCACGCCCGCGGCCGGCGACGACGACGACTGTCTTTTGAATCGGTCCCAAGATTCCGACGACCCCCACGTCGGAGACTGCGACCCGTGGTCCTCCCTAAATTTAGCCCAGACCCCTCCCCCTCCTCTTCCTGAAGTGCACGGGCAGCAAGGGCCAAGATTTCCATCGCGCCCGCATGCAGTCAGTACACAGTGTTCCTTTCCGTGTGTGTGGGGGAAGGCGCGGGCGCGTGGTTAGGGTTAGGGCAGCTGGGAGGTCTGGTAGGGTCTTCGGACATACGCGTTTATATTACCGGAAACAACTGCTTCGGCCGTTCTAGACCGCGGTGGCGGTGGTGCGTGTGGTGGTCTTCGCAGAGTCTCCTGTCCCAAGTGACGTCGGACCCGTTAGGACACCAAGTGGAGGACGCCTGCCGCAAGGCAGAGCCCGTCTTGTCGTACCTGGACTGGGCGTCGCAGCCGGCGGCGTCTGCTCTGCGCAGCGAGCTTCAGGCTCTGCGTGACCGGCACTCGCAGTAAGTGCAGCGGATCTCCCGTAGATATAGTACCGTATGGTCACTGATGGGAGTGAGAACGGCGAGACGTCTCTTTCGGATGTCCGTGCCCTTACAAAAATGATCAATGAGTTTCAATTGAGTTTCTATTCAGTTGAATGACTTTCAATTGAAACTCGTTTCATATTTTTGTAAGGGTGGCCTTGCTGCAGCACGCTCGAGGATCAACAGTCGCCGAAGAATCATCGATGTCCTCGCAGGGGAATAACTTAAGAACCTCCGTGCCGTTCTGGTTCTGTCTAGGATGAGAACGGCGGGACTTTTCGTTTGTTTCCGCTCGAAGCATTGCAAGGCACCGAAGTGTTATGCATCGAAGGTAGAAACTACACATAGCTCGCTTTGGAAGAGGAAGAACGGAAAGACCGCCCTGTTGTTCTCACCCTGTAGGTGACTACAGCGGACGTAAGCGTGCACGTCTTTGTGGTGTGGGTGTAGGCCGATGCGGAAACTGTGCCCGACTCGTCGGCATGTTGGATCGAGATGGCGGGGGTGAGGCTTGGGTAAACCCTGACAGCGATGAAAGTTTCCCCAAACTCTTCTCTTTTTTTTTTTTAGTGATAAGATTGCAAGTTAAAATGTAGCATGCGGTATGAATAGAGATCAAAACGATATTATATGTATATATATATATATATTGTAGGGTTCGGTGCTACTGCTCACCCGCAAGAAGGACCAACGAGGCAGATCTCCGAAAAAACACACCTTTACTTTCTGGTGGCAGCCAACCGACTGCCGAGCCCCGAGAGTCGACCGTGGCTCGCGCGCACGTTGCTGGCCGGGCGCGGAGCGCGAGTTCTTTTGCGCGGTGACGGGCCGCAAAGCCCACAATATATATATATATATATATATATATATTTGTGAATTTACAAGGAGTTTTATCGGAACTGTTAAAAAAAAAAAAAACTACTCCCGTTTCAATATTTAGGGACATTTTATCCGTTTTTCTGGGATGGGACCGAGCTAAGCTTTCATCCCGTAGAAATAGAAATTGTCAATCGTTGGCCAACAGATAATCCATCTCATGTGAGGCTTACTGATTATTTTATCTCCGACTGTTTTTTTATTGTTGTTCTTTTACCACGGAGTCGCCCTTTCTAGATTAACTCCTTAAATTGTTAACCTTTGTTTTAACTCTTGCCCTAAATTGTACAACGTTGCTTCTTTTTGTTTTCCAGCTTTTGCCGTAAATATTGATAGCATTTTATTTGTTTACAATTAAGTTATAGACATTCAGCACAGTTGCTATTTTATTTTTTTTCATGGCAGTGCTTGAACTACTCAGATACGTCGTTTCCCCACCAGCTTCCCACGCAAAACAAGTTCGTCGTTAGAAGTTAGGCAGGGTATAAAAAAATAGCCAGTACAGTACGATCGCTTGCCTGGAGTCTTTGAAGAGCACCACGCAGTATAGTCACTGTGATAGACAACCGCACGCAATAAAGAAGAAAAAGAAAGGAGGCATGCACGCGTTTGTGGACGTCGACTACGAATGGTGACGATGCCTCCGTTGTTACCATGTGGTCGACGGCGAGTTTTATCGAGCGCAGGGCGTGGTGCCTCGAAGCTGGAGGTAGAAGCAAAGGTAGAAGGTGTATATGCGGAGAAGGTCACCAAGAAGACCTGCCGAAATCTCTCTCTCTCTCTGTCTTTCCTTCTCCGCGTGAAATATTGACCACCACGAAGTCGTCCTCTGATCCGCTGTCACGAAACGTCGATGACACGCACGTGGTACGGGCTTATGCAACACCTCCTCTGCCACCTTATCACGCGCTCGCCAAGTTTTGTCCAACCTGCGAAGTTCAACTAATTAAAAAAAAAACATTCGATTTTTTTTTATATTTATTTTTGTGCAAAATTTGACGAAGTTTGGCTTGTTAAACAGTGTCATCCCACTTTCGCGAAACGACATTTGAGATTTTGGAAAGCGATGTATTTGAAGAATAGCCTGTTTTAAATACTAGACCATAGGGGACAAATACCGACGTTTACGCTATGTAAGTGCAGGTACTGTAAAATAAATTTTTGCGCGGACATAATTCTTGTGAATTTCGCAAGTTGAAAAATGTTGCGAAAAAGAAAAAAAGATGGATCACACGAATATTTTACTTTCAAAACGAACGCACAGCTTACCGCTTTCAATCGCGAAGTGTACCCGCGAAATATTCCCGAAGCGTGCACAAATCGCAAAACTCGCGAAGTATCGAGGCCTCGAAAGTGAACTCGTTTACAGTATATAAAATTTTAATTCGATAGCTTGTTAGTACACAAGCTATCTAGACTTGAAAAGTTTAAATTTCAGTAACAAATCACACCTTTTTTATTTTTTTTAATTTCGTGTACACCGTGCACATTTCTTTTTCTTGTAATTTGCATACTGTTTGGCACGCACATCTAACACATTTGGTTGGAATATTTCTTTAGTATTAATGTGTTTATTTTTGTGTACTATGTCCATAGTACTGTTCACGTGTCATAAGCAAATTAACCTTCAGCATCTTCTCTGCCGAGCATATATTGTTCCCTTTGTCAAGGGATTATTTTTGTCATATCTTGTTCCTTGATCAGAGGCAGCATTCTCTCACTTGTGCGACCTTTTCGTTTAACCGCATCCTTTATCGATTCACGGTTCGGGGAGCTGAAGTGGGACAAAACGCCGTCCGCTACAAGCACGCCGACGGGACAGCGGGACCACGGCCGGGAAAGCGGGACCTTTCCCGCTTTTCCGGCCGTGGTCCCGTTGTCCCGTCAGTGGTCACTTTATGCTTCCCTAGCGTGACGTCACGTGCAAGGCATGTATTATACGCATAGTAGTCGAACTTTTTTGTCGAACTTCGAAATTCAAGGTTCGAAAAAGTCGGATCTGGTACTTCGGTGAGTTCGTGACATCCCAAGATGTGGACACAGCACGCCGCGAGAGTTCTTTTTTTGGGTTGCGACATACGCGGACACATTTGAAGCTCGGCACGTGTGATGTCGTAAGAATGTATTCGGCAGCACTCGGGGAAGAGGGCACTTTTTATTGTTACGTAAATAACGTTTCGTAAGTAAGTCGCCCATTAATGTTTTTATTGCTCGACGAGTTGACGGTGCGGGTTCGGGCGTGAGAACGCGAGTAGTTGTTGATTGTCATCCTTGGCGTCTTTTCCGTGCTTCGCTTTGCGAGCGTACACGACGAAGGTCATGTCCCGTGAGCTCATCGGCTTTTTGTTTGTCTGTGCATGCTTGCGAGCGTGCTCTTGAGAAGCTCCAATTTGCTCACTGCTCGCCGTAAGTTCATTTTGATCTCGTTGATGAGGAATGCAGAAGCGAAAGGTCCAATCAGAGGGTGGACGGAACTATCAGAAGTGGGATAAATCTGTTGTATAGGGTCGGCTGAACCGACTTGGCGATAATCCTGGTCCTCCGCGACACTGACCGTTTTGATCTTGTCAGCGGTGGCCGTGTGCTGGCGTTTCGTTAATTGGTAATGCGACGTCGGTTTGTGAAGGAATGAAATAACGTTTATATAAACTTTATGGTTATAATGCAATTAAATGCAAAGGTGCGAGCGAGCTGGACAAGAATGACGAAAATAACCCCCGGAGAAGGGGAACATGGAGGGGCAAAGCTCCACCTGTAATGGAGAGGTCCCGGGTTCGATACCGGATTTTTTTCGGTCGCGCACCAGCTGTGTTTGGAGATTTATGTCTGTCCTTTGTCCCTCTTGTTCCCCTTCTCCAGGGATTAGTTTCGTCATATTAACTTTGGTTACATGAATAGGTCTCTTTCGTGTCGTTTTTCTGTCCGCAGAATGATTTCTTGTACCCAGGCAAGGCTCAGTTCTCCGAATCGCGAACGTGCGCATCCCACGAACCGTGAAAGGGGATTTTAGTCGAGCTTGACACTCGGCGCGCGCTCGATAAGCGTCATGTACTTTATGTTGTTGAGGATATACGTTACACATCCTGTGTGCGAAATCGACACGCAGGCCGAGGCTAGACAGTTAAGCTCGGCCAGCTAACAATATGCGTGAGGTCGAAAACACCAGACGTTATTTTAAGGAAACGACAAGTTTGACTTTGAGCCATGATTTCACCGCTTTCTTTCCATATCATAGGCACAAGATCTATTACGCGTGTAACGCCAAAAATGACAGCGCCACATAAAAAAAAAAAAAAAGACAGAAAAGTTGAGGGATATGTTAAAAGTGGCCAGACGTGCCTTGAGGGCTCCACTATGCTTGTATAAGCGGACGTCGCATGAAAAACGCCTTGCCCGACAAGAAACGCCTTGTACCTACAACGTGCAAATTGTTGCGGACGTTGTTGGATGGGAAGACCCGTGGGTTGTTGTTATTCCCGAGCCCGTCTGCCGCACATCCTTTCAGTCAACGTTTCTGCTGCGTCATCCATCCACGTCTCACATCCAAGTCCAACAAACACATGCAGCGGCGCGTCCACTCCACACATTTTTCTTGTGGAAACATAAAGTTGTTCTGGATTCGCGCAAGAAGCATGCTGGCGGAAGCAGTCTGGCCGACCGCGCGGCCGATCCAGCCGGCGCGTGTTGCGCAAAAGGCCGGCGCGCACGCGCTCCGCCGCTGCTGCTGCTGTAGTAGCGACCTTGTGCGGATGCCGAGCGAGTCCCAGAATAAATTGTGGCGGCCTCTTCTTGCTCTCGCCCACCTGGCCTCTGGGCTGTGACGCAATTGGTGGCTGGCTCGTTTTTTTTTTTCTGTTTCTTGTCGGAGGTTGGGAGAGAGAGAGAGGGTGAGGCTCATTCGGAGTTTAGGGCCCGGTGTTGCGCAAGAATAATGACCCTCTCGCGGTGCTTCATGCTTCCTCGAAGTCGTTTGAAAAATCGATGCATACTTCCGCGATGTGTAAGCAAATCGAGATTCTACGCAGCCATTTTTTTATTAAATCACCCGAGACAGGGTGTGAAAAACTTTGGAACAACTAAAAGTAGAAGAGAGGGGGAAGGGGTCAGTCGGACAACGTCACTTCTTCCCCGTCTCTTCTACTTTTGATTGTTTTTTTTTGTTTTTTTCCTCACTTCCAGACTCGCTATGTTGTTGCTAAGCGGATTTTTTTTTTTTTGGGGGGGGGGGGGGGGGGGGGGGGAGGGGGAGGGGGGAGGGGGAGGGGGGGGGGCTTTACTTGTTGGTTTGCACAGCTAAAATGGAAGGTGCGAACAACGGTTAAGGACTTGCTCTTCTTTCCTTGCATATGTGAGGAGGGTGCTCTTCGAACGGGCCTTAGCTTGTACCAATTAGCTTACGGCCATCTTTATAGGCACACTCCGAGCACGTCTTGTCGCCCAAAAGACGTACGATTTAGAAAGGTAATAGGGAAATCGTTTTTCTTTTTTTTCTTTAGATTATTTGTGGATTTTTTATATACTCTGCCCAGCTAAAATGACTGCAGTGGGATCTGCCAGACTCATGCTTGTCAAGTGTGTTTTTTTTTTTTTTTTTTTTAGGTATACAGGTTGATTTTAGGCCTCCCATTTGCCACAGTTGTGTGACGGGAAAATGTTGCATTACATTATAAATGCATCATCTAAAATCTCTGCAGTCTCCTTTTTTTTATGGTTGGGAAATGAGATTGCTCCAACTAGCTTCTTGAAAGGAAAAAAGTCCCGTTCACATTTTTATGGAGTTCACAGTGATGATTGATCACACCGGCATGCAGTCATGTGCTATTCACCATGCAGAAAACGTTCCTGCGACCGTTAGTTTCCTCTTCCTTTTGTCCGAGAGCGGACGGATACTTTATTATGTCGCCGATGTCCGTTTTACGGGCCCTTAATGATAGAGCCGACTTTGTCACGGGCATACACAATTATGAGAGCGACCGATTTTCCGGTCTTCATTTATGAGTTCCCCGAACAACGTCAGGCAACAAAACGAAAGAAAAAATTAAAGGAGAAAAAAAGTACACGAGGAAAATTTACGTTAGGTTTCGCGGATGTGTAGTGAGAAAGAAAGAAATGGCGACTTTTCGCGCTTATTGTGTGAAGTGAGTGCTCAGATAATCGAATGCGATTGGCACGTCTAGAAGGACTCGAAGGGCAGTGTTTGTATGTGTGTGTATCGTCGTCCATTATCACTTATCGTTGTTCAACGGCTCCGTTTCGTGGCGCGAAAACAACGCGATAGACTTTGGATACGCGAGGATAAGGCTAGTTCCTTCCATGCTACCCCGTAACCCGGTGATGCGATTCTGCTTGTGCTCATGACACCGTCTGCGAATGCCGCCACAAATTGCTCAAAACAAGTGTTTTTTTTTTTGTTTTTTTGTGTGTGTGTGTGTTTTTTTATTATTATTATATATAGCGTGGCTTGTTTATTTGTTGATACTTTCACTCTAAGATTCTAGCACTTAGCCGCGCTTCTGTAATAAATTGCGGGGCGATATGTTGAGGAACCGATGTTTGGGCACCATCTGAAGTGGGTTCCAAGCGTTAGTGCACATGCCGTATGTGCGCGTGTGGTGTTAGGTTTTGTTTTTGTATTTTAGCATGTTTGACAATTAGGAACAAACAGACTATAACCGGGAACAGGCACGTAAAATATAAGAAGTGTAAAATGATGATAATAATTCAGAAAATATAAAAAAATAGCACTCATCATAAGAATCAAAGCTTCTTTTTTTTTTTTTTTTCTCACAATTTAGGTTGGACATGTAAAATACAATTATCTTGCCAAATGTTAGAATGTATTTCCAATAACCAGTGATAATTAACGGCGTTCTCCTCCGATTACTGACATGATGTTTCACGTTTAAAGAAAAATATATGGCACACAGACAAGAGGTTAAACGGGACAATAGAATCGCAAAAGCGGGAGAAAATAGAAAAAATAAAAGGTAGACTGAAATTAGAGCTAAACTGAAACCAAAACCACGTCTAGCAGACGACATACACAGTGTCGTCTGCTACTGGGTGTTGTCTGTTATTGCTCTCGCTTCTGTTTACGCGTGGCGCGCGAAATTTCCCCGATGACAGCGCCGATGTATCCGTACGATCTGAACGTAAACATCTGCGCAGCGGCAAATTCAGGCATAACGACAGTATTGTGCGCCCAGAGTGGATCACTACCTATCCGGCAGTCCCACACGCGTCCTCCAAGGTCCTTCGGCCCTTCCCAACGCTCTTCGCCAGTCTTTGATAATTCAACAGGCCCTCGCCTACGCCATCCTACACATAACGGCTTAACGTTACGCTCGACGCGGCGACTTAGCGGCACCGCATTTCGTAATAAAATTCATTCTCTCCACCGCATCGACTCGGGCGGACGGAAGAGCCGGAGCTGCGACGCCGTCCGCTTGGGTACTTGGCGGCGCTGTCCGCGGTGACGCTTTTCTGCGACGCGTTTTCGGTTTCCGTGTGGCCTTGGCGGCATTGATTTGCGCCGGAGTCGTCGCCAGAGGAGCGCGCACGTGCGTTGTGGAAACTCGGAGAATACGATCGGCCGGTGGTTTTAGAGACTCGCGTGGCTTTACGAGAATATCACCTCGGTTTGGGTGGTTACGGCGTGTTCGGCGAGGGATTGTCGGCACCTACGTGGCTGCAGCGATTCGTTGTGGTGATCGCCGGCGCTCCACTTATCACGGTGAGGATTTGGGAGCGATGTTCAGGTAGCGGGTGTGGTCTCACGTTGCTTTGATCGCGGGAGGCAGTTGTCGCGCATCATCTTCTAAACGCTGTCTCGTCGTCAAACGGGCGGTGACACAAAGTGACAGCGGTGAACAGTGAGTGTCAGTAATGTGTCCGTCTTGCGCGGATCGATAGTGTTATAGTGTCACTTTTTTTCTAGTGGGACACACTTCGCGCACTGTTTTCGGAGTGGTCACGTTTTTTCCCCCGTGAATTCGGGGTTGAGGAGTTCGGGGAGTGAAACTTCTAAAAGGCCTGAAATTGCCTATTTATAATCTAAAAAGTTATTTACTTTGGCGCCTCTCAACTTTTTTTTTTTTTTTTTTATTGGCTGTTGGAAGTTGCTCAAATGCTAAAAACAAAAACGATTTTTTTTTGTTTTATAAGTATTAAAACGATCACTTTTAATACCAGCAACAACGTTTTTCCTTTTTCTTCTTCTTTCTCTTTGTTTATGTGGGGCGTTCTAGTTTATGCAAATATGATATTCGAGACGCGTCTGGCGTGCGTGGTAGTTCTGCTTCCAACCTTGAAACGGCGTCGTCTGCTCTTTTTATTGCGGACGTGCAAACAGAATAAAAATTTCTGCTTTTGTTGGGCCCCGTTTCCCTGCCGTCGTCATTGAAACGGAAACGTCTGGTTTTTCTTTTTCGTATAATTAGATGGACAATGGATTACGGCACTGTCGCGCACATGGCATAATTAATTTTTCAGAAACCTCTACATTCTGACTCTTCATTTGAAGTAGCAGTATGCGATTGTGTGTCATCCGTCTCGTTGCACACAGCTTCTATTTTATGACCTAAGGAATTCTGTCCGATAGGATTGGCGTGCTCTTGCGCAAGGAGTTATCTTTTGCTTTTGCGGGCAAAAGATAAAGCTATGTGGATGGACTGGAAAAGGATTCGTGGGTGTTGCGACGTGCCATGAAGCTGTCACTGATAAGCCTGGACTCTGCTGTAATTTCTGGGAAGGTAGTCTATGTTGCTGTCCAAACTAGAGTGGGCAATTTTTTTTTTTTTAATCGCACTACATTTGCTTTTTGGTAGTTTGGGAATTGCTCTATCAAAATTATCTTTCTACGTCAGATGCAGGGAGGTACAATTTGTGTGGTACTGCAGTTGTCATTACTAGTTTCGACAGTTCTTAACTCAGCACTTGAAATGTGATATCATTTGTTGAACATTCTCAGTCATCTTGCTACTGTTTCATATAATTGAAAAATAAGCTAATTTTACTAAATAAAAAAGCACAATTTTTTTTGTGCACATTTTTATGTCATAGAGGAGTGTAGCTGTTAAAGTTTTAATAAGAACAAAGTATCTCTGTTTATGTTGTTAGACCGTAAACAAAGCTATAGCTAAAAATGTACAACTTAGCCAAACCTATGTTAACTGCTCTCCTTTATCATTCAACATCCTGATGCCAGTTTAAACAAATTTTGTAACATTTTATCTGTTTTGCAATTTGTGCCTACAAAGAGCTCCTGGCCTTGGTAGTGTGGACATTATAGTGAATCAGGTGCCATCAAGATGCCAGAAGACCGGTCAAATACTACGATTGAGAAAACAATTTTACATCTCGCTTGTCACGTGAATTCTAAAAAAAACTGTATCGCTCAAGTTATCAGACACTGAACCTCGTAAAAAGGACAGAAAAAGCCCAATCTGCTAGTAGTGTTCTCTCACCAACCACGTTGTTCACTAGTTTACGCGAGAAAAACCAAGTGACATATGGCATCCTTTCGAGCAGCGGAGTCATAACGAGAACATGTATGATGCTATGAGGTAAAATAACTTTAATTAAATTAAATATTAAATTAAAAAGGAGCTTGTGGTAAAAAAAAAAATTGATACTAATCTTTATCCCCAAAATTCTACAGTACCTGGAATATATTAGTGAAGTAGCGATCGTTTAAACTTGTTCAGAAGGCTTTAAAGAGTCGTTTCAAGGGGTAAATAAGTACATATTGTTTATTGTCACGTCTACCTACATCTTCAGGGTAAACGAACATGATATTCACAGGATAAAAATACTTCAGAATTCACCTCTAACTTTTTTTTATTCAAGAAATGTTTTAGCTTTTTTTTTAAAGAAGGTTACCTGTAATAATAACAGAATAGAGTTCTCACACAGAACCATCCATTCTTTCTTAGCAGGGTAAACGCTGTAAAGAAGTTTAGTGGAGGAAAGGTACGGTTCTGTCACCAAATTTCCCAACATTATGGGTGCCTGAGGAAAATGTAAGACAACAGTTTGAGATGCACACTCACGGAAAAACAGGGTTCATTTTGTGTAGACGCCTTTTGTCAAGCATGGCACGCAGTCTTTAGTGTTCAGTTACTACATGTTTTCTTAGTGGCAATAATGATAAATAAAAAGTTTTAGGTAATGGGGAGGGCAAAAAATGACACAGAAAGAGAAGCACAAGCATAAATTACCATTTGCCTTCGCCACGAACTACACACTCCCCGCGTAACACCATTCGGGAACAAATGTATCTCTATAAGTATGTGTATCTGTATTCCGGAATACTTTTTAGACGTTTTTGCAGAAGTATCTGAGGAGTATCCCGTTGCATAAAATACAAATGTCTCTATAGTATCTGTATTTTGGGCCTTAAAATTCATGTATCTCAATATTCATATTCCCAGATACTTTTTCTAGTATCTCTGCCCAGCCCTGGCAAGTGGTAACTGCGGTAGGAGTCATAGGGCGTGCACCTTAGCCGGCATAGAGGTAGAAAATTGGGCGGTATAAAGAGAGGTTCTGGGTTCAATTCGTGGTGGGTGATGTGTTTACGTTGGTTTAATTCTGAGTAATTGATTGTGTGCATTGTTTCGCTTATGTTGCCTTGCCAGCTGAGCCATCTGTGCTGACATGCCCTGCCATAGGGTGTGCACAAACAGATGGACAAATGTCTGGGAAATCATTTCCTGCTTTAAAAAAAAAAATGCACCTCCTAAACCATCTGAACAGAACGCCAGCTGATTTTCATACTATTTTGAGTTGAATAGTGGCATCACGATTTCTCTACTGCTGTCATAACATGTGGTGTTATGCAGCACTGGTGTAGGATATGGCCTTTTTGGTCAAAACTGAAGGAGGTTCTTTAGAAAAGCCTTTGCAGTTCCCATTATTTGCGAGCCAAATAGTACTGGTCGAGGTTTCACCCACATTTAATGTGTTTATTTTGAAGTCTGACTTTTTGATGCTGTTTTTCTTGTCTGTGATCAGCTCTTTCTTTTTTTACTGTTGACACTTCTAATTTCATGACTTGGGAGATTTAAATCTCTGACTACTTGAGATTTACGCTATTTAATATTGCTTTCTTTTAGAATTCCTTGGGGTTTTCTGTAAATTGAAAATTTGCTTCATTACATTTAGTTAAATATGTACTACCACACTCATTTATGACTCAACTGTGTGACCATTCTACTATTAGGTGGCCCGAATAAGAAATTATTGTATATTAAAGTTGCATTCTTCAGGATGGTCAAGACTTGCAAAAACCGGTTGTTATCTTTTGATTAAAGCACAATACATGCCAGTCAAGTGCTGCTGTGGGAGATATGATGATAAAAACAAGATTTAACCTGGTACTCCATCAGGGGTGGAACGGCTGCGCCATTTGCGCCATTTTGCGCCATACGCATTTGTCTGCGCCATCCTGCGCCATGTTGCGGAAATTGCGCCACAACCAATACCTGGCGCCATTATGCACCAAATCGCAAAACGTGCGCCAAAAAAAAAAAAATAGTATTTTGTTTTGGTTTCGGTTTCTATCGACTCGATTGGCAACAATGAGCGCGTTTAGCTGGGTCGACCTTGCAATAATTTTATCTCTTTATTCTCCCTGTGTACCCCGAAACTTGAAGCGCGCGAAAGAAATCGGAGGTCTGATTTCAAGCACTACATCACCTGCTACTACTCTTCAACCATAAGCGGCTAAGCAAGTCGGCCGAAGTGAGGTCGAGCCGTTAAGCGTCAGATTGCCTCGGGCTCTGCGGCCCGGGATCCGGACGTCAGCCAGTTAAAAACAAATGGGCAAAAGATTCCTTTTAGTACTTCATTGTCAGACACTGGAACCGCATTCCCGCAAGAAAAATCGTGATTTGATAACTTCTGAAACGCGGCCCAATCCGAAACCTTGCCGGCCAGCAGCTCTCACGCAAGCGGTAGATCTGCTCGGCGTACTTTAACCTTGTTCCTTATTGCTTCGAATACGATAACTCCGTTAATCGTAGTCTGCTGCTTCGATATTGAGTTGCCCAATAGGATAAACTCAAAATTTGTTTACCTGTTCCTTCGCGCACCTGCACGCCCGTTGCTTAAGCACGTCACGTGGTTCACACGTATAATTACTATGTCGAGCACGTGTGGGTTTTGCGATAAGCAATGCTGCTTTGCATTCTGAGCTGCTGAAAGCCAGTCAGAAGATATCAAGGGCGCTATCTTCAGAAACATGTGGTTATTCCCTGTTGGTTCTCATTAAGGCTCACACAGTTTCAAGTTTTCGCATCCTTCACAATGTCATCCGATCTAACGAGGTCCCTAACCGTGCACTCGTGTTCATATGTGCTGCTAAGCACAATTGAAATTGCTCCCGTGCTTGACTAAAACTCCAGCTGAAATGCAATGAAAACTAATCTGAGCTGCTCCTAACCTGCTCCGAAATGTAGTTTTAGCTGCTCCCAACCTGCTCCAAAACAGCTGTTTCAGCTGCTCCCGTGGCTGCTCCAAAGTACATTTCGTGAGTTCCACCCCTGTCCATATATTGCGATGCAATGCATTGAATCTATGACTGGGAGGCATGCAGCTCTGATAATGATTTGTAGTGCTATAGCGATAATCTGTAGCCTGATGATCTGGACGAAAACGTTCATGTTCGTTCAGTTTTATTAGTATTTCTCTATCTCTAGGTGCTTCATATTTAAGCTGATGATTCAACTTTATACCTCAGTATGATATAATATCTTTGTGTCGGCAAATACCTTAGCGTAGCAGGTGCCTAGACACCACGTTTCTATTTCGCAAACACTGGGAGTATGTCTGAACACGTCTTTTTAGCTCACGATTCATGAATGCTCGTAATTTTGACATTGTCTAGACGCTTTTTTTTCTCTCTTTGACGTCGTCAGCTCCGCATGTTTATTACAACACCGCTTACATATGCGACATCCTCTTCCTGCCATTCTTTCAAAGGGCAATTGAATGTGGCAATCGCGTGGTGGATTGTCATCCGTCTGTCTAATTGGGCGTATAGCCAAATTAGAGACAACATTGTGTCGATTGATTTGTTTCTGATTTTCCCTTTGGTGTAGTTTGTCATTTTTCCTTTCAAGTGCTTGAAAACATTTTGTCTTGTTTGGATTTTTTTGCTGTATGTTTGTTGTAAAAGAATCTTTTAAAATATAAATTCTTGGTTTAGGCCCTTAAAGTGGTATTCCTAAGCTTTTTGTATGTTACATTTAAGGTTGAAACATGGACTATTTGGTATTTCACTTAGAAAAAGAGCACCGAGAAAAATATTTTACAATGAATGAAACAACATAAACTCGACCTCCCAACTCAGAACGTTTCTCGCGGCATTATATTGCACGAAAAACCTTGTCTTGGAAGGTTTATTTTGTGGCGTGCAACCAGGCACTTAGAGGTTGTTTTTCGCCGTATATTCTACTTGTAACGTATACAGCATGTCCCAAAAGAATTTATGTTTTGTCACCGCAAAAGTAAACTATGCATTGCCGATTGCTCATTCTGTGCCCTAATATAGTGCTAGCAGTCTAACCAGATGTCAAAGTTGCAAACCTAACTGTTATCCCACTCAAAAGTTATTATTGACTTTCTGAACATTTTTATTAAGAAAATGTGGCCCGTTTTTGCCCTCTTTTGTCCATGTGTTCGAGAGCTCCGTCGGCCGCCATTTTCTCAAGGAAAATTTCACAAGATCACTGATCATTTGCGAATACGATAACTGTTAGCTCTACAACTTTCGGCAATGTGTAGTTTATTTTTGCAATAAAAAAAAACACTGGAGCTTTTGTTTTGGTACATTCTGTAGTTCCAACAAACCAGTCTCGCTAAACTTCGCACACCCCCGAGCCGACAAGGTGGCGAGAGCTAGAGCCCCTAGTCGAGCTGCGCTTGGAGAATCTGCCCCTCGTTCCCCAGTTTTCTCGCATTTGAGCCGCCATTTTGGTGCCTAGCGCAGAGCGGTTGCGATTGGTCGTCATTACGATTCGAAAACGCATCTCTTTGAGCTTTAGGTACGGCATCGGAAAGCTCGGGCATTGACGTTTCGCTTCATCGCGGATATCTCCAGCAATTCTGGAGGACGGAAAAGTGTTCTCTGCAACCTCGGGTAAAGCTTCGGACGACTGGCAACAATGATTTTAGGCACAAAGATGGCTAAAGTGTCATTACTCTGAAGTGTAGGCTATATAGTGGCTCTCAACGCTCACCGAGCCAATCAAGCACCTCCTTTCCATCGCCCGACGCCGCCCTCTGTGTGTGGGTCTGGGCTGGAGCTCGACCTTGGGCAAAAGATGGACGTATAACTATCGTAATATCCTAAGAGATGCCCCACCCTCGAAAGATAGCCCACCCCTATTTTCGGCTTGATTTGCTATTTTCTTTTAAACACCGAAAGATAGCCCACCCCTAGTGGTCATAGTGTTCGAACCAATGACGACCTCGGCGTAAATGCGGCTAGTTAGCTATGGCAGGATATGAACGAACATTGCTGACTGGGAGTTACAGTCCTCTACACTTTATTATTACTCGTTGTGATCACAAGCTTGTGAGAGAAACATAACCTAGAAATAGTGTGTTTTTTTTTTTTTTTTACTTGTTTTCTACATTAAAAGCGGCCCACTCCTCATTTTCACCCGATTTGCTCTCGATTTTAGGTGGGCTATCTCTCGAGATATTACTGTAATGCAATGAGCCATTGCCTTTAACTACTCTGGCAGCTTAGGTGTGAACCAAGGCGAGCAATTTCTGTTAGAATTCACCCGTGTGTCTGTACTTTTGTCTGTCTGTCCTACCTTCCCAATACTAGCTTGGTTCAGTCATTGGTCCGTGCCGCGCTACGGCACATTCTAAGACAACGCGAGTAATGCCACGTGCCTGTCTGTCTGTGCAGGTTGAAGAAGTCGGTGGAGCAGCAGCTCGAGGGAGTGCGAGAAGAGAGGGCAGCCCAGGCTGCCCTTGAGGAGAAGGTCGCCTCCCTGAGGGATGCCCTGCTCAAGATGAACAGGGACATCGCCTCTGCGCCCACGTGTGCAGACGATGAAGAAGAGGTGGAGAGGAACCTGCAGGTGGGTCACATATCTGCGTGGTGCCGCTGCCGTGGAGAGACGCGCCGTACGTTCCTTTGTGAGGGTAGAGGGTGTGCAAACGACGCCCACACGGCGTTCTTGTGAAGTATAGTCACTGACGGCGTGAGGTCGACGGGGCATCTCTTTTGAGTGCTCGGCCCCCAGCACGCGCTCCTTGCCTTTCACCGTGCTTTGGCTGCATGTGCACGCTCCAGGCTTATTAGACGCCGAAGCACCACCGATGGTAGGGAGCGCACGCTGGAGGCGGGACAACTGAAACTCCTCCCTGTTGTTCTCGTTCTGTCTGTGGCTGTAGTGGCCAAAGTAGTGGACTTACCGTAAAATCTTGAGCAAGCGCATCACTCAAAATTTGGAGATAATCATGTTGAACTGGAAGATAGATGCTTCTTATGTTAACAATATATGAAGATATGTCTTTTGTGTATTTTCCCGAATGTTACAAAATTGAGGGGCAGGCGCTTATTGTGGAATCAGTGGATGCTCAGTATTTTAAGTTTGATTATGCTTCGAGCAGTTGTAGCGTACTTCTAAGTATTGTTCTAGGATGCTTACTTTGAGTGCATGTTTCTGGTGCTTTCCAAGCAAGGTATGGCGGTCAGCTTCCCGAGTATAGATTTAAATTATTAACTGTGCCAAAGGAACCGTTCGTGATGTTTTGCTTTTTTGCCAGGTTATGCCATCAATTTTTATTGCGTTGATGTTTGGCAGAAATTAGAGGGTATTTCTGATAATTATATTTGTATTTCAATTTAAACTTTTTATCCGGGTAATGTTACTTGAAGTTTGTTTTAATCAATGCACTTTCTACTTTACTTGAAGTTCCCAATCTACTATTTGCTTTGTACTTTAAGTAGTTGTTATCTGCACTTCAGCCAGCACCATTCTGCGTCTGTACGCTTGTTCTTCCTTTTGATGTTTGAACATTCAAACTAGCATACATTCATAGAGTTTTACACAGGTACATTACACTGTTGCAGTTATATGAACAAACAAAAATGACTGAAATTGGCCTTTGTGGCCCATTTGCAAAGATTTTCATGTCATCTCATTCATACCTACATATTTATTACATAGTAATAACTTAAAAAAATATAACTTTTTTTTGTGCATTTACTTATATTTTTTACTTGTTATCTTGTTAATCTTGTTGCTGGTCTCTGTATGTTGACACCATTAATATCTCATTTAGGTTTGTCTACTAATGTAAATAGAGAAAATATTCCAAAACGCATCTGTGAATTGCTGCATAAAATCAGGGTTATAACTATTTTTAATATGCTTAGAGCAAATTTTACCATCTCCAAAGTTTTAATAAACAATTACAGTAGGGGTGGAAACGTTGACGACACACAAGTGTAGCCTTTGCAATGTGGTACTCGGTTACTTCATTTTGATTCTGTGTTTTTAGAAATAATGGGATACATTCATTGGAAGCTTCACCATCTGGCTGTCACAAAAAGTGTAGAAGTGCAAAAGTAAACAATTTTTAACAAAGAGTAGAGGAGCACAGGCTGTCCCAGCAGGTGTGTCGGTATTCGATGCCTGCATGTACTGACAAATGGCATGATGTTCGGAAGAACTAAATAAATTTTCGCTCTTTGCTGGCTTGCAGGGTATCTTTGGTGCGGTGTTCAAAGACGTTACTGTGTTTTCTGTTCACAATAACTGATCAGCAAAGCATACTTTTTTTTTTCCTCGAGAACCATTATGTGGTGAATTAATAAGATACTTGTCTTTGCATTTAAGATCAGTTATTCTGTCCAAGCATACACATTCCAAATGCAAAAGAATGTTGTTTATTGTAACAACCATATTTTGTAAGAATTACTTTGCACAGCCTATGAAGTGTTATGCACAAGACTTGCCTTTTTCCTTCAAGTGACAAACATACTTGCCAGGCCTCAACTTTAGACCAAAAAAAAGTGTGCTTTCAAAAAAAAAAAAAAAATTTTTTTTTATAATTTTGGATTTAAATGGACTCTCAGAAGCTTTATTTGAATATATATAACTTTGTCTCTAGTTTAGATTAGTAGTCTTGTTTCATTATGGTCCCTGACGTTTTGTTACATTTCAGTATTTATTTTTTTAGGGTGCTCTTTTTTTGTGGCACTGCACTTTCGTTGATCTTCAAGGGGCTCGGAAGTATTCAAATAGTAAAAAATCAACACACTAAAAGCATACTGATTGTGCCTGTTTATGAAACAAAAAAAAGAATACTTTGGAATGTTATATCTAACATACATATATTTCAAGTTTACTAATGTAGCATACTATTCAAGGTATACTTGTTGAGTGTATACCCCAATGGCTAGGCTGGGTCATTGGCAGTAGAGGAGCTCACATGCGCATGCAGTGCACTACCAGAACAAAAAGGTACCCTAAAACTTAAAGTATATACTTCAGATATTGAAAGTACTATATACGGTGGATGGGAAGTCGCAATCTGATTTTATATGGCTATAATGTTATTACAAAGGAATAGATTTACACAAAGTGAGAGGTGCTCCGTTCGGATGTTCGTGGGAATAATTGCTGTAGTACGCTGAATTTCTCTGTATCTGCCCACATTGTTAACCAGGCGTTGCAGGCGTAGCAATACATGTCATCAATCATTGTCCTGCAAAGAAAATCAAGGGGAGCGTTTCCCAACACAGCATTGTTGCATTCCTCTACCTTCTGCGATCGACACAGCTGTCGTTAATTTTTTTTTGTACCGATTTCGAATCGTGTTCGTATGAAGGGTAGCATGTCAAGCGTGAGCGTGCCGCCACCACCGCTGCACTAGGACAGTATGTTTTCACTCTTCAAACATGAAGGGATCTGGTCACGATCCCGCGGAGACAGTTTATCCGCCGTTTTTTCACTCACAATGACGTGCTACTAAAAAATTTTCTTAAAAACCGTACAACATTAGAAAAAATTTTTTTTTTTAATATCAGTTAGCATTTAATGAATTGGTCATCTTAAATTGGCTAGTGTCTCCCCACCCAGCTTGTATATATTGCAGTACAGGCTTGAAATATAATTGGTGTCTGGGAGAAATGAGAACAGTGTTTTATGCTCGTCGCAAAAATAAACTGCGCATCGCCAAACGCTCAGTCTCAGCCCAAATGTGGTGCTAGCTGTTTGGACTAGAGGCCAAAGTTTCGAGGCTTATCGTTATCTAAATCAAAAGTTATAAATGATTTTCTGAAATTTTCGACGAGGAAATGGCGACCGAAAACACGCGAAAACGACTGGCGAGCACTCTCAGGAACGCACCCCATTTTCTCATAGAAAAGTTTAGAAAATTGTTGATAGCACTCGAGTTGATGAAGGTTTGTTCAAAACTTTGGCATCTGGTCTAGACCGCTAATGCTATGTTTGGGTGGAGACTGAGTGTTTTACGATGCAAGGTTTATTTCTGCGGTAAATGAAGTGTGTTTTTTTTTTTCTCCCTAGACCCAATACTTTAAGTGCGCAATTTCTTAAAAGTCCCTCTGTGTGCATACACCCACATACTGGGTAGAGTAAAAGAGGAGTCAATATATTTTTGGTGTTTCAAATAACGAATTCCAGTAGAAACTGTTGTTTCTAAGTGACACGCTCGACTCGTGACTCGAAGAACAAAAGATGGCGGGATCCTTATTTTACCAAAGGTATTGCAGAGCTGGGCGGATCTATTGCCTTTGCTAGGTCCATCTCGTCAGCCTATCGCTCTTCATCGTCAGTAACTAATATGTTAAAGCGGATGGAACTGGAGTCGCTCCAACTTCGCCAGCAAATCGCCAAGCTGAAGTTCTTTTACTTACTCTTTCACAACACATTTGGCCTTCCAAGTTATATGTACCTATTTACTGCGCCGCATAGATCACCAAGATTAAATCACTGTAAAGTTATGTGGCCATACTTTGCACAAAGTAAGTTGTCCCAAAAATAATTTTTTTTTAATGCCTTCGAACAGTAGAACCACTCACCATCAGTGCTCGTTGAATGCCTGAATGCCGAAAAATTTTAAAACCTTTTTCTATCTCGCCTATTGTAGTATAGTCCTCCCCTGCTTGGGCAGCACTGCTGCCTGCAGCATTTGTGCATAAAAAATGTATGGCAAATTGCTAGGCAATTGTGTGACATACATGAAACCTTCTAGCATCACAAACGTTTAGTGGTACTCTGAGTTTCTAGATGCCTACGTTCACAGCGCTTTTCATCAGATAGTTTAACGCTTACCATTTTTCCAAGAGTGAAACAATACTACGGCTTATCCGGCTGATAAACCTGGCAATCTTTCAGAGCCTTCTATACTCTAGAGCTCTTCTCTTTAGTGCACACAGGTGGTTAGCTCCTCCTCGCCTACCTGCCTCTCTGGTCACATGACCTCCCCGTTAACCCATTGACGCCGGGCACCTTACTCCTGTCCCGCTCGTCAGCCAATCAGTGCCGTGCCTCGCGGCCACGCTTTTATCTAGGCTTCACTTTTGGCACGTCAGGAAATGCTGAACGCCTAGCCAAAAAAAGTTTCACGTTAAAAATTAAAAAAACAACAGCGGTGGAAGGGTTTCCGGATTAGCAAACTGGTCATCGATTCACGTAGGAGCTGCGGGATCGCCTGAGCGGGCTGGACCGCGAGCTCCAGGCAACCTCTCGCTCGGCCCACGAGCGCTATGGAGACAAGCCGCACGGAGTTCCCGAGGCAGTCGGGCAGGCCCTGGCCTCGGTGGAACTCCTGTCGGAGAGCGTGCTGGCGGCCCTGGAGGGCAAGGAACGGGAGTACAAGAAGGCGCGGACGGCACGCTCGGACTACTGCCTCGGGGTTAAGGCCCTGGTGGAGTGGCTGCGCAAGGCACAGGACGTGCTGCAGAGGAAAGGGTCGTCCCCGGAACACACCAAGGAGTCCTTAATGGTGAGTGAACAATGTTGGTTTGTCACCTCAGTCCTTGCTGTTATCCTTGTGCCAGCATGCACCACCACTACCTATTCTCCCTTTTTTGCTTGGCAACAAGCTCGCTGACACCATCTGTTGGGTAGCCCCGGCACACTTCCGATCCGCGTATATTTCCTAGTTTTTTACGCATTATTCTTTTGCCATAAAGGCTGGTTCACAGAGCACCGTTCTTCTTGCATTTAAAACTTACACTTAAGTAAATAAACTGATGTATGAAACTTACATATTCTGCGTGCCAAGCTATTCCTTAAAAGGGACTGTCCAGTCAAATCGTGTTTTTTTTCTATTTATTTATTTATTTCAGTTTACCCCGCAGCGACAGAGGGGGGGGGACAGTACATTTGCGTATAAGATGACATGGTACTTGCGTACACAATGTACAAATAAGCGAAAACACAAGCTCACAGGTGAATATACACTTGCACAATATCAGCCAAACACGAGACAAAAAAAAAATAAAATAAAATTGACCGCATCTCCACGTGGTGAATGATGTTGATTGGGGCGAAGCTCTGGTGGTGCTTGTCTGCGTAGACGCTGAGCCGCAGCATGCCGAGCCTTTCGTTCATTTTCATCCATGTCAGAAAGAGAATGTGTGGTATGGAACATGGGTTATATATGCATTGGAGCATTTGACCGCAGCGCACTCTCGTCTATAAACGTTGAGCCAATGCATGCAAAGTTTAACGCGATTATATACGCATTTGACCGCAGCGCCCTCTCCTGTATAGATGTTGAGCGGCTACATGCAACGTTTCATCCATGACATCCCCAGCTCTTGAGTTACTACCATATCTCAGAGCCCCCTACTTGTCCTGCAGTTGTGGCCGAGTGGTTAAGGCGATGGACTAGAAATCCATTGGGGACTCCCCCGCACAGGTTCAAATCCTGTCGACTGCACAAAACATTTTTTTTTTCTTTTCTTTTTTTTTTTTTTGCTCTACACGAGCACGTGAGCTCACGAGCACGATTACGAGCAGGAGCACCAGCAGGATCGATGTGAGCATGGACGCTGTACGGACAAGGCTAGACCCTAAGGAGCTTCGCCCCTAGAAAGTTTGAGAACGCCTGTTCTATGGCTTAGACAGAACCACCAAAGATAATCAAAGTCGTGGGTCATTGAAGGCACACACTCAATATTAAAGATAGAAAAAAAAAATATATTGATTTTTGTGGCTTCTAAAAAACTGCAAATACGTGGACTGAAAAAAAAAAAAAAAAAAAAAAAAAAGAAGTTGCACAGTTACGCGGTTTTTAAAACTTTCCCCGCCTCTATATTCCTTCCTCACCAGTCCAGTTTCAGTTCTGAGCAGTTACATTTCTTGATTTTATTAAAAATATATGTGACACTGTAGCAAAATATTGATTGGGTAGTGTTCCGACACCATAATAAATTGGCTGGCAAAACATTAAAAAAAAGGTTTTGGGTGGTGTCAGTGTCTCTGAGTGAATTACGTCCGACGGTGCTATAAGTGGCCATTTCCCGGAGATACCGGATATACTTGCTCTCCCAAATACGGCGAAACTAACAACCTACCGTATAATACCGCCGAAGCACCCATTTCCAAACTTGGAAATTTTTCAAATTATGCATTAGGTACCCAATTTGACCGGACAAGCAACCATGTCTAGACTAATCCGGTTTTCAGGAAAAGTGGGGTCCCCCGGCATTTTACAGTAGTTCAGAACCAAAAGCGGACTGTTTGCACACTGGTGCCACCGTATTTCACCTTGCACGGGAAGGAGTAAATAGTCCGTTGGAGGTTAAGAAAAGCAGGACAAGCGCTCTACCCATTCTACTTTAGTGAGGCAAACGCCAGGGAGGAGAAAACCACCAATTAGGAAAAGAGCTGTTCTTAACCTGCAACAGACTGTAGAATAATCAAAGCTTGTGCGCTAGAATTCCGATGTTGTCGCAGCTAGAAAGACTATGCAGACAAAGATTGCTGCACTGGCATCTGGCTGGTCCCCGCGTTCAGTCAACAAATCGGAGAATGTACTGCTGCGTCAGGCTCGAGTCCAATTGCCAAGTTGGTGCCGCCCCACTTACGTGACAAAGTTACGTGGAGATAGTGGAAGCCATTCACGGAATTTGACGGTCCTAGTTTGCTTCGAACACGCCCCGAGGAATCTTTTTAGTCGGGCTCAACGAGGTCGAAATTTACAAACGTGCAGAAATTTGCGGAGTATTTGTTTCGTTTTCCCCATTTTCATGGTGGTCTTCTTGCGTTTTGATGAGTGGAGCAATTTGGTCTGGTCCACCGAAGTTCCTCTGATATAATCGCTTGTTGAGACTGTCATCTTTTCCGCGTGGCATTGTGACATGTTGCCACCCGTTTTTTGTTTCCCGTGTACGTCACTCAGTGCACGTTTCCAGTTGTCTTTCCCACTCTTTTGCTGGTATGTTCTGCCGACATGCGAAGCAGACGGCCGCTTAAGTAAATAAGTGAATGTGTGCGGCGAAAGCACTCGTAAACTTCAGAAGGCACATTTGTCTTTGGCATCACGAACGAGGCACAATTAAAACGGGATAACATTCTGTCTTTCGGAAAGATTTACTTTATATGCTTTTGCACCCTCCCTAGATTCGTAACTGCTTCCGACGAGTGGTCTGAGGGTCGGACATATTTCTCTCGGTCACCAGGCCCTGTCGTCCGAGTTGCCAGCGGTGCGTCGCGACGCCGATCGCCGGGTGGTGCAGAGCGGGCAGCTGCTGGCGGAATGCCTGGGCGACAGCGAACAAGCTCAGGGAGTCCGTGTCACCGTGGCTTCCCTCGGAGATCAACTTCAGCAGGTGAGGCGGCATTGCACGGCTTGTGGGAAGGTTTGGACGGGTTTTTGAAGCCACGAGGTGCACGTCATGCAGCACGATCTAGAGGTGGCTGCCGTGCGGAGCAGCTGATGGTGGGCAGGCAACTGGTGAAGTTGTTTTGTACATTTCGACAGAATTTCTGAGACTCGGCTTTATTTTAGATTATCGCGAAGCTTTTACAGTGAGCAGTTACGTTACTTGGGGAAAAAATTGTTTCGTGTTCTATCAAATCGTTTCTAATTGTCTTAGGTAAAATGTGCAACCGAAACTGTACCAGCCACTCACGGCAGCAGTTACAAGGGGTTGAAAGCAGTTGTATCTGGAAGTGGTTGATTTTGAGTTCATATCAATAGTGGTTTCTCCAGCCAATTTTTCATTCAAAGGTTGTAAGTTTTTTCTAAAAATTTCAATGAAAAAATGTAGAGTTTTTGATAACTGGCACCATTCAGCTCCATGTATTTAAAGCCCAGTCTGCCGCCATTTTCCCATTGAAAATTTAAGAAAATCTCTTATAACTTTTGAATAAATAACAGTTATTTCTGAAACTTTGGCATCTGGTTCAAACTGCCAGTGCTACATTTCAGTGGAGAGCGAGAGTTTGTCGATGCATGGTTTAATTTTGCGTTGAAAAAAACACTGTAAATATTTTGGGGGGACACCGTGTACTTCTGTGTCCGAGCCAACTGTGTCGTGGTCCTTACAATTGGTGCGACACGCAATTTAAAGAGGGCCCCTTTCTCCTCCGTCGGATGCAGGTTGACTCGTGGATCCAGGAGCGCCTCTCCGAGGTGGAGGACTCCTTGGAAGCCTGGGCACGGTTCCTCGAGCTACACGAAGCTCACAAGGCCTGGCTAGAACGCAAGGAGGCGGTGCTGGCAAAGCGACAACCCCTGAACACGCTGGCCGTGGCAAGGCAGTGCTTGTCTCAATGTCAGGTGCGTCGCCATTTCTTTGTGCCCCCCTCTCTTTTTTGTGTGGGTTAACCGTTGACCTTCGTTGTTTAGTTTTTTCTCAATATAATCGTGTCTATGACGTCTATAATGTCTCTGGCTGGTGTGCTTACTCCGTCCTCATGCATGGTCCCGTGATTTTCGCAAAGTTTCTCCGCTAGATTCAGTGGGATTTTAGTGTTGCCTAACATCACGTGATCATGTCATGTGACGGCATTGTGTCGCATGACATTACAATATCACGTCAACACTGTCCGATAAATGGCAGTGTAATCGTGCGTGTGCAGCTCGGTGCGCAGCGCCGCGGCCGTCGCCGCAGTTCATCGGCGGAACGTGGTGAGAAACCACCGATTCTTCTCACACGCCCGGATCCCCGCTCGCAGGAGGCGACCCGAGACCTGCCCAGCGGCCAGGGCCAGCTGACGGAGATGGGTGCCCTGGTTCAGCGCATCGGCCAGTCCTGCCACGTGGGGCCCCTGTTGGAGAGGCTGGACCAGGCAGAAGAGGGCCAGCGGGGCCTGGAGGGACGCCTGGTCCAGGAACAGGCCCTACTCATGGAGCTTGTCGAGGAGTGGGAACAGTGCGAGCGCAAGGCCAGGGACTGCCAGGCCTGGCTGGAGAGGGCACGCTCCTCCCTAGAGGCCCCCCAGCTGCGCAGGAAGAGCCTCAGGGACCAGCTCGCACTCAGAGAGGTGGGCACGACACCTTTCCCTTTCCGTTTCTCCTAGTATCTGTCGCTGGGCCTTGCATTGTAGACCATTTGACGTTTCCACGCCTCTTGAACCACACAGGGTGGCATAAAAAGATTTGCCTGTCTCTTTGATATATTCCAGAGGCACTCTAAACGCGTAGCATTTATAGATCCCCTCATGGTCTTACCTAACATCACCATGTCACACGATGTGTGGTGTCGTGCGACAGAGCAATGTCACATGATGTCACAGTATCGCATGACATAATGTGCTCATGTAATGTCATGTGACATCCTGTGGTCCTCTGACATGACGTCACAATATCAAGGTGTCACGTGACATCATCACGTCATGGTGTCGCATGACGACTGTCACGGTGATAACATCAGGTAAACACCGAACGTCATCAGCGTGGCGTCACCACGCCGATGACGTTACAGTGTTCAGTTTGTGGCAGTGGTTCCCTGTGACAAACGAAAAGCTGTAGACTAATATAACCTTGGGAATGAGCCGAGTTTGCCATAGAGTGAATATCCATTATGTACAGTGCAATTCACTAACAACAGTATTGAGAAAACTGAAAAATTCTATTATATAACCATTTTAGATGTGTAGCTGTTATCTCAACTATCTTTTTTAACTTTATTATATTGTATTTCTGTGTGTAGCTCTTGTTAGCAGCCTCGATGGCTCCGAGGCAAAGCACCGGCCAACGGTTCTCGAATTCGAATCCCAGCCGAGATGCCCGCAATCTCACGAAGGCTTATTGCAACCGAGATTTTCGTTGCATGTCAAAAGATCCCCAGGTGGTCAAAATGATTCCTCTGTCCTCCGCTGGAGCATCCTAGGTTCCTTTTGTTGGCTCGGCAAGTAAAGAAACCACAACATTTTACCTTCATGTAATTCTCGCCACCCTTATGAAGTCGCCCTTCCGGTTCCAACCCGCCGTCGCGCCAAGAAGCGGCCCAAGGTGACGGCTCGGTTCCTCGCAGAAAATGCTGGCGGACCTGTCCAGTCAGCAGACCAAGATGGCCATGTCCCTGGAGAAGCTGAGGGTGCACCTGCGGGGGTGGTCCTCGTGGGTGCCCGACCAGAACGCCATGGTGCGCAGCTGCCAAGAGCTCTCCCAGCAGCTGTCCACTCTGCAGGCCGGCCTGGACACCCGCTGCCAGGAGCTGTCCGCGTGCCTTGCACAGGTCAGGCTAGCTCCGCTCTCCAGCGGCTCCCACAATAGAGCCTTTGTGGCCAGCGCTTTTTCAATAGAAGCTTGTGATGGCGAAGCTCGGAACGGGACAAAACAGCTGACGAGCAACTTTGGTTTAGTACATTTATTTTTGACGAAACTGTGACGCATTTAGATGCAAAGTTTAGAAGCTGTTAACAGTGCACTCCACACTTCATGGATGGTGACTGGCACGAGAACAGAACAAAAGGAGATGGAAAATCTACCAAACAAAGAAACCAAGACGATGATGATGATGATGTGTAGCAGAAACAAAATGCATTGCATAGCAGGCCTAGCGCCTGGTTCAGCAGTGCTAAAATAGTGCTGCCAAACCTATCCAATTCATTTGAAGCATCGAGCCAACCCCGCGGTCAAGCCAGCGAAAAATCCAAGATGGCAGCCTCTTGGCGGCCGCCACTTGTAGCTATTTTACTTAGAAAAATCTAACTTTCGGACTTCAAACTGTCCAAAAGGCTGATGTTAATATGTACCATTTCAATTGGGTAAGTCACGGTTCCTTGTTGATGTCCGAAGTAACGAGCAAGTCCAAATTTGTGGAGTCTAAAAATCGGTCAGGGACTGTATAGACAAAAAAAATTGGCTGCATGCTTGGTCATTCTGCCAAACATGTTTAAATGCAGTAGCTTTGTATGGCCATCATAAGCAAAAGGTGTTTTGAAATACAAACATTATATTGAGATGCTTTTAATGTTCCGCAAGTCTTTCGGCCTTAGGGTGGTTACTGTGGTGGTTACGCAATTTCACCACACGCAAACACAGTGTGGCGATCGTTGGAGGTGCTGCTGCGGCTGTCGTCGCCACCGCCTTTTTTCGTTGTTCTCGACAATGTTGCCACTCACGACACCGAGTCGCCGCACATATTATTGAGACATGACCATACGTGATCAATATATTGTTTAAAAAGTTATTAGCGGCAATACTAATATATTAATACTACTAATATATTGTGCAGTGTAGACCGCATATAACGTATGTCGCGGGAGTCGCGAGAGTCCGCATTATAAGCGGTACCGCGTAATAATCGAAACATCAATTTTTCAGGCCAAAATACATGCCATGAGACAACTTACCTTTGTAAAACACTTTATTTTATGTTAGACGAAGAGGAGTCTTTATTTCACCAGACTAGTACACTTCTTTTTTAAGTGTGTCAATTTTGAAAGAAATGAGCGACTTTTGCCTGGCGCAGCCTTTTAACGGCGCCGCTGGTTGCGGACGGACGTTGCGAGCGTTCAGGATTGCTAACCATAATCACTTTTCTCCGGTGATGAAGACGCGTGAAGATTCGCATCCTTTATACGGTACGCGCCAGTAATACCTTCAGCTTTAGCACAGGCGTGAAATGCTCCAAATAAGAAATCCGGGCGATGTTCGAAAACACAAATGCTTAGAAAGCACCAGTGTAGTCGAAGTAAACAAACACGTCGACACGGGCGTTTCTGCCGTCTTGAGAGTGCCGCCACGACATCGCCGCACGAGTAGGTGGATCTTCCCTTCTAGTACGTGCTGGGTTATCATAGCGGCACACAACGAAAATTCACAGTCAAGGATAGCGCTTTTACGCGGAACGATCGCAACCGACGCCATGTTTGCGGATAGAAGCCGGCCCGCGACCGGCATGCAACGCGCGCTAACACTTCTCCTCGACCTGCGATTGGTCTGTCATTGCGGTTGTTTTCAACGCCAACGCAGCGGAGGGACGCACGCACGTGAACGACACGTGCGTGCGTCCCTCCGTTGGTATGGCAACTGAAGCCTCTCTCTTCACTTCCCTCCGCTTCTTGGAGCCACGACTTCGAGCAACCTCTTTGCCCCGCGAGTGCCGCTTGCGGCTAGCCAGGCTACCGCCGTTATCTAGTGTCGCACAGGGAAGCATGCTGGCTGGCCGGTCAATCGGCGCAATCGTCACGCTCGGCGCGCTGTTCCAGAAACCGCACTATAACCGGTATTTCCCTTCGCGCGCCTGCATTTTAAGCGGTATGTAATTACATGGAGTTCTATGGGAGGCGAACCGGTGGTTTAAAAAGGCCGCGCTATACCCGGTCCTGCACTATAAGCGGTTACGTTGTAAGTGGTCTATACTGTACATTGTTTCTGCGATGGCTGTCTATGCAACTTTCTTTTCACCCTTGCTCACTGTTCCCTGGTGTGCCTGTTTGTGCAGGAAGAGCAGTACAGCCAGGACTTGCTCCACCTTCGCCAGCTCCTGTCCCAGTCGGAGCACAGGCTCAAGCTGGCACTGGGTGCTCTCGGCACCACCCCCGAAGAGAGGGCGCAGAACCTCAAGCTCCAAGAGGTGTGTGCTCGGCTCTCTGTGGGCGGGGGGAGGCCTTCGCTCAGGGGTGCCTTCGCCCGGTCGGTTTGGGGGGGGGAAATTGTGGATGCACTGGAAACATTTGCACAGTTCGGCACATGCCACATGTCACCGAACGGCGTTCCTAGGCAGAACGAGCCTCGCGGTTTGTGGCAGGTGGTTGTGCTGCGTCCACGCAATGCACCACGTAGACGAAAGCGGCTGTTCATTAAAA
Organism: Ixodes scapularis; assembly: GCF_016920785.2. NCBI lineage: Eukaryota > Metazoa > Arthropoda > Arachnida > Ixodida > Ixodidae > Ixodes > Ixodes scapularis. The sequence continues at coordinate 72,153,440 of NW_024609836.1, forward strand.
TGTTTTTGTAAAAAAAAACAAAAAAATCTTTACTCCTACTATTAGGGTCTAAAAAATGAGTCTCTAAAAGCAGCTGTATGCAAGTTTGACAATTTACAGATACCATGCGCTCGGGTTACGGTCACTACGAGAGTTGTGGATCGGGCGTGTCTATAACAGCTATAACCAGAGTATTGTTGCACCTGTACGTAAATCGGTTATCAGAAACATGATCGATAGCCCGGCTGCGCCGCGGTTATGATCGTACGCACGGCTCGTTTTCCTAAGGACTGCCGTTGGGAAATATTCAGCGCAGTGCACACAGGCAGCCCCTGTGAATCGAGGCCCTTAAGCCATGCTAGTAAAGGCCAGCCTTTAGAAACCTGTAGAAGCCAAGTAGTCCCCGCTAGTGGAAAAATAAAATCCCGCTTCCCAACTTCCCTTTTGCTGCAGTCGTAGACATAGTCTAGCGCTCGTTTTCCTTTTTTTTTTTTTTTGCATTCCCGCTAGGCCCAGAGGTGGTAGCCAGCGTTGCATAACCGAGCTCTGGTGTTTCTCTCTTCCCCGGTATCGAACTCTCCTCCCACCCCCCTAGGCTCTTAAGGATGAGGTCAAAAAGTACCGGCAGCAAATGGCACAGCTGCAGGACCGCATACACAAGCTCGGACAGCGACAGTCGCCCGACGAACACCCCGTACGCCTCACGGTGGACGGCTCGTACCGGCCGTACGTGCGAACACCCCGAGGCAGTGCCCGCCCGTCCAGAGAAGCCACTCCCGAACCAGGCCAGACGTCCTCTTCCCCATACGGCCCGGGGCAAGACCTCGAGCAGGCGCTGAAGGGTTCACCGTTCCTCCAGCTGCCCAAGGGCTCTGTCAAGGTCCTGCCTTCGGAGCAAGACGGCACCGAAGAAGTCCTGTTGACCGTCGGGACGCCGCCGGCCCGACACACCGCCGAAGAAAGCGTCGCGACAGAGACGCAGTCAGAAGCTGGGTCGAGCAAGCAGAAGCGGCCCAAGACAGACGAAAAGAGGTCTCATCCTGCTAATGCGGAGAAACGGGAGGTTCTGGAGCAGACGTCAGGGTCGGCTGCAAGACCTACCTACGCCGAAATTCTGTCCGGCAGGGCAAGTCCCCAACCCAGTGGGTCCGTCGAGTCGACAAGCCGCGAAAGCCCACCCACGCAACAGAGCCCTGTCAGGCCACCACAACAAGAGAAGACTATGTCCCAAGTCGAAGTCGAAGAGAGTGCATCGACGGAAGCGGAGGACCACCGGCCTCCCAGCTGCCAAGACGGACAGCTGAACGGTTCGAGTGGGGAACTGTTGTCTCCCACGGCAACGACGGACTCGAAGCGACTGACTTACGCTCAAGTGGCGCGCATGAGTAGCCCCGCCCCGTGCTCGGAGCGCGCGGAAGGCATTGTTTCCGGGAATGGTGCGGAGAGTCGCGAGAGAGGTGCAGTGAGTTCGCCCGACGCGAGCGCAGGGCAGCAGTGTAGCTCCTCGGAGCAGCCCCCCGCCGACGAGGTGGGCGGCAGACGAAAGGCAAAGAAAAAACGAAGGGGGCTGCCCGAAGAGGCGAGTGCGCAAGGGGGTGGCAATGACCCGACCTCCAAGGTTTGATTCGAACAACGCCTCCGCATGTTTGCAGCCGTAGCGGTTTGAACCAAGAGCCCGCCGAACGGTCCTGCCTGATGTTTCGAGACAGACACTAACCGACCCTCTAGTCCGCCCGACGTACCCCCTTCCCACCCCCATTCCCCTCCTAATCGTCGGGCTCGTTGCAACTAACGCTTGTTTTTGGGCGTGTTTTTCGAGACCCGCAGATCTCAAGACTTGGCTTTAGACTACACTACCATTTTTCGTCCCGAGAAACTGCCATGTTGTCCTTTTTTTTCTTGGCGAGTGTGTGTGCGTGTTTTTTGCATAACCTGCTCGTAGCGTCGTCGACCAGAATGGCTTTGATGTGACCCCGGCGGACCGTGACTCTGCGGTCCCGCCGGGGAGGCAGTCACCGCGTGCAGATTTACCCGTAGAAATAGCATGGAATGGCCTGGCTATTGGGCAAATCATTTGTTTCTTTGCTCGTTGGGTTGATGTTTTTAGATGGTGATGTTTTTTTTTCCGACGCATTTGCGCTGATGAGGGTGCCTTTACTGGACATACGCGACCGTTCCACGGCCTTAAGGGGACCCCTGAAGGGTCCCCTCAAATTTCTATTGTAATCTATGTATGAGCGGCCCTCTTGCGAGAGAGAGAACTACCGCATGACTTTGTTTCTGTCCCACCTGTCCGTCTCTCGGTGTACCTGTCACTGTCGTCGTTTCTGTGTCAATACAAAAGTTGTGCACCTGCACCACCAAACCATCCTTCTGGTCTTTCTGTCTCTTCTTTCCACCTGCCCCTCTCTCTCTCTGGCACCTCTCTGCCCTTCCTTCGGCGCTCGTGCCACACTCTCAACAGCGCACAGCGCGTGGCCGGCACGCGCGGGCGTTTCTCTAACGCCTTAGTGTTTTGACTTTCAGGGGCAAGGCGACGCAAGCGAAACGGGCCGGCCAGCAGACCTTACGGACGGTGCCACCCAGGACTTCGCGGGCTACCGGTCTCGTCCACGGGGCGTCGAGGGGCACCAGGCGACAGACGGCGTCGCTCCCTCGCAGGTGGCACGCACGTCGGCAGTTCTCGTCTCCACGGTCAGCAAAGGGTCAGTGGAGCGCCGGCAGGAGGGGCAGGGGTTGCGGGACGGACAGCCCTGGCAGCTCGCGGAAACGTTCACCTCGCGGCTTCCCGAAAGCACGCGAGTCGTCACGTCGGTACGGGAGCACAGCAGCACAGACGCCGTACTGGCGTCCGCGATGGAAAACGTGGAGCGGTTGCTCGGTACGCGCACGTGGGCTTCCTGGCAGTGGCGGTCCTCCGAGAGCGGGAGCCCCTCCACGGAACCAACCGCGTCGCAGTCACCGTTCTATCAGGGATTAATTGATCAAGGTACCGGCCCACAAGACCGTTTAGAGACAATGTGGACGGTGAGGCGGCAGGAACGTAGCCCGTCGCCCCTACCGCCCTCGGTGCTGGCGGCACGGGGGGTTGCGGAGGGGGACTCCTCGCTCGAAGGTGCCAGAGAGATCGTTGGCACCGTACGCGAGGTGCCTGTCACTGTTGGGGAGCTCCACGGAGTGGTTCCGGGGGACCTTGGCATGCTGTCGGATGCCACCATCGACCAGCAGCTGAGGACACTGTCTCCGTCCGGCGAGGAGCCACCCGAGGTTCAGGTGGTGGAACACGAGGCGCTAACAGCCGTCGAGCCACTAAGCCTGGTCTCTTCAAGAGTCGTGGAGGATTCGGACGTCAGCAAGACCATCGAGCTCAAGTTCCAGGAGAAGGTCCAGGTGGTGCACTACTCGTTCGAGCTCCCCTCCTTCGCGGAGTTTGGCCAGGAATCTCCCGGGGAGTTTGAGGAGGCAGAGAGCTTCTCAAAGGAAGAAGCGACGATCGGCCGGGCCGGTGCCGGCACCATCGGTGTCGGTCAGGAATGGCTGAGGGGGGCCTCTACATCCGTTGCAGACAGGTTTGGGAACGACGTTTCGACGTGGCGCCAAGGCGTCGATGACGAATTGGTAGTCAGAGGTTTCGGAATTGGAAAGACTAGTCAAAAAGACGGTGCACAGAGATTAAACGTTCAAGAGACGGAAGAAGCGACCAGGGAGAAGGTGCCGGCTGGGGAGGAAGTCGATACAAAGGCTCTCGCTGACCTTGAAACCGTCGAGCCTCCTCCCCGGGGCAAGAAGAAGAAAGGGACGGATGACAAGGAGAGTGGCGTGTTCGGCTCGATTGGCTCTAGTCCGAGGGAGCCTTCTTTCGAAACCTTCTCGGGTCGCCTCACAGCAGTGGACACCCCGCCAGCATTGCCAGTACGGAAACATAAACACAAACATGCGGGCCACGGCACAGATGATGTCTTCGAACAAATCGAACGGCAGTTTGCATTACCTTTGGGAGGGAAGACCATGTCTAAAGAAGATGTCGAACACTTTGTTAGCGGTCCATCAGAAAAACAGTACGATGTCAGTTTGCTCTTTGCTAAAGGTCTTGCGGGAACTCCTGAACAAAAAACGGGAGTTGGCGAAAGGCCTGAAACAACCCCAGAGATGCAGCAGGGCATGCAACCTGAATCAGAACTGGACGGCGAATCTGTAGCCACCACCATTGTCTATAAGATAACGTCTACCAGTTCCGATTCGCAAACCGTTCCCGACGATGCCTTTGTTGACGTGCAAGTTTCACGTCTGGATTTCCTACGGTCAGCAGACGATTCCAGTTTCTTTACTGGCAAGCTCGAGCCTTCTTCACCTGCTGAAACACTGACTAAACAGTCTGAGGGTAAACCGGTTTCTGGAGAGCATCAGCGTCAAGATCGTGACCTTGACAGGCTACGCCATGAGAAAGACCTTTTGCCTAGCAGTCTGCAAGAAAGTACAGAGCCAGGGAAAGCGTCGGAACGCAAGAAAAAGAAGGGCAAAAAAGACGTTGATCCCATTCGGGCCGCCCCGGAAGAAACCATTTGCAAGCAAGAAGGAGAGAAGAAATTGGAAGACCAGGCGGATCAGATGGCTGATCCAGCAACGCTCTCAGTGGACACTAAGGAGCCAAGCCGCGAGACAACCCCAGGGTCCGGAACAGAGAAACTGGACAAAGAAAAAACCGGTGGCTTCCTTAAAGGCATCAAGACTGCCGTTAAAAAAGGAAAGAAGATTGCGGTGCAGCTCCTTCATACCAGCAACCGCGACACAGACAGGCACCCCAGGACGAGCGAGAGCGAGGGCCATCCTGACGTGGAAGGCCAAGAACAAGCTCCTCATCCCAGTGCAGCATCAAAAGATGTTGCCGGGAAACTGAAGAAAAAGAAGAAGAAAAAGAAGCATGTGAAGGAAGGACCACATCTTGTCACGTCTGTCGAAGGAGAGACCGACGAAGATCCCGATCTTGCGTCTGTTTCAAAAGAGTACCCCAAGCAGCTCTTTCCCGGAGAGCATGAAAATGGGTCAGTCCCAGGCGAGAAAAAGCTGGCAGACAGTGAAACAGGGTGGCATCTTTCCAGAACTGTGATTAGCACGGTTACAACAGACCTGTTTCCGGACGACAAGACCAGAAAGACTCCGCAGGACCTTACTATGGCTACACCAGTTGGTGCAACTGTTCCTTATAGCATGGAATTCTTCGAAGGGTCAGGAAAGCTGCCAGAAGAGACCACGGTTCAGTTGACTGCCCAAGAAACACCAAACAAGGACCCTTCCACACCAGAGCTCCTGGAGAAGCCTAGTAGGAAGGGGTACCCACACAGTATGTCTCCTCAGGCTCTGCCTCTGGGGACGACAACAGAGCAGACACCAAAGAGCGAACTCGAACAAGGTGACGCAGCAGATCACGTCGACTTGTCAGTAACTGATCAAAGCAGTCTGCTTTGGCATTTCAAGGTGGATGAGCCCACTCCAAGCATGTCAGCTGGTGTAAACTTCCCATCTTGGGAAGGGCCAGTCACGAAGCACACAGTTTCAACAGTGGCTTCTATTGAGGAAACTCGCAAGACAATCTTTGCAGGTGATAAAGAACCTACCGAAGTTACGTCGTTTAGCTTAGAACCAGAAAAAGACCATGGACAGCCAACAGAACCAGGGTTACAGGAGGTTCAAGGGACTATGCTACCCAAAAAGGCGGATGAGGAGGTTGCTCTTGAGAGGGACGCCCCCACTCTTGTGAGCAGTTCTCTGACTTCTGATGTGCCAGGGGCTGCTTCGGGCACAAACAATCTTCACCCCCTTCTTCAGGTTGAGAGGGCAGTGCCTCTGAAAGATTCTAGGGTTGTTACCCTGGAACTACTCGAGGACTGGGAGCTAGGACCCGAGCAGCCTGGAGTCTCTCCACAAGCAACTCCAAGTCCTCGCACTGAGGAAGACCAAGTAGTGAGCCAAGAGGCACCGACAGAGAAAAAGAAACAGAAGCCCGGGAAAAGCAAGACAATGCCTATCAGTGACGATGAAGCACTTGTACCTCTGGCATCTGAACCCCAGGATGTGAAAGACACGCATCCAGTGTACGATCGTATGGTCCTTCAGGATGTTGTCAAGAAGACCACCTATCTGAGAGACCGAGTAGAGCATGTGATGGACAAACCTGAAGAGTCCCCGGAAGAGCCCGTATTCCTGAAGATAAAGACAAAAAAGCCAAAAGGAAAGGGTGTGGACAGTGTGGAATCAGTTGCACCTCTTTCAGTTGACCAGGTTGTTACCAAGCACACACTCATTGTAGACTCCATTCAGGTGCTTGAAAAGCCTGACGTCAAGGCTCTACCTGAGAGTAGTAACCAAGAGAAAAGTCCACTAAACCAAGTTATGGCTGGAGAGCCAAAGGTACTGAGCTCTGACGAACCACTTAGTGAGCAGCCTGTTGATGAGCTAGAAGCAACTGCTGTAACCGTGTTTGAAAGAGATCCAAAGGGCAATCCCCAAGATCCATCTCAAAGACCTGACTCCCTCAAGAAAAATAAAAAGAAGCCAAAAGGAAAGACTCCTGGTGATGAGCCAACCGACAAGGTTGTCACCAAGCACACAATCATCGAAGACTCGGTTCAGGTGCTCGAAAAGCCTGAGAGTGTTTTTAAAGAAAGGAGCACATTCGGTCAAGTTATGTCGGAAGAGCCAAGTGCACCAGGTCATAAGGAAACTCCCACTATTCCTGCCACTGAGCTGCCCACAAATATGCGTGTAGGAGTTCCAGTTAGCACAGCTTACTCTGACAAAACAAAGAAACCCCAAGAACCTTCTCAGAAACCTGAATCTCTCAAGAAAAAGGGAAAGAAACCAAAAGGAAAGGCTCCAGGTGTAGAGGAAGCCTTTACACCTCTTCAAACTGGTGAAGGGGTCACCAGGCACACTCACATCACGGACTCAGTCTTGGTGCTTGAAAAACTAGATATGAAGGATTTGTCTGAGGACATAGACACAGAAAAGAGTCCAGTTGACCGAGTTCTGGCAGGCAAATCAAAGGCACCAAGCCATGAAAAAACTTCCAGTGCCCCCTCCGCTGCACTGCCTACAGATACCCAAGGAGAGACTCCAGTAATCGTTCCCGACAGCATCGTAAAGGACAAGCCCGAAGAGTTATCTCAGGAACCCATATTCCTGAAGATGAAGATAAAGAAACCCAAAGCAAAGAGTCCAGGGGGTGAGGGAGGCACACCTGTCACAACTGATATGGTGGTTGCCAAGCACATTCTTATTCAGGACCCTGTTCAGCACCCTGAGGTGCCTGAGGAGATTGTCAGTGACAACAGCCCATTCGACGAAGTTCTGGCAGGAGGGTCAAAGGTACCAAGCCATCAAGGAACTCCCACCATACCTTCCACTGTGCAGGTTTCAGATATCCAAGAACATACTCCAGGCAGCAAGGTGGAAGATGATGAAAAAGATGAGCCTGAACCTGTGTTCCTGAAGATGAAGGTAAAGAAACCCAAAGGAAAGATTCCAGATGATGCAGAAACCATCACATCTCTTCCAACTGATCAGGTGGCAGACAAGCATACCTCCTTTGTGGTCCCCCTCCTTGAGAAGCCTGACACCACACGTCTACCTGAGGATATCAGCAAAGGCAAGGGTTCAGTAGACGAAGATGTGACACGCACGCCAAAGCTACTGAGTCGTGAAGAAACTCTCACCATCCCTGCCACTAAGTTGCCAACAGATACTGACAAAGTAACTCCAATATGCAGACTTGACAGTAACAGAACCGACAAGGCCAAAGAGCCATCTCTAGAATCCGAACCTCCAAAGAAGGGAAAGGAACCAGAAGCCGCGACTCCGAGTGATAGGGCTGTCACACCTCCCTCAACTGACCAGGTAGTGACTAGGCACACCCTCATTGTCGACCACATACGAATGACCGAAATACCTGATGGCAAAGACTTTGCACGGGATGCAGGCCAGGGTATCAGTCCTTTCAGCCAGCTTGTTTCTGAAATGGTCAAAGCCCCAAGCAGGGAGGGTAGCCCTGGTGTTTCAGCTGGAGAAAAACTTGGAGATGTTAGTGAAGGTGCCCCTGTGACTCTGATGGAAGAAGACAAAGTAGACAAACCAGATGTGTCATCCGGTGATCCTGGAATCCAGAAGACGAAAGCAAAGAAGGGTATGGCGGTAGATGAGTTTGAAGATCCTCTATCTTCTCCAGCAGATCACACCAGGACGATTCACGTTGTGGACCATGTCCAAGTTCTTAAAAAAACAGATAACAAAGATATGCCAAAGAACATGGAAGAAGGGGCCAGTCCTGTAAACCTGCTTGTGTTTGACAGTGCCAAGACACCAGACAGAGAGACTAGCCCTGGTGTTGCCAGTGGTGAGCTGCCTAGAGATGTACGAGAGGGTACCCCCCTAACTGTGACTGAAAAAGATAAGCAACAGGAACAGCCTGAATCAAAGAAGAAAAAGAAAACAAAAAAGCAGAAAGGCAAGAGTTTGGAAGATGCTGAAAGTTCCATGTCCCTTCCTTCCCATGAAGACCAAGACAAAAGTGATAAGGAGAAGCCTTCTTGGCTAGGAAAAATCATTTCCACTGCCAAAAGCATCCTTTCTGGGGATTCTTCCAGCGAACACACAATGACAACCGATGATGATGGAACTAGAACCAAGGAGGATAAAACACAACGCCTATCTGATGTCTCTAAATCTCAGAAAAAAAAGAAAACCAGAAAACAAAAGGGAAAGACTCGAGATGACGTTGAAACAGCAGCACCTCTTCTGACAGACCTTGACCAACCCACTTCTGCGCATTTCCCAGAGCTTGAAACGCCTGATAGGAAGGGTGTGCCACAAGATGTGAGCAAAGCAGTCCGTCCTTCTGACCCACTCATTTCTGGGGCTCAGAAAACCCCAAGCAGAGAGGATAGCCCTGGTGCTTTTGCTGGTGAACCACCTGTCTATGAGGGTATTCCTCTTACTGAGCCTGAGGAGGTAGAGAAACTACAAGAGCCACCAGAGAAGCCTGAACCCCAGAAGATAAAGAAGCCAAAGGGGAAGACTCAAGGGGATGTCAATACTACAATCTCTTTTCCACATGACAAAGACAAAACTATGGCTGTTCACTTTGGTGATCATGTTGAAATGTTTGAAAATCCTGTTGATAATGGCCTGCCACAGGACACAGACAAACGAGCCAGTCCTTCCAACAAACCTGTTTCTGAGTCGGTGACAATCCCAAGTAGAGAGGTTAGTCCAGGAGTTTCTGCTGGTGAACCACTTCAAGATGTTTGCGAAAGTACTCCTCCGATTGTCACTGAAGATAAAAAGACCGTCGAACCACAAGAACCACTTGAGAAGTCGGGATCCAAGAAGAAAAAGAAAACAAAGCAGAAAAAGGATGTTCAGGCTGATTTACCTCTTCTAACTGATCAAGATCAAATCAAGACTACATATGTTTCTGACCATGTCCAAGCACTTGAAAGTTCTGATGACAAAGGTATCCCAGATGATGGAGGCAAAGCAGTCAGTCCATTAGACCAACTTGTTGCTGAGTTGGTAAGGACCCCAAGCAGAGAGGCTAGCCCGGGTGCTTCTGCTGATGAGCCTCTTGGAGGTTTCCATGAGGGCACCCCTATCACTGTGACAGAGAAAGATGCAGTCAAACCACAGGAGCCATCTAAGGATCCTGAAATCCAAAATAAAAAGATGGCAGAGGAGCAAACAAGAAAAACCCCAAAAGATGTTGAGACTGCTACGCCTCACCTTGCTGACCAAGACCATATTTGGACTTTCCACATTTTAGACCATGTTCAAGTGCTTGAAGGGCCTGATGGCAAAAGCCTGCAGCAGGATCCAGGCAAAGACACCAGGCCTTTCAACAAACTTGTTTCTGGGATGGTAAAGACCCCAAGCGGAGAGAGTAGCCCTGGCATTTCTGCTGGCGAACCACTTAGAGATTTCTGTGAAGATATTCCATTGACTGGAAATGACAAGTCAGACAAACCACAAGAGCTGTCTAAGGAGCCTGAATCCCAGGAGAACAAGGAACCAGAAAAATCTAAAAGAAAAAATCTAGACAATGTTGATTCTGCCAGGTCTTTTCCAAGCAACCAAGACCAGGCAGGAACTGTCTACATTCTTGAAGATGTCCAACTACTTGGAAGGCCTGATAGAAACGATTTGCCACAGGATACTTCCAAAGGCACCAGTCCTTTCGACAAGTTTGTTTCTGAGGTGGTAAAGACCCCAAGTAGAGAGACTAGCCCGGGTGTTTCTGCTGGTGAACCACTTAGAGATGTCTATGAAGGTATATCTGTGACCGTGAATCTAACGGACAAGCCACAAGGTCCACTCAAAGAGCCTGAATTTCAGAAGGCTCAGATAATGGCAAGGGCGACAACTAAACCTCAGGAAGATGACAAACTCGTATCCGAGATGGTTGACACCTCAGCCAGAGAAAGCAGCCCTGGTGTGTCAACTGGTGAAATACTCAGAAATACACATGAGGGTACTCCTGTGAGCTTGAAAGAAAGCAAGGAGCAAATGCAACTACAACCTGATGACCCTGCATTGAAGAAAAAGAAGAAATCAAAAAAGCAAAAAGAAACGACTCTCCAGAACGACGAGCCTGAACAAGACAAAGGCAAAAAGGAGAAGGCAACCTGGTTAGGAAAAATCATCTCCACAGCGAAGCACATCATTTCTGGGGATTCTACTGAATCCTCAACACTAATCACTGAAGACAGGACTGGAAACGACAATAAACAGGATGCTCCATACAAGGAACCATCTTCAAAAAAGAAATCAAAGAAGTCTAAAAAACAAAAGTCCATGACACAGCCTGTTGAAAAGAGTGAACCACCACATGAGAAAGCAGACATCACACCTGTCCCAATGAATGTGGGCAAACCAGCCTCTTCTTTCGATTTACTGGTTTCAGACAAGGTCAAGACCCCAAGCCGAGAAGGTATTCCCACCACCTTGGTCACAGAAGAGAAGGTGACAAAACCAGAAGAGTTGAGGGAAGAACCCGAATTGTTGAATAAAAAGAGGACGAAAAAACCAAAGGAAAAAACTCCAGATGACCAGGAAAGAGTGGCTCCTCTTCCCACAGATAAAGACAAGATCAAGGGTGCAATCGTGTTGGATCATGTCCAGATCACTGAGAAGACGGACATTTCACCTGTCCCAGAAGATGTGGGCAAGCCAGTCAGTCCTTTTGATTTACCTGTCTCAGACAAGGCCAAGACCCCAAGCCGAGAAGGTACTCCCATCACCTTGGTGGATACAGAAGACAAGGTGACAAAACCTGAAAAGCCCTTGGAAGAACCAGAATTGCACAAGAGAAAGAAGACGAAGAAACCAAAGAAAAAGACTGCAGATGACCAAGAGGCAGTGGCTTCTCTTCCCACAGATGAAGACAAGCTCAAGGGTGCAGTCATCTTGGACCATGTCCAGATCATTGAGAAGATGAACATTACACCTGTCCCAGAAGATCTGAGCAAGCTAGCCAGTCCTTTTGATTTACCTGTCTCAGACAAGGCCAAGACCCCAAACCGAGAAGGTACTCCCATCACCTTGGTTACAGATGACAAGGTGGCAAAGCCAGAAGAGTCAGAAATACACAAGAGAAAGAAGACAAAAAAACCAAAGGGAAAGACTCTGGATGACCAGGGGGAACTGGCTTCTCTCCCCACAGATGAAGACAAGATCAAGGGTGCAGTAATTTTAGACCATGTCCAGACTGTTGATAAATCAGATATCACACTTGTCCCCGAAGATGTGAGCAAGCCAGCTTGTCCTTTTAATTTACTTGCTTCAGACAAGGCCCAGACCCTAAGCCGAGAAGGTTCCCCCGTCACGTTGGTTACAGAAGACAAGATGACAAAACCTGAAGAGTCTTCAGTAGAGCCAGAATCGCACAAAAGAAAGAAGATGAAAAAACTAAAAGGAAGAACTCCAGATGACCAGGAGGTGGTGGCTCCTCTTCCCACAGATGAAGACAAGATCAAAAAGGCAGTCATCTTGGACCATGTCCAGATTATTGAGAAAGCAGACATCACACAGGTCCCAGAGGATGTGAGCAAGCCAGCCACCCCTTTCGATTCATTGGTCTCGGACAAAGCCAAGGCCCCAAGCCGAGAAGATGCTTCCATTACCTTGGGTGCAAAAGACAAGGTGACAAAACCAGTAGAGCCATCAGAAGAGCCAGAATTACACAAGGGAAAGAAGACAAAAAAAGCAAGGGGAAAGACTCCAGATGACCAGGAGGAAGGGGCTCATCTTCCCACAGATGAAGACAAGACCAAGGATCCGGTAATCTTGGACCATGTCCAGATCAGTGAGAGGATGGACATTATACCTGTCCCAGAAGATGTGGGCAAGGCAGCTAGTTCTTTTGACTTACTTGTCTCAGACAAGGCCAAGACCCCAAGTCGAGAAGGTACACCCACCACCTTGGTTACGGGTGACAAGGTGACAAAACCAGAAGAGCCATCTGAAGAGCCAGAATTGCACAAGAAAAAGAAAAAAAAACCAAAGCCAAGGACTCCAGATGATCAGGAAGTGGTGGCTCCTCTTCCCACTGATGAAGACAAGGTCAAGGGTGCAGTCATCTTGGACCATGTGCAGATCAATCAAAAGATGGACATTACTCCTATCCCAGAAGATGTGGACAAGCCAACCAGTCCTTTTGCTTTACCTGTATCAGACAAGGCCGAGATCTCAAGCCGAGAAGGTACTCCCACTACCTTGGTTACAGATGACAAGGTGACAAAACCAGAAGAGCCATCTGAAGAGCTGGAATTACACAAGAGAAAGAAGATAAAAAAACCACAGGGAGAGACTCCAGATATCCACTTGGCAGTGGCTTCTCTTCCCACAGATGAAAACAAGATCAAGGGGACGGTCTTTTTCGACCATGTCCAGATCATTGAGAAAGTTAACGTCACACCTGTCCCAGAAATTGTGGGCAAGCCAGTCAGTCCTTTTGATTTACCTGTCTCGGACAAGGCAAAGACCCCAAGCCGGGAAGGTACTCCCATTTCCTTGGTTACAGATGGCAAGGTGACAAAACCAGAAGAGTCAGAAATACACAAGAAAAAGAAAACAAAAAAACCAAAGGGAAAAACTTCAGATGACCAGGAGGAACTGGCTCCTCTTCCCACTGATCAAGACAAGCTCAACGATGCAATAATCTTGGGCTATGCCCAGACTGTTGAGAAATCAGACATCACACCTGTCCCAGATGATGTGAGCAAGCCAGCCAGTCCTTTTGATTCACCTGTCTCGGACAAAGCCAAGACCCCAAGCCGAGAAGGTGCTCCATCCACCTTGGATGCAGAAGACAAGGTGACAAAACCAGTAGAGTCATCAGAAGAGCCAGAATTACTCAACAGAAAGAAGACAAAAAGAACAAAGGGAAAGACTCGAGAAAACCAAGAGGAAGTGGCTCGTCTTCCCACAGATGAAGACAAGACCAAGGATGCAGTAATTTTGGACAATGTCCAGATCATTGAGAAGATAGACGTTACACCTGTCTCAGAAGATGTGGGCAAGGCAGCTGGTCCTTTTGATTTACTTGTCTCAGACAAGGCCGAGACCCCAAGTCGAGAAGGTGCTCCCACCACCTTGGTTACGGATGACAAGGAGACAAAACCAGAAGAGCCATTTGAAGAGGAAAAATTACACAAAACAAAGAAAACCAAAAAACCAAAAGGAAAGTCTCCAGATGACCAGGAGGCAGTGGCTCCTCTTCCCACAGATGAAGACAAGAACAAGGGGGCAGTCATCTTGGACCATGTCCAGATCATTGAGAAAGCAAACATCACACCTGTCCCAGAAGATGTGGGCAAGTCAGCCAGTCCTTTTGATTTACCTGTCTCCGACAGGGCAAAGACCCCAAGCCGAGAGGGTACTCCCATCACCTTGGTTACAGATGACAAGATGACAAAACCAGAAGAGCCATCAGAAGAGGAAGAATTACACAAGAAAATGAAGACAAAAAAACAAAAGGGGGAGACTCCAGATGACCAGGAGGAAGTGGCTCATCTTTGCACAGATAAAGACAAGATCAAGGATGCAGTAACCTTGGACCATGTCCAGATCGTTGAGAAATCAGACATCACACCTGTCCCAGAAAATGTATGCAAGCCAGCCAGTCTTTCTGATTTAGTTGTCTCAGACAAGGCCCAGACCAAAAGCCGAGAAGGTACTCCCGTCACCTTGGTTACAGAAGACAAGATGACAAAAGCAGAAGAGCCATGTGAAGAGCCAGAATTACACAAGAAAAAGAAGACCAAAAGACCAAAGGAGAAGGCTCCAGATGATCAGGAGGCAGTGGCTCCTCTTCCCACAGATGAAGACGAGATCAAGGAGGCAGTCATCTTGGACCATGTCCAGATCATTGAGAAAGAGGACATCACATATGTCCCAGAAGATGTGGACAAGCCAGCCAGTCCTTTCGCTTCATTGGTCTCAGATAAGGCCAAGATTCCAAGCCGAGAAGGTACTCCCACCACCTTGGTTACAGAAGGCAAGGTGACAAAACCATTAGAACTGTGGGAAGGACCTGAATTGCACAAGAAAGAGAAGACAAAACAACGAAAGGAAAAAACTCCAGATGACAAGGAAGCAGTGGCTCCTCTTCCCACAGATGAAAACAAAATCAAGAGTGTAGTCACCTTGGACCATGTCCAGATCATCGAGAAGACGGACATTACACCTGTCCCAGAAGATGTGGGCAAGCCTGCCCGTCCTTTCGATTCACTGGTGTCAGGCAAGGCCAAGATCCCAAGTCGAGAAGGTTCTCCCACCACCTTGGTCACAGAAGGCAAGGTGACAAAACCAGAAGATCTGTGGGAAGAACCTGAGTTGCTCAAGAAAAAGGAGACAAAACAACCAAAGGGAAGGACTCCAGATGACAAGGAGTCACTGGCCCCTCTTCCCACAGATGAAGAAAAGATCACGGGCGCAGTCATCTTTGACGACGTCCAGATCATTGAGAAGATGGACATTACACCTGTTCTGGAAAATGTGGGCAAGCCAGCCAGCCCTTTCGATTCACCAATCTCGGACAATCTCAGGGCTTCAAACGAAGAAGGTAGTCCCATCAGCTTAGTTACAGAATGCATGGTGACAAAACCAGGTGAGCCATCGGAACCAGAATTGCACAAAAAAAGGAAAATGAAAAAACTAAAGGCAAATACTCCAGATGACCAGGAGGCCCAGGCTCCTCTTTCCTCAGATGAAGACAAGGTGAAGGGCACAGTAATCTTGGACCATGTCCCGATCATTGAGAAAACGGACGTCATATTTGTTCCAGAAGAAGTAGGCAAGCCTGCCAGTCCTTCCGATTTACCAGTCTCTGACAAGGCAAAGATCCCAATTCAAGAAGGTATTCCCCTCACCTCGGTTACAGATGACAGGGTGACAAGACCTGAAGAACCAGAATTACACAAGAGAAAAAAGACAAAAAAGCCAAAGGGAAAGACTCCAGATGACCAGAAGGCAGTGGCTCCTCCCCTCACAGATGAAGACAAGATCAAAGGGGCAGTCATCTTGGACCATGTCCAGCTAATTGAGAAAGCTGACGTGATACCTGTCCCAGAAGATGTGGGCAAGCCAGGCAGTCCTTTTGTTTTACCTGTCTCAGACAAGGCAAAAACCTCAAGCCAAGAAAGCAGCCCCATCACCTTGGTTACAGATGACAAGGTGACAAAACCAGAAGAGCCATCGGAAGAGCTAGAATTGCACAAGAAAAAGAAGACCAAAAAACCAAAGAGAAAGACTTCAGATGACCAGGAGGCAGTGGCTCCTCTTCCCACAGATGAAGACAAAATCGAGGGTGCAGTAATCTTGGACCATATCCAGACCTTTGAGAAATTGGACATTGTACCTGTCACAGAAGATGTGGACAGGCCAGCCAGTCCTTTTGATTTACCTGTCTCAGACGAGGCCAAGACCCCAAGCCGAGAGGGTACTCCCATAACCTGGGTTACAGAAAACAAGGTGACGAAAGCAGAAGAGCCATCTGAAGAGCCAGAATTACACAAGAGAAAGAAGGCAAAAAAACCAAAGGGAAGGACTCCAGATGACCAGGATGCCGTGGCTCCTCTTCCCACAGATGAAGCCAAAATCAAGGGTGCAATCATCTCGGACCATATCGAGATCACTGAGAAAACGGACATCACACCTGTCCCAGAAGATGTGGGCAAGCCAGCCAGTCCTTTCGATTCACTTGTCTCAGACAAAGTTAAGGCCACCAGCCAAGAAGGTTCTCCCACCACCTTGGTTACAGAAGGCAAGGTGACAAAACCAGAACAGTGGGAAGAACCTAAATTTCACAAAAAAGAGAAGACAAAACATCGAAAGAAAAAAACTCCAGATGACCAGGAAGCAGTGGCTCCTCTTCCCACAGATGAAGACAAGATCAAGGGTGCCAAAATCTTGGACCATGTTCAGGTCCTTGAGGAAACGGACAATACAGACTTTCTAGAAGATGTGAACAAGCCAGCCAGATCTTTCGATTCACCGGTCTCGGGCAAGGCCACGACCCCAAGCCGAGAAGGTTCTCCCACCACCTTGGTTACAGAAGGCAAGGTGACAAAACCAGAAGATCTGTGGGAAGAACCTGGGTTGCACAAGAAAAAGAAGACAAAACAACCAAAGGGAAGGACTCCAGATGACAAGGAGGCAGTGGCTCCGCTTCCCACAGATGAAGACAAGGTCAAGTGCTCAGTCATCTTTGACCATGTGCAGATCATTGAGAAGATAGACATTACACCTGTTCCGGAAGATGTCGGCAAGCTAGCCAGTCCTTTCGATTCACCAATCTCAGACAATCTCAGGGCTTCAAGGGAAGAAGGTACTGCCATCACCTTGGTTACAGAACACATGGTAACGAAACCAGAAGAGCCATCGGAACCAGAATTGTACAAGAAAAGGAAGATGAAAAAACTAAAGGGAAAGACTCCAGATGACCAGGAGACTGAGGCTCCTCTTCCCTCAGATGAAGACAAGGTGAAAGGCACAGTAATCTTGGACCATGTCCAGATCACTGAGAAAACGGACATCACATTTCTTCCAGAAGATGTGGGCGAGCCAGCCAGTCCTTTTGGTTTACCGGTCCCAGACAAGGCCAAGACACCAAGCCGAGAAGGTACTCCAATCACATTGGATACAGAAGACAATGCGACTAAACCAGTAGAGCCATCAGAAGAGTTGGAATTGAACAAGAGAAAGAAGACAAAAAAGCCAAAAGGAAGGACCCCGGATGACCAGGAGGCAGTACCTCCTCTACTCACAGATGAAAACAAGATCAAGGAGGCAGTCATGTTGGACCGTATCCACATAATTGAGAAATCGGACATCACACCTGTCCCAGAAGACGTGAGCAAGCCAGCAAGTCCTTTTGATTCACCTGTCTCAGACAAGGCAAAAACCCCAAGCCGAGAAGGTAGTCCTATCACCTTGGTTACAGATGACAAGGAGACAAAACCAGAAGAGCCATCGGAAGAGCCAAAATTACACAAGAAAAGAAAGACTAAAAAACCAAAGGGAAAAACTCCAGACGACCAGGAGGAAGTGGCTCCTCTTCCCATGGATAAAGATCAAATCAAGGGGGCAATCACGTTGGACTATATCCAGGTCATTGAGAAAACGGACGTCACATTTGTTCCAGAAGAAGTGGGCAAGCCTCCCAGTCCTTCCGATTTACTGGTCTCTGACAAGGCAAAGATCCCAATTCAAGAAGGTACCCCCATTACCTCGGTTACAGATGACAAGGTGACAAGACCTGAAAAGCCAGAATTACACAAGAGAAAGGAAACAAAAAAGCCAAAGGGAAGGACACCAGGTGACCAGGAGGCAGTGGCTCCTCTACTCACAGATGAAGACAAGATCAAGGGGGCAGTCATCTTGGACCATGTCCAGCTAATTGAGAAAGTGGATGTCACACCTGTCCCTGAAGATGTGGACAAGCCAGACAGTCCTTTTGATTTATCTCTCTCAGACAAGGCAAAAACCCCAAGCCAGGAAGGTAGTCCCATCACCTTGGTTATAGATGACGAGGTGACAAAACCAGAAGAGCCATCGGAAGAGCTAGAATTACACAAGAGAAAGAAGATCAAAAAACCAAAAAGAAAGACTTCAGATGACCAGGAGGCAGTGGCTCCTCTTCCCACAGATGAAGACAAAATCGAGGGTGCAGTAATCTTGGACCATATCCAGACCTTTGAGAAATTGGACATTGCACCTGTCACAGAAGATGTGGGCAAGCCAGCCAGTCCTTTTGATTTACCTGTCTCAGACGAGGCCAAGACCCCAAACCGAGAAGGTACTCCTATCACATTGGTTACAGAAGACAATCTGACGAAAGCTGAAGAGCCAGAGTTAAACAAGAGAAAGAAGACGAAAAAACCAAAGGGAAGGGCTCCAGATGACTATGAAGCACTGGCTTCTCTTCCCACAGATGAAGACAAGATCAAGGGTGCAGTAATCTTGGACCATGTCCAGACCATTGAGAAATCGGACATCACACATGTCACAGAAGATGTGGCCAAGCCAGTCACTCCTTTTGATTTACCTGTCTCGGAGAAGGTCAAGACCTCAAGCCGAGAAGGTACTCCCATCACCAACACCTTGGTTGCAGAAGAAAAGGTGACAAAAACGGAAGAGTCATCTGAAGAGCCAGAATCACACAAGAGAAAGAAGACCAAAAAACCAAAGGGAATAACTCCAGATGACCAGGAGGCAGTGGCTCCTCTTCTTACAGATGAAGACAAGATCAAGGATGCAGTAGTCCTTGACCAAGTCCATATCATTGAGAAAGCGGACATTGCACCTAACCCAGAAGATGTGGGCAAGCCAGACGGTCCTTTTGATTTACCTGTCTTAGACAAGGCCAAGACCCCAAGCCGAGAAGGTACTCCCATCATCTTGGTTACAGACGATAAGTTGACAAAAGCAGAAGAGCCATCTGAAGAGCCAGAATCACACAAGAAAAAGAAGACCAAAAAACCAAAGGGAAAGGCTCCAGATTACCGGGAAGCAGTGGCTCTGCTTTCCACAGATGAAGACAGAATTACTGGTACTGTCATCTTGGACCATGTCCAGGTCATTGAGAAAGCAGATTTCACTGCTGTAGCAGAGGATGCAGGCAAGCCAGCCAGTCCTTTTGATTTACCTCTCTCTGACAAGGCAAATACGCCAAGCCGAGAAGGTACTCCCATCCTCTTGGTTACAGATGACAAGGTGACAAAACCAGAAAAGCCTGAATTACACAAGAAAAAGAAGACGATTAAGCAAAAGGGAAAGACTCTAGACGACCAGGTGCCTCTTACTTCTCTTCCGGCTGACGAGGACGAATCCAAGAGTGCTGAAACAGCTCGAAGTACAAATAATGAGTCGTTTGAGAATATACTGCTAGCATCTTCTGAGGAACCTCGAGTAGTTCCTTCTACTGATACTGACAAAGGTGATGAACAGAGTTCAAGTTGGATAGGAAAAATTATCTCAACTGCAAAGAGCATGCTTTCTGGAGATTCTCAAAGTGATTCCATTACATGGGCTTTCCCTGAAGAAACTAAGGAGGATTCTCATAGTATGAGTCCACTTGAAAACCAATGGAAGGAAACAAGTTCTAGTAACCTTCCGGGTGTTGCCATCCACAATCTTCTTGAGGATATCTCTGGTGGAACTTCTGAATTCCTTGATGAAGGACACAAGACAGTCAAAACACAGGAACCATCAGAGGAGCCTGATTCTGAGAATAGAAAAATAAGAAAGCCAAAAAGAAAGGCTCCAGCTGAGGAAAAAGCTGAGTCACATTTACCAACAGAGAAGAAGGATGCCAAGGGAGTCCACTCTGTGGAAGATGGCTACATCCTTGGGAAGCCTGATGATAAGACTTCACCAGAGTATGTCTTCAAAGGAATGGGCACTTTCAAGGCTCCAGAAACTGAGGAAATGAATACGCCAAGCCGTGAGGGAACCCCTGGTGTTTCTACCGGGGAGCGACTCAGACATGCTCCTGATAGAGTTCTCAGATCCCTGGAGGAAGATGCCAAGGCATGCCAACCACAGGAGCCATCAGAAAAGCCAGATTTCGAGAAGAAACCGGCAAAGAAACCAAAAGAAAAGACTCCAGCTGATATAGATGCTGAGACACAGCTAAAAACAGAGAAGGAGAATGTCAAGAAAGTCCTCTCTGTGGAAGATGCCCACATCTTTGGGAAGCCTGACTATATGACTTCACCTGAGGATGTCTTCAAAGAAACGGGCACTTTCGAGGCACCAGGAACAGAGAAAACTAGGACGCCAAGCCGTGAGAGAACCCCTGGGGTTTCCGCTGGGGAGCTGCTCAGAGATGCTCCTGAAAGAGTTCCTGAATCACTGGAGGAAGATGCAAAGACATACAAGCCACAGGAACCATCAGAACAGCCAGATTTCCAGAAGAAGAAAAAGGTAAAAAAAGCAAAAGGAAAGACTCTACCTGAGAAAGAAGCTGAGACACAGCTACCAAGAGAGAAGACCGATGTCATGGGAGTCCTCCCTGTAGAAGATGCTCACATCTTCGGGAAGCCTGATTATATGACTTCTCCAGAGGATGTCTTCAAAGAGACCGGCACTTTCGAGGCTCCAGGAACAGAGAAAACCAAGGTGCCAAGCCGTGAGGGAACCCCTGGGGTTTCCACTGGGGAGCTACTCAGAGATGTTCATGACAGAGATCCTGGATCCCTGGAAGAAGAAGATGCCAAGGCACACAAGCCACAGAAACCATCAGAACAGCCAGATTCCCAGAAGAAAAAGGCAAAGAAAGCAAAAGGAAAGACTCTACCTGAGAAAGAAGCTGAGACACAGCTACCAAGAGAGAAGACCGATGTCATGGGAGTCCTCCCTGTAGAAGATGCTCACATCTTCGGGAAGCCTGATTATATGACTGCTCCAGAGGATGTCTTCAAAGAGACCGGCACTTTCGAGGCTCCAGGAACAGAGAAAACCAAGGTGCCAAGCCGTGAGGGAACCCCTGGGGTTTCCACTGGGGAGCTACTCAGAGATGTTCATGACAGAGATCCTGGATCCCTGGAAGAAGAAGAAGCCAATGCACACAAGCCACAGAAACCATCAGAAGAGCCAGATTCCCAGAAGAAAAAGGCAAAGAAAGCAAAAGGAAAGACTCTACCTGAGGAAGAAGCTGAGACACAGCTACCAAGAGAGAAGACCGATGTCATGGGAGTCCTCCCTGTAGAAGATGCTCACATCTTCGGGAAGCCTGATTATATGACTTCTCCAGAGGATGTCTTCAAACAGACCGGCACTTTCGAGGCTTCAGGAACAGAGAAAACCAGGGTGCCAAGCCGTGAGGGAACCCCTGGGGTTTCCACCGGGGAGCTACTCAGAGATGTTCCTGACAGAGTTCCTGAATCCCTTGAAGAAGAAGATGCCAAGGCATATAAGCCAGAGAAACCATCAGAAGAGCCAGATTCCCAGAAGAAAAAGGCAAAGAAAGCAAAGGGAATGACTCTACCTGAGGAAGAAGCTGAGACACAGCTACCAAGAGAGAAGACCGATGTCATGGGAGTCTTCCCTGTAGAAGATGCTCACATCATCGGGAAGCCTTATTATATGACTTCTCCAGAGGATGTCTTCAAAGAGACCAGCACTTTCGAGGCTCCAGGAACAGAGAAAACCAGGGTGCCAAGCCGTGAGGGAACCCCTGGGGTTTCCACCGGCGAGCTACTCAGAGATGTTCATGACAGAGTTCTTGGATCCCTGGAAGAAGAAGATGCCAAGGCATACAAGCCACAGAAACCATCAGAACAGCCAGATTCCCAGAAGAAAAAGGCAAAGAAAGCAAAAGGAAAGACTCTACCTGAGAAAGAAGCTGAGACACAGCTACCAAGAGAGAAGACCGATGTCATGGGAGTCCTCCCTGTAGAAGATGCTCACATCTTCGGGAAGCCTGATTACATGACTTCTCCAGAGGATGTTTTCAAAGAAACCGGCACTTTCGAGGCTCCAGGAACAGAGAAAACCAGGGTGCCAAGCCGTGAGGGAACCCCTGGGGCTTCCACTGGGGAGGTACTCACATATACTCCTGACAGAGTTCCTGGATCTCTGGAAGAGGATACCAAGGCATACAAGCCACAGGAACCATTAGAAGAGCCAGATTCAAAGATGAAGAGGGCAAAGAAACCAAAAGGAAAGGCTCCAGTTGAGGAAGAAGCTGAGGCACAGCTACCAACAGAGAAGAAGGATGTCAAAAAAGTCTTTCCTGTGGAAGATTCCCACATCTTTGGGAAGCCCGGTTATATAACTACACCAGGGGATGTCTTCAAAGAAACGGGCACTTTCGGGGCTCCAGGAACAGAGAAAACAAGGACGCCAAGCCGTGAGGGAACCCCTGGGGTTTCCCCTGGGGAGCTACTCAGAGATGCTTCTGAAAGAGGTCCTGGATCCCTGGAGGAAGAAGCCAAGGCATACAAGTCACAGAAACCACCAGAAGAGCCAGATTTCGAGAAGAAGGGAAAGGCAAAGAAACCAAAAGGAAAGACTCCAGTTGAGGAAGAAGCTGAGGCACAGCTACCAACAGAGAAGAAGGATGTCAAGAACGTCCTTCCTGTGGAAGATGCCCACATCTTTGGGAGGCCTGACTATATGTCTTCACCAGAGGATGTCTTCAAAGAAATGGGCACTTTCGAGGCTCCAGGAACAGAGAAAACAAGGACGCCAAGCCGTGAGGGAACCCCTGGGGTTTCCCCTGGGGAGCTACTCAGAGATGCTTCTGAAAGAGGTCCTGGATCCCTGGAGGAAGAAGCCAAGGCATACAAGTCACAGAAACCACCAGAAGAGCCAGATTTCGAGAAGAAGAAAAAGGCAAAGAAACCAAAAGGAAAGACTCCAGTTGAGGAAGAAGCCGAGACACAGCTACCAACAAAGAAGAAGGATGTCAAGAAAGTTCTCCCTGTGGAAGATGCCTGCATCTTTGGGAAGCCTGACTATATGACTTCACCTGAAGATGTCTTCAAAGAAACGGGCACTTTTGGGGCTCCAGGAACAGAAAAAACAAGGACGCCGAGCCGTGAGGGAACTCCTGGGGTTTCCGCTGGGGAGCTACTCAGAGATACCCCTGATAGAGGTCCTGGATCACTGGAGGAAGATGCAGAGGCATACAAGCCACAGGAACTATCAGAAGAGCCATATTCCCAGAAGAAGAAAAAGGCAAAAAAAACAAAAGGAAAAACTCCAGCTGAGGTAGAAGCTGAGACACAGCTACCAACAGAGAAGAAGGATGTCATGGGAGTCCTCCCCGTGGAAGATGCTCATATCTATGGGAAGCCTGATTACATGACTTCTCTAGAGGATGTCTTCAAAGAAGCGGACACTTTCGAGGCTCCAGGCACAAAGAAAACCAGAGTGCCAAGCCATGAGGGAACTCCTGGTGTATCCACTGGGGAGGTACTTAGGTATACTCCTGACAGAGTTCCTGGATCACTGGAAGAGGACACAGAGGCATACAAGCCACAGGAACTACTAGAAGATCCAGATTCAAAGATGAAGAGGGCAAAGAAACCAAAAGGAAAGACTCCAGTTGAGGAAGAAGCTGAGGCACAGCTACCAACAGAGAAGAAGGATGTCAAGAAAGTCCTTCCTGTGGAAGATGCCCACATTTTTGGGAGGCCTGACTATATGTCTTCACCAGAGAATGTCTTCAAAGAAATGGGCACTTTCGAGGCTCCAGGAACAGAGAAAACAAGGACGCCAAGCCGTGAGGGAACCCCTGGGGTTTCCCCTGGGGAGCTACTCAGAGATGCTTCTGAAAAAGGTCCTAGATCACTGGAGGAAGACACAAAGACCTACAAGCCACAGAAACCATCAGATGAGCCAGATTTTGAGAAGAAGAAAAAGGCAAAGAAACCAAAAGGAAAGACTCTATTTGAGGAGGAAGCTGAGACACTGCTACCAACAGAGAAGAAGGATGTCAAGGGAGTCCTCCCTTTGGAAGATGCCCACATCTTTGGGAAACCTGGCTTTATGACTACACTAGGGGATGACTTCAAGGGAACAAGCACTTTCGAGGCTCCAGGAACAGAGAAAACCAGGGTGCCAAGCCGTGAGGGAACCCCTGGGGTTTCCACTGGGGAGGTACTCAGAGATACTCCTGACAGAGTTCCTGGATCCCTGGAGGAGGATACCAAGGTATACAAGCCACAGGGACCATTAGAAGAGTCAGATTCAAAGATGAAAAGGGCAAAGAAACCAAAAGGAAAGACTCCACTTGAGGAAGAAACTAAGACACTGCTACCAACAGAGAAGAAGGATGTCAAGGGAGTCCTCCCTGTGGAAGATGCTCACATCTATAGGAAGCCTGATTACCTGACTCCTCAAGAGGATGCCTTTAAAGAAACGGGCACTTCCGAGGCTCCAGGAACAGAGAAAACCAGGGTACCAAGCCGTGAGGGAACCCCTGGGGCTTCCACTGAGGAGGTACTCAGAGATACTCCTAATAGAGTTCCTGGATCCCTGGAACGGGATACCAAGGCATACAAGCCACAGGAACCATTAGAAGAGTCAGATTCAAAGATGAAAAGGGCAAAGAAACCAAAAGGAAAGGCTCCAGCTGAGACAGAAGCTGAGACCCAGCTACCAACAGAGGAGGATCTCAAGGCAGTCCTCCCTGTAGAAGATGCCCACATCTCTGGGAAGCCTGACTATGTGACTACGCCTGAGGATGTCTTCAAAGAAACGGGCACTTTCGAGGCTCGAGGAATAGAAAAATCCAGGACGCCAAGCCGTGAGGGAACCCCTGGGGTTTCCACTGGGGAGCTAATCAGAGATGTTCCTGACAGAGTTCCTGGATCCCTGGAGGAAGATGCCAAGGCATACAAGCCACAGGAACCATCAGAAGAGCCAGATTCCCAGGAAAAGAAAAAGACCAAAAAATCAGAAAGAAAGGCTCCAGCTGAGGAAGAAGCTGAGACACAGGTACCAACAGAGAAGCATGTTAAGGGAGTCCTTTCTGTTGAAGATGACCATATCTTTGGGAAACCTGACTTTATCAATGCGTCGGAGGATGTCTTCAAAGGAATGGGCACTTTCAAGGCTCCAGGAACAGAGAAAATCATGACACGGTGCCGTGAGGTAACCCCTGGTGTTTCCACTGGGGAGCTGCTAAAGGAGGCTCCTGACAGAGCTCCTGGATTCCTTGATGAAGATGCCAAGGCTTACAAGCCACAGGAACCATCAGAAGAGCCAGATTCCCAGAAGAAAGAGGCAAAGAAAGCAGAAGGAAAGACACCAGCTCAGGAAGAAGGTGAGACACAGCTGTCAACAGAGAAGAAGGATGTTGAGGGAGTCCCCTGTATGGTCGATACCGATGTCTTTGGGAAGCCTGACTATATTACCACACCAGAGGATGTCTTCAAAGGAACGAGCACTTTTGAGGCTCCAGGAACAGAAAAATCCAGGACGCCAAGCCGTGAGGGAACCCCTGTGGTTACCCCTGGATTTTCGCTCGGAGATGTTTCTGACAAAACTCTCATAGCCACTAATGAACGAGAAGCGCTAGGCATGCCTCAAGAGCCAGTATCCCGAAAGAAAGCAAAGAAGCCTAAAGGCAGTGCACCTGAAAATTATGAAATTATCACATCATCTCCAAGTGACCAAGGCGAAGTGAAGCATGTTTCCATTGGTGACCAAATTTTGGTTCTTGGAAAGCCTGACTCCCCAGTTGAGCCAGAGGGTGATAGTGAAGGAAAGAGCCCCATCGTCGTTGCAGGGTCTGACAATGCTAAAGTTCAAGGCAATGAAGTTTCACTTGGTGTTGCCATCGACGAGGTTCCCACAAAGACCAGGGAAGCATCTCCTGAGGGATTTGAGGTTGTCTCAATGCCCGCAGTGGACCAGTTTAACACCCAGAGTTCAAGTTGGATTGGAAAGATATTCTCTACTGCCAAGACCCTGATCACTGGCGACACTGCTAGTGATACTTTAGTTGAGAAAGATGCAAAATATGCTGATGAAGAGATTAGGACAGGAAAGAGTTCCTTGAAGCCTGATATTTCGAATGAGCCAAGAAGTCCGGAAGGAAGCTTGGTGTCTTCTGGTCAAGACGAAAGCATTTTGGAACTTAGTGCAAGGTCACCAATTTCGGAATCATCACTGATACAGTCACTGCCTGGAAAAGAAGATGATCAAAAATCTTCAGCTCCTTCATTCACGGACGAGCTGTCAAGTCAACCATCCACAGAACTTGATGAAATAGAAAACATGAAAGCTGCTCAGAGTCCCGAACTAGAAACGCTGTCCTCGGAGGAGAGCTTCACTGCTCCGATCGACAAACGTGCCAAGGCCAAATCAAGGAAGCACAAGCAGAAAAAGAAGGGTGAAACATATCTCGTTGCATCGGCAGTGTCAAGCTATGGGGGGAGGCGATCAAGTTCAAAGTCTCCTTCACCTCCAGAGCATCATGGAGGAACACCAAGCAAGGACAGTGTGGACCAACGAGGCTACTTGCAGAGTTCACCAAAAGACAGCGTCTCTCCTCAACCTTTGTTCAGCCAACAAAGAATCCCCGACTCAGCATCCCCTCTACCAGTGCACGATGATGTACACCTTCAGGCCGTTCCTCCAACTGCACCTTTGGAAGACGTGGGTGAATTTGCTTGGGTGGAAACACCAAAGCATGGGGAAAGCTCCTTTGCTAGAGAGGTAGGTGTACCCTCTCCATGGACTGCGTATTCCAAGGATCAAGACCTACGGGGAGATACCACAGGACCCGCACACGAGGACAGCGGGTTTGTCACACTCGAGTTCCCAGAGGACTTGGTGGTGGGCCCGGGAGACCTGTCCACTCCTGGAGATGTTCCTCGTCATCAACAAGCAAGAGGTTGTGATACACAGGCTAACAAGCAATCAGAAGGATTGCTCCCTGGAGTACCACCTCATGATGATCATGCTTCAGACTCTTGGCCTTGGAGAGGCAGTTCTTCAGTTAAGGAACAAAACCTGGACACCGAAGGCTTGAAGTCAGGAATGCCAGAAACATCTGCAGTCCCCGGACACGATGAAACTGCTAGAGGTACGTCATTGTACAGCTGGCTGTTTCCATTTGGATCCAAGGGCAAAGCCATCGATGTGCCAACCTCAGAGCAACAAACAACCTTGCCAGATAATCGGCACACGAAAACATACCCACTGGGTGCGGGCCAACCCTCTGTGGGAGCTGGGTGGACCTCTTTTGGATCACCAGACCTGCTGCCGAGCCAGAAAGGTGCTGCACAAACGGCTTCCCATGAGACTGGAGCTTCCAGAGAACCGTGGCAGTCAGACGCCACTGACAGCAGCAGTTTGCCGGATTGGCTCAATAACCCAAGATGGCCGAGTCGACTGACCTTGGTGATGACCTTCACATTCACGCAGCTGAGGGTCATTGAGAAGCTTCTTGCAGAGGCATCGGGGCTCGACGGGTCGGCAAGACAAGCAAAGCTGCAGGTGGGTCGATTCCCTGCAGCAGACAAATTTTACCAATTGCTGCAGAATTTGTTTGGTACTTGCCTTGAATTAGTGCTTTGTTGGGATTTATAGTAGTGGTAATGGTTTTGTTGCAATCTGAGACTGGCTATATTTTATAAAGACAGTTGCCGAAGTTAAGGCTTGCTTTCTTGAGTCATAGGTTATTACTACAGATACCATACAAGGGCTATGCCTTCAGAGAAGGGTATTTGTACATCCTTCATTTGTCTGAGCAAGCTTTTTTTTCTTGTTTTTAATACAATGTAACCTTTGGACCGTGGAGCTGAAGTTAGTGAAACTCGAGCTAGTCAGCATTTTGAGTAGTAAAAAAAAATATTTTTTTGCCTTCTAGGAGAATAATAGCGCTAACGAATACTCACAGGTGTTAAGGTCATCCTTGTCTTATATTCAAGTAAATATTGTGTACTGTCGTTGTTCAGATCTATAAACTTCAGCTTGGGTGGAAGGCCAAGCTGCTTCATTAGGACACTTGGAGAGGGTTTGGAATGTCGTTGCAGGCCGCACAGGAGCAACTCGACGAACTCAGCGCGGGGCTGTACGATGAAGACGTGTGCCGTGAGCTAGAGATGTCCAACCAAGAGTTCCCCGAGACAGCAGACCATCACGCACAGCTGTCGGACAAGCTGCAGCAACTGCTGAGTCATCTGGAGTCTGCCAAGACATCGGACACCATGGAGCGGTCATCAGAGCCTGGCAGGGTGAGTGCTACCCGGTAGAGTCGTCAGATAAACTTGTGGTTTATGGTATTTTTTGTGGCATCGGTGTAAAACATTACTCAATGTCCTATGTATACGTTCTAGAGCTTGGGTTTCTAAAACCCAGAGATGATCTGTAAGGACGGATTCTTAAGCTTCTCGCATTTTCTTGACCACCCCTGGCCCCGTAACCAGAGTTCAAGCACTATTCTAACAGATCTAAGTTATCAAGATTCATACACTCCTCCCTGGTATGTGTGTTATTGATTACAAGGGCAGCAGGCTTCTGCGCTGCTTTATTCCATCACACGACCAGGGAGAGTTCCTGGTCGTGTGATGATCAAGAGACAGAGGTTCCTAAAATATATGTTAAATTTTACAGACAAATTTCAAACTGTGGTAATGTGCAACCACAAAAAATATCACATTGCAAATGAATTGATTGCCCAAGCCAGTGATTTCCCTACCCACCCCCTAGAGGGTGTACACCTCCCCCCCCCCCCCCCCCCCCCCCCTTTTGTATCTGGGCACCCCCTGAAAAAAGAAAAATTCCACTAAATACAAAGGAAAAAAAAACACGTCATATTTATTTTGCGCGAAACCGTTGTTTTTTCGAGTGCGCTGGCTCGGTGGCATCAGAGCACGAGCCGTTTTGTTGCCTCTCCTCCGCACTGCTAAGCTCCTTGGCTTCTCTTTCCGTTGACATGAGGGGGAACAGAAGGGAGGTTTGCCCGTTCAATATATATATTCGTTATTCACATTACTTGCGCCATCACAGTATTGATACCGTAACTTATATTTTCTGACATTGCTTTTTTGCCTTACTTTGTGCTGTCTTTAAAAAATTACACAGTGTTCATTAAATGTTTAAAGTGGCATGTTGAATGTAAAATTCCAGAACCTTTTTAGGGCACCACGAACGCATCGCTGTCCACATGCAGAAGAAAGAAATAAAAAGCAGCGGAAAAAGAGTGAAGTAAATGTGGAGCACAAGTTTGTCTGCTACTTGCACAGGGGTTGCAATGATGTCAGAACGACAAGCTCTTAATGGCCGATTGAAAAAAAAAGAAAAAAAAATAGTGTGTAGATTTTGAGGCATCTAGCTAGCACTGAGGTCTACTCACTATCTTTCCTATCAAAGCCAATCGGGGCTCAGTGTCGTTCTGATGTCACGGCTGTTCCTGTGCAAGAAGCAGACGACTCGCCCTCCGCATAGGGAAAAGAAATTGCCTTCCTTGTGCATAACCCCCCAACCCCCCCCCCCCCCTCCCCCCCCCCTCCGGTGCTGATAGCTTCGTATTCGCCCCCCGTGCTCGCCCCCCGTGCTGATAGCTTCGTATTCGCGAGGCGGGACAATCAAAAGACCTCCCGGCCGTACGTTCTAACCCTGTTTCAAACTCGGGAAACGCATCCTGCAAAATCAAGATGGGGTTACCGCCCGCGACGCTGCAGACGATGTTGCACCACGTGTGTGCTCACGTGCTCACTTGCGTTAAGGAGCTTGACCTGATGCACGCCAAGTCAGGGTCAGGCAAGATGCGTCCGATGCAATCAGAAAGTTGGCTGGTGAACGGTCTCACGTGATCGCCGGATCCGATCACGCGAAGAACTTGCCGGCGGTTAAACCCGAGATCCAGTGAGGAGTCTTCTTGCAACATGGGTGAAGTTCAGAACGTTCGCTCGTGTGCTCGATACGAACTATATGTTGCGCGCTGGAATCTGCCACGCTGAAAACGTGCAAGTCGTGTGAGAGTGATACTCTGCAGCGAGATCACGACGGTGGCGACGAAGGTGAACGTGGATGCAGTCATTGCGAGCTTTTTGTGGTGGCAATGTGGTGGTCGAAGCTAGTTTTGTTTTGGTTTCGTTTCGTTTGGCGGATGCTTATGCGGGGAGAGGCGCCGTTGTGATCTCGAAAAATCTCCAGGTGCTCGAAATGAATCGTCAGTCCTCCGTTGCGGCGTGCCAGGTACCCTTCGTTAATTTAAGCGTGAAATTTCCATTTTATTTTATTTTTCGTTTTTGTTAGCTTACTGCGCGGCTCGCGTTTGTGCGCCTGAGCGGAGGGCTTCTCTTGCAGTGCACTGCTGCACTGCGGAGAAGCGACAGAGCGGGAGCTGAATCCGTATACTCCAATTTCGGTGTGGCGTTTTTTTTTTTTTTTTTTTTTTGTGTGTGTTTTTTGTGTTTTTTTTTTTTTAACTTTGTAAAAGTGTATAGACGTATTTTAACTATCCCGAGTTTGAGGTGCGACGGTCATATAATTTTAGCTTAGTCCGGATTAATTCTGATGGTCAAATAGAACTTGTCAAGTAATAGTTTATTTTTTTTTCCTTAAGTTTCTTTTTTTTTTTAAATACAGTAATTATTTTAATTTAGATTAATATTTATTTTGAAATTTTCGCAGAAACGTCCAAGTGTGCTAGTTTAACAGGTGGGAAACTGGAAAGCGATCAAACTTGGGATATGTTACGATTGGTGTAATCTGAGCTAGTTGGTTACTCATTATGAAAAAAACCAGCTGAACTAAGGAAAAGGTAGAGATAGAAAGAAAGACACCCGATCGCTGGACTACCAACTGTTTTTATATATAAACCTCCTCTTCATCCTCTTCCTCTCCTTCTGCATAATTCACTTCGTTCCCCCCTTTTCCCCTTTGTTTTACGTTTTATTTTACAAGATGTTGACCCCCTTGGAGAAATAGTTTTTCGGTGCGCAACAAGGTGATTGAAGGTGCACTAATACACCCATCTCCTTTTTCTTCTATGGCAGCAGCTTCTAACATCTCCCGCGCGAGCTGGCTTTTGTGGCGTGCTACGATGTTAACTTGCGCGAGCTTCGCCGTGCACTTGCATGCTCGGCAATGCGCAGATAGGTGCCCCGGCGCTGTCAGGTTCTTTAGGTTGGCTGCGTGCTCACGTGTACGCTCGTTGATGCAGCGTCCCGTTTGCCCAATGTAGCAGCGCCCACATGTCAGTGGTATGCTGTAAACAACCTCTTTTTCGCACGAGGCGAATTGTGTCTTGTGCCTGGTGTTACATTGACTGATCTGGTTGGTCGATGACTGGTTGATCTTCCGGCACATTGAATACGCTTTGTTGGGTGCCGAGCACACAACTTGCACGTCTTGTCGCCTGGCGATCTTTTTTAACTTGTGGGTAACCCCATGTATATATGGGACCACCACAAAAGGTTTCCGTGCATGTTTCTTTTTTTTTTTTTTTGCTGTGGGGTCGTCTTTCTTCTTGATGGTGCGAATGATTTTTTCGCAAATGGAGGCCAATAAAGACTCTGGGTAACCGGCGTCCTGAAGTCTTGAAATTTGTGTATTGAAGCTTTGTTGTATTTGGTGGGGGCAAGTCTTTTTGAGGCTGGCCAGAAGGGCCGTGGCGACTATTCCTTGTTTGACGATTTTGGAATGCTGGGACTCGAAGGGAAGAAACCCTTTATTCGAGCGCGCCTGGTACCTCCAACAAACATGATCTTTTTGAAACTCCAGCACCAGGTCAAGGAACCTAATAGTTTTTTTGATGGGAAGCTCATGGGTGAAAGTGAGCCCCATGCAGCTGTTTTGGAAGTATGTCATTATGGAGTCGAGGCATCCATTTTCTTCTTCAATTGCAGTGGAGCATAAAATAAGAAAGTCATCCACATAGCGAAAAATGACTGATATTCGTGGATCATTTATGACTTTTTGGATAGTTGTTCCACAGGCAGCGAGAAAAATTTCGCATAAAAACGGAGCCACTTGGGATCCGATGCATACCCCACTCTTCTGCACATATTGGCCTCCATTTGCGAAAAAATCATTCGCACCATCAAGAAGAAAGACGACCCCACAGCAAAAAAGAAACATGCACGGAAACCTTTTGTGGTGGTCCCATATATACATGGGGTTACCCACAAGTTAAAAAAGATCGCCAGGCGACAAGACGTGCAAGTTGTGTGCTCGGCACCCAACAAAGCGTATTCAATGTGCCGGAAGATCAACCAGTCATCGACCAACCAGATCAGTCAATGTAACACCAGGCACAAGACACAATTCGCCTCGTGCGAAAAAGAGGTTGTTTACAGCATACCACTGACATGTGGGCGCTGCTACATTGGGCAAACGGGACGCTGCATCAACGAGCGTACACGTGAGCACGCAGCCAACCTAAAGAACCTGACAGCGCCGGGGCACCTATCTGCGCATTGCCGAGCATGCAAGTGCACGGCGAAGCTCGCGCAAGTTAACATCGTAGCACGCCACAAAAGCCAGCTCGCGCGGGAGATGTTAGAAGCTGCTGCCATAGAAGAAAAAGGAGATGGGTGTGTTAGTGCACCTTCAATCACCTTGTTGCGCACCGAAAAACTATTTCTCCAAGGGGGTCAACATCTTGTAAAATAAAACGTAAAACAAAGGGGAAAAGGGGGGAACGAAGTGAATTATGCAGAAGGAGAGGAAGAGGATGAAGAGGAGGTTTATATATAAAAACAGTTGGTAGTCCAGCGATCGGGTGTCTTTCTTTCTATCTCTACCTTTTCCTTAGTTCAGCTGGTTTTTTTCATATTGGGATATGTTATATTAGTAGGATCGGAGAAATGCCAGTTTTTGCCTTGGCCCCGGTGATCAATACTTTTGTCAATTTATAAACTGACAAAAGTTCTGCCGAACTAGCCGGCTGCATTCTGTTGTATTTCAAAAATAACCCCAAATTAGTTTTTTTTTTTTTTTAAATTTGAAGTTTTATCTTAAAATTTGTTGGGATGAAAACACCCACCTGGGTATTTTCAGGGGTAGGTGGAAGTGGGAGAGGGATATGCATATGCTTCCTATATATTTTCACAAACATTCTGTTGTTTTGTTTTTGTTTATGTATGTTTTGTCAGAGACTTGTCACTGGTTTTTAATATGTTTATTTTCCAAATGGTTTCTTTCCGTCTTTGGTGCCATTTTGTTATTAAAAGGACTCTGCCACTGTTGCTTTTAACACACAAAGAAACAAAGTTTCTTCCTAGATACCTGACAAAATCATTGTATAGAATACATTTCTGGATCGCCAAATGTTGGTGACTGACAAGGTCATGCGACTGGCGTCTCTACGAGTCACGTGACCATGCGAAGTGATGTTCTGCGAGACCATGACACGACACCGTGATGCCTGTTACCCCATGTCAACAATCATCTGACCAGAGATACCACGCGACAACACATGTACACTTCACAAACAATTGGTGCATGAGTATGCACCGACTGTTTGTGTGATGCTTTTTTATACCACTGGAAAGTGCCTAGTCCTTCCCTATAACATAACCTATGTTAAAACTTTTACAACTTTTTTTTTTTATAAAAAGCGCAATTGGGATTATTCTTGCTTGGCTCACTTTGCAAGTTTTTAGGAGACCCGAGTTTAAATGAATCTGCTTTCTGTTTTAGGAGCAGCTGCATGATCCGAATGCTCCCTTCTGGCTGGGACTGGAGTCTTTCAGCGTGTGGCTGGTCGAGCTTCAGCGCCTGCTGAACCTGCAGTTGGAGGCCATCAGTGATCCGACACTACTGCGAGACCTTCTGGACGAGTTGCGGGTATGTGCGTGATCCGGGCAAGATTGGTTGGAAGCATGCTTCTCGGGCTGTCCATCCTGTCCGCATTGCTGCGGTCGTTGACATCTTAAACACAGAGCAACGCCTGTCGTAACCGTTGGTTGTAACCAAGAACTGGGCACAACGGAGTTTGCCGTAGTTCGGCTGCGTCACCCAAACACCTCTGACGTTTTAAGGCGACAGTTGTTATCGGTGAAGTTTTGTAGAGGATCACGGGGCATGACTCACGGTAAGCCTTAGCATGGCAAAATCGTGCGACGTCACGGAACATTTCTGCGCTGCATTTGGCGGGATTGCTTTCGCGAAGTTCAGTGGGAAAACTTATCCGGTAAATTTTGTGCGGTGTTTCGTGACATCCCATGACATCGAGACGTCTCACTATGTGACATTGTGAAGTCACGCCACGTCACGTCTAACCCTGTATCATGATCACGTGTTCTTTGTAATTTGTATCCCACTTCTGCCTTGGCCTGTCTATAACTGGCAGTACGAAATAAGTGAACTTTTAAAAAATCCCGTGGCGTTGTGACGCCGCACCACGTGACTTCACGACGTTGTGGTCAGGGACGGCGCCAGGATTTTCATAATGGGGGGCAGTGGGGAGGCGAACCAAATGGGGGGGGGGAAGGGGGGGGGGAGAGGGGGAGGGGCGGTTGCTTTGAGGTGCTGTCGCCCACGGGCTTATGCAAGATAGCTTATGCGGTGTGCTCATTGAAAAGGGAAATGCGGAGACACGAGGAGGAAAACGGGGGGGGGGTATCACAGCAGGGACCTCTGCCCCCTGTGCTCAGCCTCTCAACCAGGTTTTGCTTCCCTTTCTGAGACAGTCCGGAATTCCCCATGACCTCGACTTTAACTAAGCTCCCCTTCGTTCACGTCTCCGGTCTCCGCTGAAGATAAGCACCACAGAGCGGAATACGGAGAAAAGCCAGCAGGCGCCACAAAGGGAAGCTGCTTTTTCTAAAGCGCTTGATAGCTTACTCGCCCGCGATTAGGGAGACATGAAGGCACCCTACCCGCGGTACGACTTCCAGTGGCTGGAAGTTAATAGAAAAAAAAAAATAAAACGCATGAACGGCTCTAAAGTCTGGACACTCGTTGCACTGGGTCTTCAAGCCGACGTCGTAGGCAATTATTTGTGTACAAAGCTGCTTCATCTTGGGGTGGCAGAAGAAATTTTAGGGGAGGCGCCCGCCACCCCTCGCATCCCCTTGGCGCCGTCCCTGGTTGTGGTTAGTGTGCCATGCGATTGTGTGTAGTTTGCGTTCGGGGGTGACCTGCACCTCAGCTTTTAGCGCATTTAATTTCCATGACACAGCATGAGAAACCGGGAATTTCTCCAAATCGACACCAAGTTAACTTTTCAGCGACTCGTGGCAGAGGCTGCGTCCCGCGAGAGCCAGCTGAACGACCTGGAAGCCCAGTCTCGGCAGCTCGACGCTGCAACCGGCCGGAAGGCGGCGGAGAAGCTGGGCAGCTTGCGAGCCGGCATCGGCGACGCCCAGGCGCTCCTCGAGGACAGGGTGAAGGTGCTCGAGGGCCGCCTCCAGGACGCGCTGCACGAGCAGAGCCAGCGGGAACTGCTCTCGACCTCCGGCGACGACGCAGCTCTCGCGCGGCTTCAGTTCATGCAGGTAGGTCGGAGCTTTGTCGGTTGTTGTACATCGCAATGGGTTGCATCTTAAAATTGAGCAGAGGTGGCCAAAGGTAGCACATTTTTTACTCCCCTCAACACATGCACAATGTGAGGTGAGACACCCGATCCAGCCTTTTTCTTTTATGCAGTCCCCACAACCTTTATTAATTTTCAATTCGTCAAAAAGTCTAAAGTATGGGACCTTGGCTTTGCATTCCATTCCTAGACCAGACCACATCTCTCTCAAAGACTGTCAG
Organism: Ixodes scapularis; assembly: GCF_016920785.2. Lineage (NCBI taxonomy): Eukaryota > Metazoa > Arthropoda > Arachnida > Ixodida > Ixodidae > Ixodes > Ixodes scapularis. The sequence goes on from NW_024609836.1 coordinate 72,189,137, forward strand.
GTGTGCCACAGAAGCAGGAAGCACTGTTTCAGCTCATATTGTCTGTGATAGTGCATCAAAACTTCAAAGAACAAGCTTACCCGAGTAAAGAATAAAACAAAATTTGAGACTGTGAATTCGCTAGCTATATGGCGATCATCTGCAAATAAGAGACATCTGGGCGAGGCAACACCCGAGATTTTGCCGACGGCTGTTGAAGCGTAGCCGTAGTTGCCCGGCAAAGGATGTTATTGGTTTTGTGTCCATTAAGTGGGTTTAATTTTAGGAATAACGATATCATTGCACTGTGCCGAAAGAGTCCTCGCCGCATTTGACTCAATAACGTTGTTTGCTATCGGAGATTAGTGTCTGCACTCACTCGTACACGCCTCCCTCTGTCTGACGTTGCGCCAGTCGGACACCTTTTCTTAGAAGACGGATGGCGTAGGTATCGAAATTGGGGTCTTCATTTTTTACTCTTTACTCGGCCAAGTTCATTTTTTGAAATTTTCATTCACAAAACGCACCGTATTTGGTCACCTCCGTACAAAGTCTTAGCACGACGCGGTAAAGAACCAATTTATGCGGCCTCTTTAAAGGGCCAACAGTTCATATAGTTCCCTGTTGCAGGTTCAAAAAGTGGAACAGGTTCCTTCCATAATGCCCTCCACCCTTTCCACTATAGCAATATGAATGCTGGAGAGGAGGCTAGTGGACTCACCTCCCCGTAAGCATTCACTTTACTATAGTGGAAAGAGCAAAGGGCCTCGCGGGGTGAGCCTCTCCTGCCTTTCTTAACCTGCAACGGAGTTCAGTAAAGTTGGTCAGGAGTTTGTTTTGGCGACACGCGCTACAAGAGGTGTCGGTCGCAGGAACTGGACAAGGCGTTGCACACCCAAGAGCGCAACATCCTGGAGCTGTTGAGGAGCCCGGAGTCCCTGCCACAGGGCCCACAAGAAGAGGAACGCAGCCCAGAGTGGATTCTGCGTCGACTGCGGAGAGAGTCCAGCCCGTCTGAGGTGAGCTCATCGTATCTATATACAGTCTAAGCTCGTTATAACAGACCTTGATTTTGACCAAGATTTCGGTCTGTTGTAAATGGATTATGTTATATACAGATATGAAGTTGAGTCAGTGGTATGTAGAGGAAAACCAACCGAACCTCACAAATCGGTATGTTATATCCAAATGTCTGTTGTAACCAGGTCTGTTGTAATGAGCTTAGACTGTAGTAGCAGACCCCCTATCCTTTCTTTAACACTTGTGCTCGATTTGCCTCGGAGGGAATGTTGGGGGTTAATTTATTTCGACACCCTTATTTGTCCCGCGTCGTCAGAAGCCTCGCTGAACTCTGGGTTTGGTACAAAAAAAAACAACTTAACTAGGCTTCTCGTTGCAGAAACGTGTATCTTCTGATGTAGGTCAACTGGTTTTTGTGAATCATTTTATGGTAAAAATCAGGTGTTTGTTTTTTTTTGTTTTTTTTTAGTGAATTATGTCTTATTTTGCGTTTTTGAGGGGTGCAAAGTTAGGAGATTGATGTCGCGAAAACTTCGGCATGGAAGTGACATCTTACGATACCACCGAAGCGCCGACTGAATTGCATCATCGCGCTCTCCGACAACTCGCCGGCTGCTGCTAGAACCGCACAGTGCGCACGTGCATCCTTTTTTATTTGTTGGCTTGCTCGTTTGCTGCTCACTTCAATGTGACATGCTCCTGTCTGATTGAAATGGTGATAGACGCCGCTCCGGCAGTCATGATTCCACAATCTTCGCTCATCGCTTTGGACAGTGGCCCAGCATCCGAGCCCGCATGCTCGCATGCTCCACTGCATGGGCACTTGACTCTCTTGTGCGACTCGGCGAAGTGTTAAAAACAATTGCGCGTAATTCCGCATATGCGCCTCGTAGATGGCGGCGCGGGGGCTGCACATTTGCCTCTACGGGCTCCGAGCCACGGGCATTTGCTTCTTGCGTACCAAACGTCGTCATGCGGCAGAAGCCCGTGGACGTTTCTTCAGCTGCAGCCATAGTTCTACGTAAATTTATGCGGCATAGTAAACCTATGCCCAGACCAATCTTTTTTTTTTTTTTTTTTATAGGAAACGTTTTTACTTTGTTAGTGTACTTACTATGTCGATAGATTAAATAGCTGTACAAGCATTAAAAGCATGCTTTAACTTTGCTACATATACACGTTTACCATGTTTCTAATGTCAGTCTTAACTATGAAGAGGTTTGATATGTGTCTTGAGATTATGTTTCAAACTCGTGTAGATAGGTGGATGCATGCAGTATTTCAGTGCATCCATATGTTTTTGTTTTTTTGTTTCTTTTGTATGTCTGTTTTATGTGGGCCTTAATGCCAAAAATAAAATGTTCCACTCAAAAAAAAAATTTTTTCTGTTCAAAAGTTTTATTGGTGCATGCAGTAAACATATGCAAAGCGAGCTTGCGAGTTTGTGCTGTTAAACTTCAATTTTTTTTTTTTTTTTTTTTTAGAAATTACTTTTGGTTGTAAATTTAAGTAAACATTTTTTGAAGATGACAGTAGCATGTGCTCTTTCTTATTGAAACTTTAACAGTCAATGCCAACAGACGACTTTCAGACAGGCTCAATGTAGAAATATGAAGTTTATTTCTCGCAATTTTAGTGAATCAATGCCAGCACACACACGGAGTGTTGTTGCCAAACCTAAAGGGAGTCGTGCAAATCAGAAAGAGCAGATACATATGAAGCCTAGAAGGCTTCAAAATCATGTTTCTTTTTTTTTTTTGTGCCTGTGCACTTTAGCCTTAGGGTTTGATTTGAACAGCAATGGTTTTCGTTGTGACTGACTTGCTTGAAAGATAGAGATTCACCCGAAGCATGCCTCCACCTCAGGGTCAGACTCTTCCACGCTGGCTCGAAGGACTCCAACCTCAACTGGGGTCAGTGCCTCCCGGCGACACCTGGCCTCAGCTGAGAGCATGCCTCGACCATTTGGAGGCCACCACAGAGCCTCACAAGTTCTACATACTCTACCTGCGGGTGGTGTGGCTCATCACATTGTGGCTCGAGCAGTCGAGGAGCAGACGCTTGGCTCCGGCAGGTGGCGACACGCAGTCTGAACAGGTAAGAGATTGGTGGCCGAGCTTGTGAAGGCACCGCATCTCGCAGCAGGTTGAGTGAAAGCTGATGCTTCAGAGCCAAAGGATCACAGGTTCAATTTCTGCCCCTTCTGATCTAGATATGTGTGTCGTACCAGCGTGCGGTCACGTAACACTATTGCAAGATGCCCCAGACTAGCAGTGGTACTGTACCGGCTGAATTTCTCATCTGTGGTGAAGGCGTCAGACACCCGCTGGGTCTACTAGTAGCTTCCTGCCGCCCAAACACGCCTACAGCACAGTTACTTTTAGATGAGTGTGGCAACTTGACGGGGTTGGAATTGGATCCTGTCACCCAATAGGTGAAGAGATTGATTTCATTTGCTGTAACGAGTCGCCATCTCAATTTTCTTGTTAACTCTTTATTTGTGCGATTTTTTTCGACGCCCGGAAAATACTTACGAACCGCTTCTCAATTTATAATTAGGATATTTCGTTTTCGGCGTTTCTTTTGCTGAGACAACCTCGAAATTTATCGGCATCTATCCTCACGTAGGAGCAACTGCACAACACGTAATCAGCAAAGAAGAGGAGTGAAGGTACAAACACTTTTGCACCAAAGAAATCTCAAGTTAATCGGTATGAAATGCGGAAAATTATCTTTTTCGCTTAACCTCATCAGCCTTTCTGATTGCTTGTCTTCAAAAGGATAGCATTACCACGGCCACCATTAACATTCATCCCAGCTCTGTAGAATTTAATTCTGGACGTATTGGGACTAGTGTTAACACTGAATTCTTAATGGTAGCAGGTTTTTAGGAGGGAACACTAGTCCACTGGTCCATCGAAATATTACAAGGTCCGCATTCGTTACTGTCTCTCGGTAAATGCCGAAAGCCAAAGTTACTGCCGGTGTCACCGTCTCCGCTCACTCGCTCTTGCGGTGTCTTTACCAAATGCCGCAAAGGCAGCAGAGACGACGATACTGCCAGTGACTGTATCCCAGTAGCCAGGTATCGACCCTCCGAAAGTAAAGTTGTCCATAATATCGAAATACAGTCAACGGCGGGTCATGAATACAGTAGTTGCTCTGCGTCCAGGGTGAGCTTTCCGGCTTTGATATCACTTCATCGCTTCTATGTCTACAGTGTAAGGCAACAAGTGTGTGTTGGAGCTAATGCTTCTTCCAAATTTTTAGCCTGTCATTGACCGTAGTGCCCCTTAGATACCGAATTTCTGGCTTGGCATCAAGAATGCAACAAAAAATACCCACACGACACGCAGCCACTTTTTTTGCACGCACAGGCACTCGCTGCCGAGCTGCAAGAGGCGTCGAGGATCATGGCAAGGTTGTCCGAGCTCACGTCCACCCGTGGCTCTGGGCTGACTCCTGAAGAGAATTCCGTCTTGGACGACCTTGGCCGGCAAGCAAGGTCACGGTTGGCGGAGGCTGACTCTCAGACAAGGGACGCCGTTAAAGCTCGGACTGCTCTCCGACAACAGTCGCAGAAGTTGCAGGTGAGGCAGTTGTTGGATGTCTATAATAAAGAAAAAGGATGATGGGTGCAAAAGTTTATAAGAAATCGAAAAGGAACACTCCGGAAAGCCTCAGAATGACGACCAATGTCTTGCTAAAGGCTGGTTCTCACACGCACCCCGATGTTGAGATAATGCAAAGTCAGCACTGTGTCGGCGTTACTTTCAGCACCGATCCAGTGTTGAGTGCATTGTGCGCGCAAAGAAGAAAAGGGCGGGTCGACTTGCATCAGAGCACCAATGTGGTGCAAGTGTAGTGCAAAATTAGTGCCAGCATTAGCACCGTGGTGTGTGTGTTTGTGTGAAGAGGCTTTAAGAAACTCGCTAGAATCTGAAGAAGTTCCTCAGCAAAACATTGACTTCCCTCCCAAACATTTATTAGTAATAGAATCAAAATACCGGGACAGCCAAGATGGTGTTTGTCCGTTTTTTTATTATTCCCAGCCTCGTGTTTTTTAATACGGGAGTGGCGTGTCTCTTCGCAGGAACGTGTGGACACGCTGCGCCGAAAAATTGACGGGGAGCTCGAACCAGAACTGACTCGTCTCCGTCAACAGCAGCAACAGGGAGACCCCAATTGGATTGCTCAGGTGAGCAACTGCCCTATAACTATGGTGCCTAAAACTCGTCTTCGACCGGTATTTTGACCGTCCTATCCCAACCATGCTTCGAAAGTGGTCCCATTTTTTATGCATAGGCAGTTTTAGGTGCTAAACACACCCGCTGAAGAAGCATTCCAGGCACCGAACTCTTACTTTCTTTAGATGCTTATTATGGAAAACGATTTCGAATCGGTCATGTCTGACTATCACATCTAATTGGCCCATTCCACATATACTTTAGTCTAATGCGGGAGCAACAAGTTGCTTCCATTAATTTATGCATTTTAATGAACATGTCAGCGTTCTGTCGGTCAGTAAGAAACCCGGTTTGGAGACGCACGACGCCGACCTTCTCGCAGGTGGAAGCCTACTTTGCCGCCGTCGGTGGTGCTCGGGCTGAAGTGGACGACGTGGTGCACAGTCTGACCCCCGCGCAGCAGGCTGGCAAAGAGGGTGCAGCCGAGGCTCCGCCCACCCCGACTGGCCTCGACCAATGCCGAGACGGGCTGCAGGTCCTGTGGTTCCAGGTATGGCATTTAACACACCTGCCTGGGGTCATTTTAAGTGCAGAGCATTTGTAGGGCCAGCTCTCGGTGCTTCCGTGTCGGTAGCATGTTGCCCGGATAGGGGCGTCGCACCGATCATGCCATCGGAGGTTCACCACGTCGTCATCACATGTGATGACGTCACAGTGTCTGTGTGACGTCACCGGCTAGACATCCGTCACTTGACACCGTGACATGATGGCGTCACGTGCAGTGATGTCAGATCACGTCACGCAGTTACGTGACATTGTGATGTCGGGTGACATTTTTAGAGCGACTTTGGTATATACTAAACAGACAGGCAGTTCTTTTTTTATGCATTCGCAAGAAGCAAATTATCTGGAAGGCGAGCAAAACCCTCATGACTTCATCATCGGCATCATTTATTATCTTTGAAGGCCCTTACAGACATTACATGAAAGAGTGGTACATTTTTTATTTATTTTTGTCAACTTATTGTATTGAATTCCTGAGAGCAAGTTTAGGAGAAGCTTGTTTGTGATTCCTCGTGTGATGTTAGTTGTACTGGGATTTCACTCGTAAGGTTGATCATTCAGGGTGAACTCTGTCCTAGGTGTCCTGGTCACCAAAATGTTTTGTGAGTGATGTTTTAAAGCGAGACTGCTGTGAATTTCAGAGTATGTGGAAGCGTGTAGTGGAGGTTTTTAGCCAACGAAAACCGAACTGTAATCCAGATGAACGATGCCACACTTCACAATTCGTTTAAACAGCCAATGGACGATGTATGCGGTGCCAGTAGAGGAATTGCCTGCTTGACGTATTTGTCCGCCATAGTTGTGGCTGTCGACGCCAACCGTTACATCACACTTTTCTTCTCCCGGCTTCTCAACGAAGTTTTCGGTTTCCATGATTTCCAAGAGTATTGCAATTTGTATTATGATAAAAAATATTAAACAGAGATGTCTGGAAAAAAAAATGTTTATCAGAATAATTCCGAAATAGTATGTGTCAAGAACATTGCCGGGTGCAGTTCCGAGTTGCCCGAAAAAACAAAACTCCCGATTTCATTTCAACTAGAAGGGCAATGAATGCTGGAAAGAGAATGTGTTCTTTAACTCCCAATGCAACTTTGTTCCTTTATTTTCCCGTCCAGGGTCTGGAGCTCTTGAGGAAGGCGTTGCGGCTCCAGGCTTTGAACTGGCAGCTCGCTGGGTGCAAAGCTGCTACAGAGGGACAGCTCGCCTTCCTCGAGCCCCTGCTGTCGCCCTCTGCCCCCGTGGGAAGCCTCGAGAAACTGCAGGACACACAAAGGGACGTTCAGGTCAGTGAAAGCGACTACAGCACCTCGTTTCTATGTGGAGCGAAAGTTTGTTTGCTTCTTTTCCAGGGGTTGTGGTGACGTCAGAATGCCAGCTCTGATTGGCTCTGATTGAAGGATAGTGGGTAGACCTCAAGGCAGCTTGCTTTGAGGTCTACCTACTATCCTTCAATCAGAGCCAATCAGAGATTGGCATTCTGACGTCACCACAGCCCCTGGAAAAGAAGCAGACAAACTTGCGCTCTACACGTCTCACAATGGCCATGTTCGAGAGTGGCCAGTCTATCGGCAGTCTTCAGCTCGTGCCTTAGCCACCCTTGCACGTTTTCAGGACTCTCTCGAGGAGGTACAGTTCCTGGATGCCCTCAGGGACGCCCTGGTGGAGCAGACCGGAAGAGCGGACGCCTCAGCCGAAGAGCGGGCCGCGTCCAAGGAGAAGCTGGCCGAGGCCCGCCTCTCCGAACTGCGGGGCCTCGTGGACCGCAGGACGCGGCTGGATCGGCTGGCGAGGGAGCACCAGTCTTGGATGCAGGAGCATCCACTCTGGGAGCCTGTGAGCTCGCCCCAGTCCTTGGAGTCCCTGGAGCAGACGCTGCGATTCCTGCGGGTAAGCGGCTCCTTCGGTTTTCGGACGACCCTAGAGGCCCATTTGCGCGGCGGTGTTTGCTTACATTTTCTTACATTAGGTTGTTTATTTATGATGGAAAACAGTGCGGAAATACGAGAACACAGAGGAGAGAAACACAGGGGACAAGGTGCGGCCTGTCAACTTTCTTATATTGAGAAACACAATCTTCCTCTGTGTTCTTCATTTGCACCATTTTTCATCATGCATTGGTACCAACTAGCCCAGCTGTCCATTCTAGTTAGTTTTTCATTTATTTATTTTTAAGACATTAGATGAATAGTGTTTTCAAAACAATTGTAATAAAGTAAGAATGTGTGAAGGTATTATTAGTACAGCAAAAGTGGCTCCTAGTTATGCAGTATTAGCTATGGCATCTTTAGACTTTTTAATATATTGGGTCGATGCTGTTGGTGCGTTAAATGACTCTACGAGTCGCCAGAACATCCGTGCTTTGTATGTCAGGTGCAAAGCTGCTTTTTGAATAAGTTGCCACGCTTCATAGACGCACAAATTTCTCAATTACTCGCTACGTAAGCAGACATAGACTTCCGTAATTAACGCAACAATGTAGTTAACACAGTGTAAGGAAACGGTACTGTGTGAATGGGCCTTAAGACTGTTGAAAGTAGGATAATGACCTCACTCAAAGGCTTCCCGAACATTTTGTTGTTTCCCGCACCATCGCGGGAGGAAGGCCGTGGTAACGCAGTTTCTTAGCGATGTTGCACGGACATACTTGGTGTGCATTTTGTGCCTCAACGGCAATGTCATTGTCGTGCGTAGCATCTTCGAAAGAAAGCACTGCCAAAGCCAGCGCTTGAGTGGGAGTGGATTGCGAAGTTTGCATCTTTTGCGGTCGCCCGCCTCCCCTTTGATACCATTACTCGGAATTTCTTCATTTTCTGCTAAGCGCGGGTTTGTTTCCTTTCTTCTCTCCCCCTGCATAACTTCCTGCCACATGTCCTAAACAACAGGGCCATTGTGCTAGATTTTTTGTCACCCATCGAGTGCAGAGCACAGATCAAATACGAGGGCTGCGCCAGTTTTCGGCTGGGGCTCGGTCAAAGAGGACACGAGGGAGACGTGCTAACGCAGTGCTCGTGTGGCGCTCTTCTGTTAGAAAAGTATGTTACAAAAAATGGCAACAAATCAACCGTATGAGACTTTTTGCGTTAATGGTTTTTATGCGTGCCCATACTTCTGCAGAAACACGACGTACAAAGGCTCTATACTCCTAGCTCCAAACTGTTTACATGACTTGCCCGTAAATGCGCACATTGAATCTCAACCGACTATGTGTGCCTGTTTGTGAAAAGGAAAATGTGCGTTCTTTGCAGGAACTGGAGCTAAGCGCACGAATGCGTCGGCCTTACGTGGACCGTCTCCGGGAGCTGGCGGACGGCGCAGTGGGACACGAAGCGCCCTCGGAGCAGCAGCCGTTGCAACTGCTCCGGAGCTGGAACGTCTACTGGCTGCTGCTCCTGGAAAGGACCGCCTGGCTCCAGCGAGAGGTGGTCCGACTCCGTCGCTCCAAGGAGGCGATTGCGTCGGCCACGTCCAGGGTGCTGGAAGCCGAGAAACTCCTGAAGGACGGTCCGCTGCAGACTGGCCAGGTTCACCGGCTCCTTAAGGTGGGCTGATTGTTGTCTCTTTCCTGGTGCTTATGTTTGCGTGTGAGTGGCATTTCAAAGCGTCTTTCTGGAAAGTTCTTAGTTGGAGCCTTTTCTTGCGAGCTTGTTAGTTATCTACTCTGTTAATGGTTATCCCCAGTTTGTTCTGGTGGTGATCAGTGCAGAGACATTTCACACCAATATGAAATGTTAGCTTGATGCCAAATGGTAACCGCTTTTTTGCTTGAAGTTAGAGGCTTACTTTTTTGTATGAATCTGATTATTGTTGTGTCTTGTGGTAATGACAGTAGTAATAGTAATTACTTAATTTTTTTTTAAATTTAAGTATGTATGTATGCTAAAGTGAGAGTGAGAAACCAAGCTATTCTATAAGGCGGGGAGGGGGCGAAAGGAGGAGGAGGAGGAGGGGGAGGATATGAAATTGTGTATATGTAGCTGGCAACTGACTTTTCTGACTCAGTAGGAATAATAAGCAGTCTGAAAGAATATAATTTCAGTTGAAATATTAATTTCTCATGTAACTCCATTTTGTATTAACCACTTCATTGATTATCGCAGCTTTCTTCTGCATTGTCATTGTGCTGTATTTGTCACACTTTTGTGAGAATCTTCTTTGGTGCCCTGTGAAGCCATTTGGAGACATTCTACCGCCCAAAATCACTTCACTACTAATCTTATCAGAAAAAACATTGATTGTTTCGCAGGAACATAACTATTTGGTTCACGCACCATCTATGCAACCTGGAACCAAAAGTCGGCCGCTAAACGCAAAAACGAACTCGTTAGTTTACGTCTGGCAGGCACATGGCTACACTTTTTAGATTAAAGGACTGTTCACACATACACTACGGCGCTGACTTTCTGGCACATCGGCGTTGTATCGGTACCGTGCTGCACATGACTCTGCCTTCTCCTGCTTGCACACACAATGCAGTGCTGGCTTTGCGCCGTCTCAGCGCTGCGCTGCACGTGCAAACCGGCCTTTACTCGAGAGCCTGGCTGCAGCCCTACCCAATGCTGAAGACCATCCTCCTCTCTGTCCAGGTGGCTAGACATGTCCGAGAGGCTGAACAGCAGTTGGAGACAGCCGCCGAAGCGCCCGAGGAAAAGCGCGTCACGCTCGACGCCCTGGACACCAGCGCGAGGCAACTGGAACAGCGCATCGGCAAAGTCCGGGAAGCACTGCAGAAGGCGCGGCCAGACTGGGGACGCGGGCGACGCAAGTCTCCGCCGGGTCAGGACGGAAGCCTGGAGCAGCCGCTGACTTCGCTCATCAGCGCCATCGAAGAGGCAGTCGAGAAAGAACCTCTGGGAGACCTTCCCCTGCTTCTGGTGAGTATGGATGATGGATGAATGGTAATGGCTGTACCCTTTGTGTCGGGCGGTAGCTCAGGTCACCTAGGCTAGTCCGGTGATGTGATTGGTACATTATTTGTGCCAAACTGTGCCAAAGCACCTACCCTGCTACATCCTGCTACGTTTCCCCGAGGTGTGAGGAATTTCCGCCAACATTGTGTCAGGAAATGGGTCGCTACGCGGACAAAATGTAGCGGTAGGCTCGCGGAAATATCAGAAACTTTCAATTAGCGCTTCAAATTTGATTTGATCTTATATTGAGCACTGAAAGGCAGTCCTCGATGGTTTCGCGATACCTAATATTGTTTGTGGTATGTTCTGGCGGGTTAGCTAGCTCCGTTAAGTGTGGTCCTCATCGTGCACTGCGAAAGAGCGACACTTGCGGACCAAAGGTTGTGATTCCACGTATCTTGATTTGCCGCATCAGAGCCACGTGCCATGTGGAAAAGCATTCCTCTAGAGCAGTCGGTGAATATTGATGCGACATATTAAAATGCGCCGCCAGTCTACCAGCACATTCATATAGTAAGTATTATCACACAATATGCATTAAAGACCTCTTGCCACCATCAAGACGAGGCAGCATATCTTGGCGATTATTATCCTCATGTTGAATAAAGATCTATGCCACAGTGTCACTCGATTTTCCGCCCTTGCCTCCAGGCGTGCCAAGAAGAGCTGGAGGCCTCGAAACCCGCCCTGCCTGCAACATCTGCAGCGTCCAAGCGTCCCGAAGAGAGCGAGGAGGAAACGCTGCGGCAGCTAGCCCTCACGAACAGGTGGCTGAGGCTGGAGGCCATCTTGAAAAGGTTCTCGAAGGAGGCCAGGCGAAAGACCGAGGAACAGAGACGGGCGTCTGCCCTTCGTCACGACGTGTCCCTCGGTCTGGAGTCGACCCGGGCCGTTCTGAACCGTGTGACCGACGAGAAGCCGACGGAGGAACTCCACACGGCTGCCTGCCTGCATGCGCTTCAGGTCAGCCTCATTTCTTTGTGTGTTGTCACCCCTAACTTTATTTTATTTTGTTTGTATATATGTATATAGCAGTCACGTATGAATAGTAGTGGGTTTCGAGTTCAAGAAGAATAGTGATTTTGGCCGAATATTTTAATAATCGAATATCGAAGAGTTTGTTCTAGCCGTTCACTACTGTTGCACCGTGCTCAAACGAGGACCCAGCTAAATTTTCCAAGATTCCACTTGTCCATTTATGAGCCAACTTTAATATACCGTAATATACCGGCCAAGTGCCCACTCCATTTCCACTGAAAACTGCGTTAATCTAGACAATGGCGCTTGTCTAGTCAAATCGGGCACTTAACGTATACTTTGCAGAATTGACAAGTTTGGAGAAATGTTAATAGTGGGCACCTCTGCGGTATTTTATAGTAACTATATTTATAAACTGTGACCGCAAAAAATGTGATGCCTCTCGCATAACAGCCGCAGTTTAATTTTGAAAATTTTTCTGCAATGTAGATATCACAAATCGCAAAGTTTTCTCTTGTTTTTAAGTACATCAGGCGTAAGCAGGCATCATCCCACTTTGAAAGTGTGCTTTTCTTTCAAGCCGGTAATTGCAATATTCATACTTTTCCAGGTGTTGATCGCAGGGGGTTACCCCGTTAAGTGAGCTTCTTACCAAGCACGGTTGCACTGTGGAGAAGCAACACCCGCAGAGCTTGCTTTCGTGGGTGTTGCTTCTCCGCAGTGCACCTGTGTTTCTAAGCAGCGCACTCAACGTGGCTAACCCGCCACGATCAACACTTTGAAAAATATGAATATTGCAGTCCATCTCGAGGCGAATATAAAATAGTATATTATTCAAAACTACTGCTCGAAATTTCTAATATATGTGCACAACCCTAATATAGTGTTAAATTATGTCATTTCTTTAAAACCCACTTACTAAAAGCTTAAAAAAGTTTATTAAAAGGGTTCACACTGGGGATTCAGAAAAGTGATACACGTGTTTACAGCTCATAGTTGTTATTGTATTTTTGTTGGATCAACAAGGGTTATTCTCGTTGATCGCAAGCATACTCGTGCAAATAATTGGCCAAACAGCCTTTGTCTAGTATGTGACACCCGGTTTGATAACTGTTCTAACTAGACCCCAAAAAGATGTACTGTAAGCATAAATGTGGGAAGGAAACATAGCTCCATATAAAACAATACTGCAAATCTTTTTTTCTGTTCTTTGCTCACAGTGGATTCAGGAGCAGCTTGCCTCTCAGAAGGCTGACCTGTCCCAACTGGAACCCATTCAGCCGGAGACGGCGGCTGCACTGCGCCAGGAGCTCAAGGATCTGGCGAGGGCAGTCTCCAAGACCCAGAATGCGCTCAGGGAGGGCAAGAAGGCCATCGCAGACTACGACAGCGCCGTCAACGCGGCACGATCGTTCCTGGTACAGGCCGAGGACTGCCTCCAGCGTTACTCCAACTGCGTACCGGAGCTCTATCCCGGCTACCTGCAGGCCCTGGAGGTAAGCTGTTGTACCGTGCACCTTTGGTGCTCGCACTGTAGCCAAGCTCTCTGTACACTGGAATGTGATATGCCGTCCAAGGCACGACTGTGCTCAGGGAGCCGACTCATGAGCGATGTTATGGTTTTAAAGCGTTCACTTTATATGGGAACCCTTAAGGAACCTTGCTTGCTCGTGTTAGTGTTGGTCGCGCTGTAGTAAGACCGCGGGACTGTGTATCTTCCTTGCATTTGATGGAACGTCAAAGCCAGGGGATCTTGTTCGTATGTGAATCTCTTACGTTGTTACACAAATAAAGATACAGTCGAACCTCGATATAACGAACTTCAATGTAACGAAATCCTCGATTTAACGAAGTATTTTATTTTTCATAATTTCTTGCCCATAGACCCCATGTATTTTTAGTCTCTATATAACGAAGTCTATTTTGCTGCTATTTCAATATAACGAAGCGCCATTGCCATAGAAGGCAATAAATAAATCAACTCTAAAAAACAACTTCGCAAAAAAATTGTGGCTAAAAAAAAAAAAAAAAATTATGCGCAAACGCGATCGCTTGATAGGTTACTTCACGGGGACAGGCCTTCCAACGTTCCTAGGCTGCCCGAGGATGCGGCGCAGGTAGCGCCGGCGAGGCATGCGGCAAAGCGCATTCCGCGGGGCTGGCCAGAAAATGCCGAGCAAAAAGTTAACACGGCATAACAGCATCACCACTGACATTCACTGATCATCATAGTCCACTGTATCGCGGGTAGCGCGGGAGCCAACTTCAGCGGGGGAGCGACGTGATGGTGCGACCGCGCGACCGCACGGGCAGTGCCATCTAGGAGAAGACCGAGAAGACCGATTATCGTCTTGCGAGCGTGATGTAAAGCAAAGGCGCAAGCACACTGTGGGCGCAAGGGGGCAAGTAAACTGTGCGGTCAAGAGTGCTGTGTAGGTTGGAAACATTAGCACCGCCTAAACTAAACAGCTTTATTTTTTAACCGGGCGGTTCACTCACGTGCTTGCTGCCATAAGTAAACGTAAAGTTATTTCTTTGGATGAGAAAGCAAATGTTTTGGACGCCATCCTGAAGAAACTGCCGAGATCACGAGCACTCGGGAAGTGCTCGACGCAATGGACGTACTGAGGAGGTACACGGCGTCGCATGGGCAGCAAGATGCCGTGCAAGCGCTCTGGGCGCTCGAACGCCGTATTGGCCGTATGACGCCACTGCTACTGTCAGACAAGGCGCAAGCAAAACTAGCGGACTACTTTGCCCCTAAATAAATGTCATTTTCGGTGAGTTTTCATACCCGTAAAATGTTTCGGAATTTTTTTTTCGCATGTTAAAGCCAAATTTCGATTTAGCGAAATTTCAATGTAACGAAGTAAATTGCGAATTTTACCGACTTCGTTACATTGAGGTTTAACTGTAGCACAAAAGACAAAGATTAGTGGAAGAAAAGACACGGACAAGCGCTGACTCGCAATTGACGTTTAGGGAAGAAACAAAGGAAGATAAAGCAAAAGTGCGAGGAAATATATGAAATAAGAAAAAAGATTAAAAAAAAAACGAAAGCGAAAATTGTTTCTGAGTTTAAAATCAAGAAAAGAAGCGGGATTGAAAATTATGAAATTGCAGTAATATATTACATGAAAAAGGAAAAAAATAAAAAGCAGCAGATACCAGAAAAACAAATATAGACAAATTACTCGTCAGTTGCTTATTTAGTCTGCCAGAACATGGCAACATTGGGCGCGTTCAGTAGCGGCCCCGGAGTCAAGGAGTCACTGATTCTTTCCACTGGATGGCCAAAAGTCACTACCGGTCCACATAACTCCAGGGCTTCGAAGTGAAACTCCGAAGCTCCGAGTCCATAGACGGTGCATCTAGAGTCAAAGGAGCTAAAGATGACGTCGTTTCCTGACTGGCGACGACGTCCGGCAAGAAAATCCTGAGAGCTCTGACTCAAGTCACTCTGTTCGGAGGCAAGGGAGGCGCTACTGGACGCGCCCATTGTAAACCCACTGTAGATGAGCAATTTAACCGCTGACCTAGGGGTCTTTAACGTGCACCATGCGGTAGTGATACATGACCGCACGCCGGTATGATGCCCAACCAGATTGAAAAGGGCAGGGGTGGGGATTGAGCCCAGGATCTCTAGGCTCTGCAGCGCAAGCTTTCGCTCCACGTGCTCCAAGCTGGTGTGCGTTAGCCCACTCGACCACCATTCCCCCAGCAAACACGAAACGTGAATGAAAACCTACTCTAATGAAACAAAAGAAAGAAAGAAAGGAGGTCCCTGAAAATTACACTAGTGAAACAAAGTTCTCGGATGAAACATTGTTAGTGCAGTGCCTTTGCCAATAAGGGTACCGACGGTGCTTTAACATGTATAACCAAGTAGCCCGTCATATGATCTTAGTACAACTTCTTATGTGCGTGGTTGGACCATGGCAGTTCGTTTGAGTTATCCAAAAATTTTAGTTAATGAGGCATGAACTAACGAGCTTTCACTGTAATTGAAAAAATGTTTTGCGGATAGATGAGCACATTTTTTGGGTAAGCCAAACTTTCTTTTTAAAACCAAACTCTGCTTGAGGCTCGAGTTCCTGCTAAACTTGTAAAAGAAAAAGTGTGTCGTTTCCAACCTCTTGACGAACTCGGTGGAGGCACTGATTAGGACGTGTATGCCAGCGCATGGCCAACGCCCTAGACCGTAAGCGCATGGGGCTTTAGAGCAGGTGTCTCTCTTTACCTGGCTAAAGCTACGCTACTCTGATTGAACTGCTTTGTCTGCAGGCTTTGTTACAGACTCTGGACAAGCGAGAACACTCTCTTCTTGGAAACCTGGACTCTGCCCAGGCTGCCATGGTCTCTGCCCTTGGCGCGAGGGTGAAGCAGCCTTCTCAGGACGAAACCCAGACCCTCAGAGAAAGGTATAAGGCCGGCCGTTTGCTCGTATGCTTATAATTAAGGCACGCAGATCCAGCGCATCTGTCCACTGTTTGACAGCGGCAGCTGTGAAACTGTTTTTTTCTTGGCTGTAGTCTGCGCTTGGTGTATTGTCTGCAGGACCAACTGTTGACTGAAAAAGTTTTTTTTCTTTTTCCTTAGATAATTTTGCACTAAAATTTTGTAAAGTATGTTGCTGGGTTAGGGGGCGCATTTTAATACAAATTTAGTTAGTTCGACAGGGCTTTTCTTACATTGTGTACTTGTAAATTATTATATGATTAATAGCCAATTTGGAGCACACAAACCCCTAGTCCTTGCCTCTGTATTCAATAACAGCTTAAGGAATGCAGGATGTGACTTTTTTAGTTTCATACTTCTTGCTTTGCGACTCCTTCTTTGACGTCGACTAATGGGAGTGATAGTAAGGTGTTTAAGACCCGTCATGTTCCGCGGTTCTTAAGAAGGCACACATTTGCATTTGAATGCGTGGCAAGCGCTTGTGACTGCTTATGACGAGAGACTGCACTGCCGCCACCTGTTGGATAGCCCCTTAAACTATTTCGCGTGTGTTTTCCAATTTTTAATGCATCATTCTTTCACCAAGGGGCTTGAAAAAGTTTTGAAAATGTTATACGTAGGGCTCTGTGTTTTCAGTAAATATTGACACACCCCGAAAATTGACGCCCAAGGTGGTTTTATCAAATTTGGGGAAAACCGAAAAAGCCTGAATTGAAGTTTTCCTTTGCCGAGAGAGACCCGAGTTTTCCGGACAAAAATTTTGGCTGCAATTTTATTTTGAGTTTACCCCGAGCTCAGCGGCACCGAACTGTCCACGAGGCTACTTCTTTCTTCAAAAACCAGACCCCTTATTTCGCTTCCTTCATTTCTCGATAACGGGTTGTTTTTCAGGTGCTCAGGTCACGAGAACGTTCTCCGGAGGTTGGGAATTGCAATGCCCGTGTTTTGCTTCTTCGGGATAGTACCCGACGAACGCGGATTTCTCGTCCGACACAGAATATTGACACCGGGAAACGCCGAATTTGTGGTAAAAACACGATCCCCGAAAAAACTCGCCCCGAATTTGAGGAAAAATAAACCCCGAAAACACGAAACCCTAATTATAAACAACCATTTCCCGTAAATACTGCAAAGAGTTTATCTCGCAAATACTGAGAAACTTTCAGTCTAGTTCTATATACGGTTTCGGTGCTAGCTGATACATGGAGCCAGCGTGCCATACTGTTTCCTCGTCGTAAGTAGTCGCGACGCGTTGCCAACGTTAAGCCGGCAACGCATCGTCGTATTTGCCACGTTACTACCACGGTTACAGTAACTGCCAACGTGAAGTTGGCAATTGCTATACAGTGTAATCCACTTATAACGATACCAGATATAACGATATATCGCTTATAGCGATCAAATTTTTTAGATTTGATCGCTATTTTTTTAGATTTGATTTGATCCAGATATAACGATAATCGGCTATAACGATTGGATTTTGCGGTTTTCTCAATATCGTTATAAGTGGACTGCACTGTAGCCGTGGTATCCGACGTATTCGCCACGCTCGCTCACGGTTCTGATGTGCTTCTACACCTCCTGCTCCCTGCCAACCAGATGGCAGACGTTGAAGCAGCGGGCGTCGCTCCTTCACAAGGACATGCTGAAGCTGAGCATCCTCTGGGAGCGCTGGAGGGTCGCCGAAGACAGACTTTACGAATGGGCCTTGAGAGAACCCCATGGCGAGGACCGCTCGGGGGCGGAGCTGAGTTACGCCCAGGCCGCGGCTCGCGCCGGCCTCACGTCGGTGGTGCGCGAGCTGTCCGCCGCGACGGCCAGCAGCGAGCTACTGGACGCAACGCCGCTCTGCAGGCGCATCGAGGCCCTCCACGCAGCTCTGCCGACGTTCGCCGAACCCCATCCGTCGTCGTCGCAGCAGCGGCCCACGGCACCGGCGGCGTCCTCTCCCGAACGACTGAGGGATCTCGAGAAAGCGTTAAGTCAGAACGAAAAGGTACGGCGTTAAGTTGACGTAGAATGTGTTTATTGTGGGTTGTTTTTTGTGAGAGCGAGCATCACGAACGGGCGTCATGCTGGGAGCGTTGCCCGACCTGGCGCCGCGCAACGTCGATTTAACCCCCTAAATTTAGTAGGTAAGCGACTTCACGTGACTTCGATCTCCTCTGCTAAATGTGGCAGGGAAACGATGTCACCTGACTGAGTCACGTGACCTCAAGCCACTCAACGTCCATTTCTTCGCAGATTCAAACGGGCAAATGGGGAAAGCCATCAGTTCAAACATCGCTGCTCAGCAGATAATTCAGAAACAGTGCTGTAGAGGTGTATGCTGAATGGCGACGAGGCTGTCTGTCTCTCGAGGCTTCATTTGTGATGCTGTGGGGTGTTCTTTTTCGCCAGATGCTGCCTCAAGAGCCCAGGGATGACTGGAGCATCGAAAGGCTGGAGAAACTGTGCTCAGCGGCTGAGGCAAGTGGCAGTGCGATTTCTTAAGGTCTATTCACACGATGCATCTTGTTGGCAAATCTTGTGTCGCGAAACTAGGTTTCCGGAAACAAATTCCCCGTCTGAACGCAACCGAAAAAGTGGCGCGCCTCCGAAAAAAAGTGGCGCGTCTTCCTCGCTTCTGGAGCAATTTTTCGCTGAAACCTCACCGAGGCCTGTCAATCACCCGAAGGAGAAACGCGGGCGCTGCCAATGGCCGCTGGACTTCGCTATGACGTTTGACCAACGAGGAGGAGCGAGCTTTTGGAGGAGTCTGATTTTCGGCCGATTCCGTATCCGAGCCAAAGCCGAAAGAAGATAAACAAACATGGCGAGCGACAAGCGGAGACGCGGTGCGTTTGGGCGACGAGTCTTGATCCTACTCGGTTCCAAATGTGTGAACGGCGCCTACAGTTCGGGTTGGTGGCGCAGTACAGATTCATCAATAGTCGCGACGAGTGCAAGCACCGGATATAAACCTGGTGACTGGGAATAACTTTCGTTATTAGCGGTGCAAAAATGTCCGAAATGCTTCGAGATCATCTGCCTGTTCTTAGACGTTCGCGGTCTTTCCCGGGTTTGGCAGGACTAGTAAACCCAGTGAGCTGAATCTGACGAAGTTCATTGAGTGGTATTAATAAAACAGACTGTCTCTTCACGCTGTGCGTACTTCATATTTTGATGAGAAACGCTAGGTATTTCCGGTGCAGATGACAAAATTTGGCGAAATTCTCGCAAGTCAATACGTCACAGGTTTCGCGCGTCAATCTCCACGTGTGAACAGGCCGATTTCGCGAAATCTTGGTTTCGCTAAACTGTGGCGCGTTGCAAAGATGCCTCGTGTGAATAAGCCATTAGATGGGTGTTGAGATGTCCGAAAGCCACACAAGGCAACTTGAGATACTATGTTGTGATTTTGTTGGTTTTTGTGTTTCTAATTATTTATTTTTTTTATTTATAAATACTGCTGACCCTTGTAGGGCTTGTCATACAGGAGAGTTTTCTTCTCATTTAATCTTAAAAATCAAAAAATAAAACAGCCGCCTAAAAAAAAAAAAAAAAGAACACACACTTGCATTGATGAAGATAGCATGCAGCATTCTAGAACAACACAAGCACCCACAATTTGAAAAAGCCAAAAAATAAGGCAGAAAAAAAGAGAAGATACACATTCAAGTTCGCTGGTTTTTTCTCCAGTTCTAGATAAAACTTGTCTTGGAGCTAACTTCACTTTTCATGCTGAAGGACAATGCGGGGTAAAAGTCTCAATGTTTTTGTTCTAAAAGCAGTCTTGTTTTTGTTTTGAAATCCGAACGCAAGACAGGCTCGCCTTGTTTCGACTACACTGTCTAGGACCAGAATTAAGAAAAGAATGGGGGTTCCAAGTTTATTTTAGGTCCTGAAATTTTGCTGGATATGCAGGAAACTCCAGTACTGTCAATGAACAGTGCCGTCTGAAGGTTTAAAAACTGTTTCCTCGCAGGACGCAAGTCGCGCACTCCTGCCTATTGGACTGGACCTTTCCTACCCTGAAACGGCAGACTCCCGGCGTCTCCTGTCACGATGGCAGGCGGCGTGCAGACGACTACTCCTTGTCTGGGGCCGAGCCAGGAGACTGCTTCAACAGAAGAGAGCGCCGGAGGCCAACTGCTCCGACCTGCTCCGCCTCGGACAGACTGCACGGGAGCTGCTCTCCCGGACCGGTCCGCCCTTCCACGATCCGGCATCGTGCAGGAAGCAGCTGGAGGACCTCGGACAGCTCCAGCTCCTGCTGCTCTCCTATCGGCCCGCCCTGGAGGCTCTCCGACGCGGGGGATCGACGGAACAACACCGGGATTTGTGCGACGGAATAGAGGAGTCAATGGAGAGGATGCTGGCGGCAACGCAGCAGCGCATGGGCGAGGCGTGGCGGTCGTGCCGGTTGTGGCTCGCTTTCCGGCACGCCCTTTGGGCGCTGGAGGCGCGCCTGAGCGCCCTGGAGTGCTCAGAAGTGCTCCGGCTGGCCGCACTTCCGGTCTTGGATTTGCGGCTCCTCTTTGCCCTCTTCCAGCGTGAGGTAAGGAGCTGCGAGCCGTACACGTACAGTGCCTGGAACACGTGTCCAATTGGTGTGTTTAGCGTCCCATCCCGCCCATACACCAAAAGTGGTTCCAAAGCGGCAAAACATGCACCCATATTCACCAAACGCGAGATGCGGGTCGGAAAAGGGCAATATTTTTCAAAATAGTGATTTGGGGCTTTACGGTGTTTTATTGTCCTTGAATTTTGATATTTTAGTTATAAAAATAATAAAGACCGGCCATGATCGTGTAATTAGTGAAATACTCATTTGATTAGTGAAATTAGTGACATACTCATTTTCATTTTTTAACATATAATGATGCCAACCAAAGCAAGCCACACTCAGAAAAAAAGGAACTCTCTTCCATGCACATGTTTATGCTAACCAAATGTATTGGCACTATATAAATGCAGAAAGACCTCAAAATTGTACTCTATGACAGGTAACGATTTCATAATATGTTTAATTTTATAAAATTATCTCTGCAACGAGTAAACATTCTTTTGTGTTTCTTCCGCTCGCTTAGTACTGATTTCGCAACTATGGTCCTACGAAAACGGGACATGAGGCTTCATTGAGACAAAATGACGGGACGGCAAAAACAAACCTCTAAGCGGGACTGTCTCTGAAAAAAAGGGCATCTAATCATCTTCATTCAAACAATATTTTTTTTTAGGAATACTTTTTCTCATCTTCCAAGTGCAACGAATGAGGAATCCTAACGTTAGTGACTCCGCGTCGTCTGCAGCGCCTGCCGGAGCAGTTGGCCGAAGCCGACGGCCAATGGGAGGCCCTCCAGGGCCACGAAGACGCCCTGATCCGCGGCTGGAGGCCCGGGCCATGGCTGGACCAAGCCCGGGGCCAGGCCCAGGAGCTCCACCAGCGACTGGAGGCCCTGGTGGCCCGGACAAAGAACCTGGCACCGCTGTCTTCCCACTGGAGCCAGTTGAGGTGGCACCTGGCCGAGGTGGACGACGGCCTAGCCGGAGCGTTGGAAGCGCGGAGTGGAGGTCCTCCCTCGGACCAGCAACAGAGCTCTCGTCCGGAGAAGGATAAGGACGATCATCTGGAGGTGCGGAAGCTTTTAGTATGGAACGCCTCGTGCAGCAATCACCGGCATGAGACCGTTACCAAAAATGTGCGTCGTCTAGCAGCTGTCCGCTGTTGTTTGGGCACACACCCCGAGCTTGTATCGGATGCGAGGGTTTCGTCGGCATTTGGCACAAACTTGACTCGGTCCGTATCCAAAGCGAGCGCTTCGTTGGCGTTCTGCGAGGACTCTGATTTAATTGCATGCTTCGTGCCTGAGAAATGGCGACATCAATGTTTTTCTTCATACTTTAAGGAGGGTCTCTTCTTTCACGGTGAAGACATCAGGCTGTATACAGTTGTGTCTCGTTAATATTTTATTTTATATTAATATTTTTCGCAATGCAAGTTGTTCGTAATAACGAGAACAAATGAGTGTATCTGTCCTGTTTGCCCCTGAAAGTGTTGTCTGTGCAGTATTGGGAGTAATGGGGTCCTTATTAACGTGATGTACCGCAGTGAGGGCTACAAGCGCGGGCTTTTTGCTCAAGGGCGCGCCTCGGCTGCATAAATTTTGGCGCAGTGGGAGCGTCTAACTAAGTACGCTTTTGCCGCTTCACGTCTTAAGGTTAAACGGAGATTAGCCATAGACCACACTGACCGATTTGCCCTTGTTCGGCAAATTTAAGTCATCCTTTTAAAGGCAGTCTATGTGTGGCTCGAATAAAGAAAAACAGTCTGTGTAACTTATATGACATATAATGCTTGAAGCTGGTGTTTGATTAAATGTACTGGGCTTCCATACTTTGGGAAGAACCAGTTCAACTGTCTCAGTGTACTGCAGTTTTGCTTCAATTTCATTACCTACAATAGGCATTTCTGACGGGCGAGTGATTAGGAAACTTTTATTTGATAGCATGAGCCACGAGTTTGTGTGTCACCTGCACAGGCAAGTCTGGCCCAGCTGAGCCAAGCAGTAACGGCAGCCCGGGGAAGCTTGGCCACCATCGAGAAGGAATGTGTCAGCACCGAGTCCGAATCCACGGCCTGCCACCTTCGGCTGGCCGACAGAGCGGGCAAGGCCCTGAGGCGACGAGGGCAGCTCTCGACCGGTCAGCAGCTGGGAGCACAAAGGTGCCTCGACTCCTTCTACAAGGCCTGCGACGAACTGCATGTCCCAACTGTCAAGGAATCAGAACCATCGCCTTCCACGAGAATGGAAGACCCCAAGGCTCGCGCCGACAGGCTGTCTGAGGTGACTCTTTTTAATCAGACTTCTTTAGTATGTCATTTTGTGTAGCTGTTATTTCCATATGGGGACCCCGCACACACCTCGTGCTTGTGTCTATGTTTATCGCAGACACAAGGCTGTGGAGAAATGGTCAGTAACAGAGCATTGCCAAATAGGGGAATACATCCTGCTCCGCTCATTTGCGTTAGACGGCACGCCTGCTGGGCCAATTTCCCTTTTGGCGGTTTCAACGTCTTACCGTGTCGGAGATTGGGGTATGCATGCATGCTGCCCGAACCACCCTGCTCACGCTGCCTTCCGCTTCTGATGCGACTTTCCGGTTCGCGGGTGCTTCGGAATGAATGGAACTGTTCAATTTTCATCAACCAAGTGTCCCAAAATAAAACTTGTGATCTGCTAACACTTGCCTCTCTTCCCTCCCTTCCGCTGCATAGTAGGGTATGAATAGGATATTATTTGGAGACTCATTTCCTACCCAAAAAAAATAAAATTGGCCACATGTTTGGTATCTGTCAAACACGTTTAAATGCGGTAGCTTTATTGGGTGGGTGGTGCTTTTAGTTAAGGTGGTGCCAAGAGCAGGGTCTTCTATGGAAACAGATTACGCCACACCATTGTCTCTCTGTGGTGCTGCGCACGCTTCCCTTCGGTACCACCCGGATACAAAGCCTTTGCGCTGATTTTCTGGGTCACCAAGAGAGGGAACTGCACTCTTCTGCCCTTTCCACTCCTCGTTGTTCAGCGTGCTCTCTCTACCCCATCTGTTTGTGCTCCTCTCTTTCTTGCCCTTTCCACCCCTCTCCGCTTTATGCACTTTCTCACACCACCTGCTTCTGCTCCTCTCGTTTCTGTGTGCTGGGTCCGTAGCTCACTCAGCAGCACACTCGGCTTCCATGCCGGTGACCAGGGTTGGATCGCTGGCACCAGTTACCATTTCTTTTTTTCTAAGATCGTTTAGCTGTTACGGACTGACCGACCTATGCATTTCATGCTTACGTGGCTCCTGAGGTTGGTTGGCCCTAGAGCCACTAAATGAGCTGCACTTAGAGTATCGGCACTCCGTTCCCCGACATTGTTCTGGGCGCCGCCATTTTGGCTCATATGCAGAGCAGACGCAACTGCCGATCGTCATGGTTCAAAAGTATGTCTTCCTCAGCATTAGATCCGGTGTTAGGAAGGTCGTGTTTGGTGTTAGGAAGGTCGTTACACTGTCGCGAACTGTTTAAACATTTGTGGAGGGCGAAAAAGTGTTTCCTGTGATTTCAGATAAAGCTTCAGATAACTGGCAACCATGATTTTAAAACACAATATGGCCAAGTGTCGTTGTTCTGAAGCGTAGCTTATTTAGTGGCACTAGTTGGCCCTATAAAGCCATCGCTTTAATCAATTGTTGATGCTTACTCCGGTGTGGTATTCACATCATGTTGTAACGTTATCGTGGTGTTCCTTCAACAGTTTCAAAATATTGAAATATTGACCCTTGTCATAGTATGACATTTTCTCATTCATGGTTGGAGCACTACCAAAAGTCATTTTGACGTTGTAGGAAGTGCAACAGCACGAGGGAGACTATGAGAGTGTCCTGCGATCCGGTGAATTCCTCATGACGCTGCTGCGAGACACAGAACACCAAGAGCCCCTGGAACGCCGTCTGGCCACGGTCAGGCAGACATGGAGCGGCATTGAAGAGGATTCACGCAAAAAGTAAGTGCGACGGCAAAGGAGGTGGTAACGTGACTGTCACCAAAAAAGTTGCCCGAGGGACTTCAGCGAATCGTAGCGTCTCTGGTGGACCTGTCGGCCAGTCGGGTAAAATTAGTCACTAGAAAGCCGCGCTCTGAATATCAGCACTCTTTTCCCTCATTGTCTGACGCTTCTGAAACTGTTTTTCGTCTGTTTGTGTCACATGACGTTGGTTTACGTGCCAATACAGCTCGTGGGTGCTGCCATTTTGGTGCCTAGAGTCGCACGTTTGCGACGTTTACGGCCGTCACGGTTCTAAATTGCAGACTTTTGAGCGCCAGAAACAGTGTTAGGAGCTCATCGTAGTGTCGTTTGGATCTGTTGTAAACCGTTTTAGCAAGCAGGGCATCCGAAAGCACTTCTTGCATCTTACATCCGTCGTGTCGGCAAAAGCTGGTGAGAACTGGCAACATTGATTCTACACACTAGTGGTGTGGCTTTAGGCCGAAGAGGCAGCGAAAGTGGAAGTTGCACAAGAGCCCACTGTCTAGACCTAGAATCCAAAGTTTTGTGATCACCCACTACAAAGGGAAGCCAAAGAAATCTTGTCCAATCCAATTTGATCTATTGTATGAAGCTTTAGGGAAAATCAAGACGTCTGGATTCTGTCCAGAGAGGACTGTCATCAAAACCACTTCCTGAAAGCAATTTTTTTTTTTTTTTTTTTTTGTGCAGCTCTCAGAGGTTGAAAGAAGCAGCGGCTTTGCAGCAGGAGTTTGACGCGCTGCTGAAGGTTCTGCTCCTCTGGATGGATGGCGGTGAAGCTGCCCTGAATGCCGCCATTGCACCGGAGGATGCGGAGCGTGAGCAAGCGGCATTGGAAGTGAGTGCCTTGTTTGTCTGGACTTGATTTGCTGGGAATTATGAAGTTTTCTACATTCGTAGCATTGTTTCTTTTTGCTGGAATATTGAGTTGGAAGCAAACATGCCGTTCTTTGCTGTTTTATTTTATATTTGGTTTCATTTCTTTGTTCCAAGTTCTAGGTAAGGATAATGGAATTGAGGAAACTAGAATTTCCCTTGCAATTCTAGTGTTTAAGCAAGACAGGACTGATACTACACATATTTCAATACAACTAAAATTATGAAGATGCATTCCTTGTCCTGTATGCACTATATTGTCTGTATTTAAATGCACCAATTACCCCAGCAACGCACTTTACTCCACTAATCACGTGTGGAGCCCTTGTGGCGCATTAGCCTACGCATTACAGATTTTATATATGCGTGTTATTTCCCGC
Source organism: Ixodes scapularis (assembly GCF_016920785.2). Lineage (NCBI taxonomy): Eukaryota > Metazoa > Arthropoda > Arachnida > Ixodida > Ixodidae > Ixodes > Ixodes scapularis. The sequence continues at coordinate 72,215,044 of NW_024609836.1, forward strand.
CCCTCCTACAATAATGCCCTCGAGGCGATGTAGGTACTCTGTAAATAAATCAAATAAATAAATTACGCTTCAAGCCGAGAACATCCTCGGAGAAACTTAAGGACTTTCCCCGTCACCACGTAGGCACTGAAACAAGAAGTAGCCGAACGATCGGAGTCCCTGGAACAACTGCGGACCACATCGGACGCCCTTCTCAAGTACTACCACGACATCGTGCCTCTGGCAAAACAGGACAAGATGAGGGAAGAGCTCAAGGACGCCGAGCGGCGCTGGAAAGCCCTCGGACCGCTTCTGGAACTACGGTTAGCCAGGTGCGTCCGCGGAAGTCCTCTTTGTTCTTTTGTTCTAGCATCGTTGTTGCTGTCTTATCTCAAGTTGGGCCGCAGCCAGTGCTACAAACCATCCGAACCAATCGAGAGCTGGGAGCGTGTCACGTGACTTTGCTCTCTACGCATCACTGCTTTGAGCCAGAGAAGCACCTGACACTCTCTCATCACTCGATTGGCTCCGAGGGCTTCCAGCATCTGCTGCAATTCATCTCAGGTTAAAAAATGGTGCAGTATTGGTTGTGCCAGTTGTTCTTCCTAGCAGTATAACCTGTGCAGCTTGCTGTTTTGAGTGTCTTCTGTGCCGCCTCATTCGCTAGTCTCCTTCCTTAAATCGCAGCGATTGGCTCGTGCATAATCTGCGGAGAAGTAGAGGCATGAACCCATTTTATAAGCGAGTCTGGACTGTGCATAAGGAAATACCTTGATGGTATATTTATGATTCGATTGTTGTCTTCTACAAAAGGAGGGAATAACCTCACACATTGCACTTAAATGTGGTGAATTAGTTTGCGTCTGGGTTCCTCTGGGTCCTAAGGAGCCTGGCTTGAAAACTTGTTGTGTATTCGTGTTGGGCACAACTAGACTTTTCTCTACTCTTCAGAATTTTGACTGCTCGAACGCTGTGGAAGGACCTGCAGAGGCTCCTAAGAAGACTCGCCGAGCTGCGCTCAAGGGAGTGTCAGCTGGTCGACGCAGGAAGCAACGCCGACCAGGACAGTCTCCAAGACCTCCGCCAGACCATCAAAGATCTGGAGGTGTGCATTCCCGTCGCCTTTCTAGCTCAAAGAACTTCGTCTGCTTGATGCGCTAAGCATGGCTCCGTGTTCTTATTGGAAGATACGTGCCAGAAGAATGGACTCGGGTCCTCAAAGTCTCTGAAGCTCTATGGATCTTAGAGAGAGCATTTTTCGTCGTTTTTCGATGCACTGTGGTGAAGCGGCAGAGTAACGAGCCGATGCAAACGTATCTTTCAATTGCTGTAGCCCAAAAAAACGAAAAGCACAAACACGGCCCATCTATGTATTAATTAATTATCCGAGGTAGGCCCCTCTGCTACTTCGTGAATAGCGCAGGCATGGTGTTTTCATTATCCTTGAGATGTCAGCCAGCACTCTTGCGCTCGGAGATCATCCACTGAAAGCCTGTACGGAACACCTGGAGCTCAGGAGATGGGTTTCTACCCCACGCTTTTGTCGAGCATTTGTATTATGCGCAGGCAGTAATGTGATCATGCCCGAGTCGCAGCTAGAGATGACATCAGGCAATGTCGCACATCTCATTTAGACATTGTACCAGCAGCCTTTCGCATAATCTTCATTGCACGAGATACAAGAGAGGCTAAGCTGGAAGTCTTTCTGCACAGAACCAGTTGCCCCTCTACGGCGACAACTTGAAGCGCCGAATCATGCCACAATTGGGTTCTCGGAGGTCCACTGAGCCTTCCTCCTTTCTCTCGGCAGGCCTTGCAGCCCGAACTCGAGGAAGTGGGTTCCTCCCTGAACACCATCTTGCTCCGGTACCGGGAGCTGGCTCAGGGCGGGCCCATCGACGACACGATCCACGCGTCCCTGGCGCGAGGCTTCGAGGACCGGCGCTCCAGCGCCCGCTCCGTGGAGCAGGAATTAGAGCGACTCCGGAAGGTCCTGGTCGCCCTGAACCGCTGGGACGCGCTCCGGGAGCAGCTGTTGCTCTGGCTCACGGAGAAGGACCTGGCCCTCACGAGAATCGAAATGGGGCACGGAAACGACGACGACGTACCCGAGGTAGCGGGCTCGGTTTCGCTCGTTTTAGTTTGCATCGCATTCTCGCCTGTGGTCTGCGGTACGACGCGGACCGGAGGCCGCTTTCTGCAACCCCCTGCCCGCGTTCCTTGCTTTGCGCTGTACCTTGGCTCAGCACACGCGCTGGAGCTGCGCGAGACGCCAAAGCATTGTCGACGGTAGGAAGTTTACGTCAGAGGCAGGACAACAGAAACTCCTCCCTGCCTTTTTCACCTTTTCAGTGACTATTAGGGAAGAGTTTTCTTTAGGGACAAAATGAAACATGAGAGGCATGCTGCTGACATAAAGAGATCAGCCAATTGGATCGCTTTTAGAACCTAACATGTGGTGGACGTGGGTTTGGAGAAGCCACCATAAAGAAAGTTGCTGGGTGTGTCTACTCTTCCCTAAAGCCCCACAAATCCGTCAGAAATATGGACAATTGGAAACGCCATCTATACTCGAGACTTAGATGAAAAGTGCAACACAATTATATATGTATATACCGTAAAATACCGGGCAAGCGGCCACTCAAACTTTGGAGATAATCGAAAAAAAAAAAAAATGGGAGACGGGCGCTTGTCCGGTCATCAATTTTATATATAAATGTACTGTGCATATTTTCTCAGATCTTACAGATTTGGGAATGGGCGCTTAAAGGGGCCCTGCAATCATATTTAAGCGTCTACCTTATTTGTGGTTTCCACTTCTCTTGGGGTTCGCGCAAGCCAGCGGGCACGGAGAGAGTAACTAAATATCAGTGCATCATATTTTAACCGGACGGCGCGGAAACCTCCTCCACCTACGAGGGCGACCCGCTTTGCCGAAAGCGTGCAATATTTGACGTCTTTGGACCTGGGCTTACTACTGGTCAGAGCCGCTAAAAGCTTTTTTTTTTTAGTCGAGATACGAAGTATAAGTTTTGCGAACCTTTTCAATTATGTATGAAAATAGTTTTTGTTCAGTATTTTAGATCAGAAAATAAACAAATGCAGTTTATGAAGTACGGAAACAAGAAATGACCCGTCGACAAACCCGCCACCAAGTGGCGGAAAAAGCAGCGCATACTAGAAAGCGCTAGTGGGACGAGGCTCCGACGAACGGCTAGCGTAGAAAGGTCCCGGATGTACGCGGCGGCGCTGCGGTCGTATACCGGCTCGAGGATTCGACCGGTTCCAAGCATTCCGAAGGCTTTCGGCGCGAGCTTGGCTGGCGATTTGGCCGTATGGCAGCGCGAAGTGGCTCCCATTCTGAACTGATCTTTACCCCGTGTTTGCTGTCATTTGTGGCCAGTGAAGTGTTATGCCGAATTAGTCTTTAATCACGCAGCAAATGCAATGCGAGCCGCCCTGGCCGCCCGCTTCGTACAGCCTATCCAACACGTGCTTTAGTGGCGCCCTCTCGAGCCGTTGACACGGAGTACGGCAGCCGTAAGCGCTCGATGAGCTCACTACCCTTCCTCTAGTTCACGGCCACTCAAACCAGGACCTACGACATCATGAAGGAGGTTATTTTTTGCTTGTTTTTGTAATTCTAATTTGCCTATAACTTTTAAAATAAAGCGAAATTTGAGAAAAGAAAAGTTTGTTTAAGTTACTATGTTCAGTACGCTCAGTTTCGGTGCCAATTAAAACCAGTCAAAAAGTTGTTGCAGGGCCCCTTTAATATGGAATGGGCGGATGCGCAATATTCTACAGTTTTTTTTTTTTTTTTTTTTACAGGATTTAACGTTTTTAGTGACAAAACTTATTAGGGTGGAAACTGCCGAAATTTCCAGACCAGTCTAAGCTCATTATAACAGACCTGGTTACAACAGATACTTGGATATAACATACCGATTTGTGAAGTTTGGTTCGTTTCCCTCTATGCACCATTGACTCAACTTCATATCTGCATACAACATACCCCTTTTACAACAGACCAAAACCTTGGTTAAATTCAAGATCTGTTATAACGAGCTTAGACTGTAGTACTTTGTCTAAAGATTGTGCATGTTTACGTGTTCTGAGTCAATGTCCAGCGAAAGGGAAACAAATTACTCCCCAAGATGGTCTAAGAGTTTGTACCAAATGGGCTTTTTTTTTCTCCTTTTTTAATCTTTATTTTCACTCAATTTTTTATGCGTCATTTTCTTCGGTCAAAACGTCAGATATTTCCTTTCCCGTCCAGTCCTACCACTTGTCCTCAGCCTTCACCCTGTGTCATCGCTGTTTAAAGGGTATGCTGAAGGCACGCTACACGAGATAGGTTGCAACTCTAGTATTCCTAATCAGGTGGATGGTTTACGTTCAACTCTAGTATTAATACGCATATTTTATGTTTGAAACTACCAAGTCTCACCAAGGTCGTGTCAATATGCAGTGCCATGCCTCACAAGAACGGCAAAAAATCTGTCGAGCGACTTCACCGTGGTCACTAAATTTAACGGAAATTTAATGTAAGGCACGATGCCGCTTCTTCAGGAACTCGAAGAGGAACTCCGTCTTGGGGGTCCGCGGCTGGAGGAGTTGGAGAAACTGGGGGAGGAGCAACATGGCTGCTTCCTGGCCGGCATCACCATGGGCCCCGCCCTGGGGGAACTGCGCCTCTACTGGCACGACCTCTGCCTACGTGCCGCCGCCCTCGCAACAGGAAGGCGACCTCTAGGGGAATCGGTTAGTGATGCCACAAAGGCGTTATGCTTTGGCTCTATGCATTGGACTTGAAACTTCGAATAATTTCCTTTCAGTTTATTGTAAAAATATAACTACTGTAGTTAAAGGGACAATGAAGGCAATTTCGGACATCTCTTTGGCGATTGAACTGGGTTCCAGGCACGTCTCAGGCCACGTTGCCCAAATTTCAGCCGAAACCGGCGCTTGTGTGCCGCGCAAATCAATTAAACAGTCGCGGTAATAATCGTACCGGGATCGACTGGGGCGATGCCCCGAGAGTTGCGGGAGAAGCCAAGAGAAGCGGAGCTCACGTGACCGATGCGAGGCCAAGAAGCGCGACGTCACAAGAGACGTTTCAGCGATTGGTCGAAACGAGAGACGCGCCCTCGGTCACGTTTTGGTTCTCGGTTTTTAGGAATACTGTTCTAATTTCCGCTTGAATAATCATGAAAAGTATAAATCGGAGCGAAAAGAATTACTAACCTGTAAATAAAGCAGCATAATTGTTTTTTTTCTTTGCTACGCTGGACGCGAAACGGCCAACGAGCAACTATGGGCACTTCGGCATGTGGGCCGCTCGTTACCGGCTGGGCGGTCTCCGTCGGGTGACGGCGGAGGCCGCCACACACGTGCTCCCGTTCCGTTTGTGTTGGGTTACTGAACGGAAGCTCGAACTCGCTCGCGAGAGCGGCATTGCCGTCCATGTTGACAGATTCAACGAAACGAACGCGCCACCGCGCTGATATAACCCACCGCGGTAACCAGAATCTCGATCTCATAAATACTACCGATACCGACTATTCACACTTGACGTCACTCCCTACGTCACCTCCGTTTTTGGAGGCCCAGAAACGAGAATGGAGATGGTTCAGTTTCGGTTTCTTTACTTTTTTCGTAGGCACAGAAATAAGCGTCACAAATGGCTACAAAAAATTGGGCAGCATGCTATGTTCCCAAGAAGCATAAAAACACCATTTAAAAAAATTAAATAAAATGGTCTTTATTGTCCCTTTAACTGTAGAAACAGCATGCTACTGTATTGGTTTGTATTATGTTTGGTTCTGGTTTGAAAAACACTCGAAAATGAACGGTGCTTTTTGTTTGTTGCCAACGGCCTCCGATTGTGATAGGGTGTAATGTAATTTACCTCATTTTTACAATAAGCTCATTTTGTGAAATTGGCGATCAGAAAAATGTTGCAAAGAAATTTATTGTGCGAATTCGTCAACGAATGCATATACTCCACCAACGCCCGCAAAAATAAAGAAATTTACAACATTCGCTGACCGTAATAGCTATGTGCATTACTGCTTTGCACGTGCTGAGGGTGGGCTATTATAATGTTCTATAGAGGGGTTGTCGCAAAACATCGGCTTGGTCAGAAAGGCCTAGGGATTTTTGTGTTTGGTTTAGTGGCGTATTGTAAAATGTTCTTTCAACTTTGTGCTATATTAGGTAAAATTTTGCGGACAAGAACAGTTTGTGGGCCCCTGAATTAGTGGAGAACGCCTGTCACACGCTGCTTTAGCAAGCTCCAAATGAGCATGTTCTTGCCATTAAACACAAAAAGAACTATGAGCTGATTCTGCTTTAGGCTGCTGATAAGATTGGGCACCATTTTATATTTCAGTTTTTCTCGTGCCTGATATCGCGAGCGCCCTTTTTCCTACCTCTGGCTAGACAACTAGATAAATGAACGATGCATCAAATGCAGAGCCGACTTTTTTTGTATCTGTGTGGAGCCATTCCATTCCCAATGATCAGTAAACGTCTAATCCTTGGCCCGCGACACGAACGCTGCACAAGCAACAAGCACAGCTGGCTAAACTTTTCCTGATTAGATATATGAAATGCGCCAGTTTCTAATGGTCGAGCTTAAGTTTTTTTCTATTCCTGAGGACACTTGGCAAAGAAGGCCTCTCATGCTTTACAGGACCAAGAATCTTCTCAAGAGTGCATCGTGCCAGCTCAGCAGGAACTCAGTGGTGAGTTGAGACGGGCTGCTCCTGCTCTGTTAAAGCCAGTTGTGCACGCGCATAATTGGTCGTAGCATTATTCATTAACTCTGAAAATTGAAAATTTCTATTTCAATCTTCCAAGGTGCATCTGCAGCGAGCAGCCTGCTGGCGAGCGAGCTACCGGGGACGCTTCCTGGGAGGCTCCCCTTGAGCGGTGCAGCATCCGAAAACCTGGTAAGCCCCAACTTTTATCCCCTTGGCCTTGTTTTGTATTGAATGCTCAGCATTTATAAGGCGACCCCTTAGGGTCTCCTTGTCTACGTCTAGAATGCAGCCTCGATGAAGGTGTCGCGCTGATGACGCCACGGTGTTCTCATCAGTTGGTGTCTGACTATGGGGCTGGAACGGTGACGATTCCCAAGAGAGGAGAGTCTCGAGTCATTGTTTTATATGTGACACTGTGACATCACGGGATACTGTTGTTACATGTGACAATGTTGACATCACGTGACACCTGTCGCATGTGATACCATGTCACATGTGACACTGTGATGTCTCATCACATGAACGTGATCATGTGCTTTCCTCATGGTCATGTGACATCAGTGACACTGTGTCATACACACATCACGGAGTACATATAAATGCTAATCATTTTTTGTTTGTCGTTTTAGGGAGGTGCACTTTTCTTTCTTTTTTTTCTGATTTTTTCTTACAAGAGACTTTTTTCTCGCAGCAACACGTGGTGATTGTGTGTGCCACAAACGTGGACAACGGTCGGCAGCTGGAAAGAATACGAACATCGTTGCAAGAGCCGGACGAAGGTGATGGCGGAGGTTTGTGCACCTGTTCTTTCGCATTCTTTTCAAGTTGTAGTTTATTTCTGTGGTGGAACTGAATCAGTGCTGTTTTCTCCTGTCAGACCTGCTTGTAAGATTGATACAATTCGAGAGTTTGTGAGACAGTGAAAAAGTATTTTCGTGGCCTCTGTGATGTTAGTAGTAGTAAAATATAACTACTATAGGGGGTAGTGGACTTCAAATGCATTTTACTTTGGCGTTTGCTGGTCCACCTAGAGTGAGAAGGACTCAGTGTGTTGGGTTGCCGTTTTTCAGATGAGCTGGCCGGCCTGTTGGAGCAGGTATTCCCAGACAGCGTACCGGAACAGAAGCAGAAGCCTTCCTCTGTGGAACAGGGACTGGCCGAGCTCGAAACCTGGCTCGACTCGGCCTGTTGTCGACTAGAGCCGATCCAGGTGCCAGACGATCTGGAGCAGCTCAGCCCTCTCATTGCATCTCATAGGGTAAGCACCTGGTCTGTGTGTATGTGTAGCCAATTGTTTCAGCTGTAGCCCTCATTGTTTCACGAGCTCAGTCGTGCTTGGTATTGGTGACATAAAATACAGTGTAGACCGCATGTAACGTATGTCGCGGGAGTCGTGAAAATCCACACTATAAGCGGTACCGCGCTATAACCAAAACATCAATTTTTCAGGCCAAAATACATGCCATCCGGCAACTTACCTTTGTAAATGAATTTATTTTATGTTAGATGAAAAATAAAGCTTAGTTTGAGGAAAGTCTTTATTTCACCAGACTAGTACAGTTCTGTCTCAAATGTGTCACACATTTTGAAAGAAATGAGCGGCTTTTGCCTGGCGCAGCCTTTTAACGGCGTCGCAAGTTGCGGACGGACGTTCCGAGCGGTCAGGATTGCTAATCCTAATCACTTTTCTCCGGAGATGAAAACGCGTGAAAATTCGCATCCTTCATACGGTACGCGCCAGTAATACCTCGAACTTGAGCACACGCATGAAATGCACCAAATAAGAAATCCGGGCGATGTTCGAGGACACAAATGCTTAGAAATCACCGCTGTAGTCCAAGTAAACAAACACGACGACACGGGCGTTTCTGCCGTTTTGAGAGCGCCGCCACGACATCGCCACACGAGTAGGTGGATCTTCCCTTTTAGTATGTGCTGGGTTATAGCGACACACAACGAAAATTCACAGTCAAGGATAGCGCTTTTACGCAGAACGATGAGATGAACGCCTTCTACGACGACGATCACAGCCGACGCCATATTTGTGGATAGAAGTGATAGGAGCAGCCGGCCCGCGACCGGCATGCAACGCGCGCGAACACTTCTCCTCGATCTGCGATTGGTCTGTCGGTGCGGTTGTTTGTTTCTTTGTTTTCACGCAGCGGAGGGGCGGAAGGAAGCACGCACGTGAACGACACGTGCGTGCGTCCCTACTGAAGCCTCTCTCTTCGCTTCTCCCCACTTCTTCGAGCAACATCCTCGCCCTGCGCCGTCAGCGCCGTTATCTAGTGTCGCACATGGAAGCGTACTCGCTGCTCTGGTCGTCGGCGCGGTCGGCGGGCTGTGCCAAAAACCGCACTATAACCGGTATTTCCCTTCGCGCTCCTGCATTTTAAGCGGTATGTAAATACATGGAGTTCTATGGGAGGCGAACCGGTGGTTTAAAAAAACCGCGTTATACCCGGTACTGCACTATAAGCGGTTACGTTGTAAGTGGTCTATACTGTATAAACTTATGTCAGTAGCCGTTAAAGGGAAAGCAGGCATCGCGGGAAAAAACGAATGAATGGCACAGACCCAGTGTGCAAAAACGTGTTCCAGTGCAGTGGATTAGGTCGAGCGAGTTGCACTCTGACAGCCGTGAAATGTTGACGTAGAAAGCGACGACGCTTGCAGTGAAGTGGCCTGTGATTTCTTACGTGGTCTCCCGTCGTGGCATTTTATGTTGGCACGTTCAGGGACAGAGGGTGCAGTTATAGGGCCTAAAAATAAAAAGGCATCCCGAGAAAGAGATTAATATTCCTGCAATATTTATATTTTATATTATTATATATTTATATTACTTATAAAAAACATGTGCACATTTTTTAAGTCTCGGGATTCAGGTTGTATGTTGCATCTGCAACCTGCAGTCTGTGGAGGAATAGAGATTTTGAATTCAATGTAGAGGTACCTCGGTGTGAGCCAGAGATTTTATGATGGAAGCTTGGTCGCAATTAAACTGGAGTCTTTGAGTGTTTACGATTCATAAGGCATGGCCAGTTCCGAGTGCCTTGTGAACATAACGCAGCCAATGGTGTAGCGTCCTTAGCCGACAACAAGGCAGAGAAACGAATCACGAAGGAAGAAGCGTGAACGTAAGGAGCCATTCTTCGAGTTTTCTAAGCTGCCAGTGCCTGCAGCAGCGTTCACAGCACGGCAACCGACCGCAACTTTCCTAACCGCCGCGGCCGTTGCGCAGGAATTCCTGGCCGAATGTCACCGGAAGAAGTTCCTCCTGGACTGGCTTCAGGCGCAGGACATTAAGGACTCCCGACTTCGAAAGAGACTCCAGGCGAGTGCAGAGGAAGTGTGCGTCATTTGAGGATGGGGCATGATGTGGGGGCGAGCAAGGTTATTTGCCTGAGCTCCCCTTCGAAAGGGCAGTGCAACAATTTTAATGTTTAAAAGAATTTGGGACTCGTATTTTTTTGTACCGTTTATCTCGACACAAGTAAGAGAAAATGTGCCACCTTCCCCCGAAATTTTGAGATCTCGCTGCAGAACTGCGAAGGAAAAAAAATGTTATCTTTTTAAAGCGATAGCTTTGCGGGCAACACTTTGCGGAGATTTCAAGCTTATGGTCTGTCATCGACGCTATGGAAAAACCCTTTTTCTCTCCCCTCTCGGCGCGAGAAGAGGGAAGTCGGGATTTTCTGTCGGCCGTTCCGCGCGAGGAGAGCAAAGAGGGCAGCCCTGCCGTCTCCGCCAAAAACGACGCGACGAAGGGAGAGTCTTCCTGTCGTCTGCTCAAAACGGTGTTTTCCAAACTTTTCCCAGTTGCTACGCGCAATGTTGGATCGTTTTAGAAGCTTGCACCGCGCTTACCCATTTACTTCACGGATCACTATGAGAATGAACCACGTCGCACCTCCTTCCTCAGCTATGTGACGGCACCATTCCACTTGCACTGCACGACCGTGCTATAGCTTTCTTTTCCTCGCAGATTATGGGCGAAAAGACAACATTTTCTATCTGCAAACGCATTTGGCGGTCATCACAGTGTAGAATTGTTTGGAGCACACAAGCTTTTGCAGTGCCATCTGTCGGAAGTCAACAAAACCATTTCCACTCCGCAGCTACCCTAACCATATTTCCCGATGCAGACTGTTTTTTATCCCGATCACTCGCCACGACCTTTATAGCTCTACGGGAGAAACCAGGCGCAAGGCAACGAGTTTCGGCAGAACGTATTTTGTGTTTCGTGTTGCATTCGAGAGTAGAGATGTTATAGTGAAACTGAAAGCGGTGGAAGTTTCAAAAACGCTCCAACATTATGCATAACAACTAGATACTGACAAAGTGGGATTTCGTATGACGCGAGTAACTTTTGAAAACGCCTGTTTCGAAGTTATCGTTAGCAGACGACGCTTCCTTGTCGTTGTGTCGTTATCGGCGAGTCATCAAAGCTCTCCTTTCCACCCTCTTTGCATGGCGTGGCAAACGGGACCACCCCACTTCTCTCTCCTTGCACCATGAGGGCAAAGAAGAAAGGTTTTTGTGTCTCCACTGCGACGACAGACAAGAAACGCCGACACTGAAACCCCTGCAAAGTGTCACCGAGAAAGCTGCTTTAAAAATGGTTTTCCGTTTTTTGTTCTGTAGGTTACGTCGACTGGTTCTCACAATTAATTGGCCCAAGTCCAAAATCGTTGCACCGCCCCGTCCCGCATTTGTCCGCATGAACGGCACACTAAATAGTGCACCCGCGCACTCATGGCTCCACAGATTGCTAGCACGAAGTGGGACAAGATCTGCGAGGATGCCTGGACGTTCCAAGAACAGCTGCGTGCCGCACTGCTGCGCTGCCCGCAGTACGGCAACGCGCTGAGCCAGCTCTACTCGTGGATGCTGGCAACCCGGAACTGGCTGAGGACCCCCGAGCAAGGGGACGGGCTCCCGCCACGGCTGCTGGCCGCCCGATACCGCCAGATACTGGTCAGTACACTCTCGTGTAGCCCCGGTGTGGAGCCTGAAACGCCTCCTCGACCAGCATGTTTGCCACGTCTTTGTTTTAAAGCGACAACTTTACATAACTGCCCTCCACAGACCTTGCTTGCTCGTGTTGGTCACATTGTAGAAAGGCCATGGGAGAGAATGTTGGCAGCAGCCTTGTTCGCCAGCACTTTTACGGCTAAACGACAGTGCTACAACAAGCGACTCAATGTGCCACAGATTTCTCCGGCGTGATCTGTTGCTACGTTGGGACCACTTTCTATGCGTGGGCAGTGCGGGACGCTAAACGCACCAGTCAAAGACGTGTTCCAGACACCATTGCCCCGGTGGTAGGGTGGAGTCGCCGCAAGGAAGAGTAGCGCCGAAGTCGGAATGGGGCACCGTATTTTGATTTGTGTTTTTCGTCGTCCCTGCTCCTTCCTTCTCACGCTGTAATTTCGGGCACGGGATAGCCGGGACGTATCGTGTGCAACACTTCGAGTCGTGGGATCGTCGAGCAGAGGCAGAATTTCGGTTGAGAGAGATTTCTATGCAGACTGCGAAACTTGTATGGTTACCAGTTAGAGGGGACAAATTTTGCTCCATTCATGTAGCAGCATGCTTGTGTATGTGAATTGTTGTACGGATGATTGATTTTACAGTGGGAAGTTATTCTGCCCTAAAAAGGCACTGTATGTTTTTTTACTATGTACAGGTGGTGTTTGACTAGTGTTGTACAGCCGCTAACTGGCTTTGTTTTAGAAACATAATGTATTTGTGATTCCATAAATATCTGCTAATGCAACGTTCATTTATACAGAAATTGACGGGGAGGACATTGAACTCCCCGTTAGTGCTGGCTTTTCTGCAACATGCGGCAGTACTGTGGGGAAGCTAGATTGGAGCTTAAAAGAGGCTTCTTATAACATGTGGTTATTATATTTAAAAAAAATGAAGTTCTTCTTTCCTTCAAAAATCTTTATTCCAGTTTAGATAGATTCAACACATAGCCCCAGCTCAATGGGACAAAAGCCGGCAACTTATTGCAAAACGTATAATTTTGGGTTTTGTGGGGTTCATTACTTTCGAATCTTTATATTTGATGTATAAAAATACTTAGCGCCGGTTATGATCGCGAAATTAGTCAAATACATACCTTAAGACCTCCAGGCAACCCAAAGAGGCATGAATTTGAGCCATTTTTCTCTGCCTGGTTCTTCAGGTTGTTGTCGCCCGCCATCACATTTACGTTGACTTATCTGTCTCATCTCCATTGCAGTCTTCTGTAGCTTCAGTTTTTCACAGCAATTTATTAATAAAATATTATCTTCCGTACCGTGAAAGAGTATAGCTATACATCTATAGTAACATTCAAACGCTTCTATATTTAGGTAATTGGGGCATATTCACAGTTTATGCACAAGAATTTCTGTTCTTAATGTTGTCCTATCACAACCAAATTTGGCATGCATAATCTTCAGAATATGTAGAATGCAACTATATCTAAGTATGGCTAGAATTTTTTTTTTAATGAAAAATTTAAGGAATTTTTGTTAGCCCCTTGAAATTACATTTTTGCTATTTTAGTTATATTAAAATAAAAGAAACGTCGGACACATTATTTTGTTTTTCATGGCACTCAGCGGTATAAAAAGAGCAAATTAGTTTGTCTTGCCAGGCTTTCTTAACTGTGTTGCCATGCCTCACGTGTGCACAAGAACATGGTTTTTTCTACATGTACTTTGCATCCAGAACCTAAAAAAATGAGCTATGTCAAATCTAACATCAGATTTATAAAGAGAAGATTAAGCACCATAAAGTGTGAAAACTTCTTTTCAATATTGTACATAATAAAAAAAAAAAAGTTTCCCCATGTGCATGTTCACTGGAGAGCTTTTTTGTCGATCAGTCAACCAGGTGGTAATTTACGAAAGTGCAAACCGATCAATTGATTGGTCAGTCTTCTAATCGAGCACCTCTTTGGCGCGCAGGTGCTGCAGCAACAGCTGATTCTCTTCGTACCGAGACTGGAGGCCCTGCGGGAAGTCCAGGCCTCGGGACCCTCGGACAACGGCGCATCCGGAGACGGGACGCAGCGACAGAAGGGGAAGACCAGAGATGCGAACGAAGTCCTGGCCCTGCTGCGATCTCTGCTGGCGCTGTGCGCCCTTCGACTGACGTCGCTCAGACAAGACCTCGCCCGAGCTGGCGTCGCACTGGTAAGGCAGCCCCAGCCTTCTCAATCAATTTGCCCATGGGGTATGCAAGTCGTCGGGCTTCTTCGGTAGTTATGCGATTGGAGGTGCCAGATTTTAGCGCGGTAGTTATGGTACTGGTTTTCTGATTAATCAGTTACTTATCTTGCCAGTTAACCCAGGGATTTTGTGAGTTGTCTATGAGCAATTGGTCTTCTAATCCCTCTCTTTGGTCGGTGCCAGATTTTTAGTATTAACAGGGCACTCGTTTGAAATACCAAGTAATTATGATTATCCAGTCAGCTGATCACCCACTCAGACAGTTCATTTTTATATGCTGCTTTTTAAATTAATGAATTAAATGGTCCTCCAGTGTGATGATGAGTCTCTCGGTCAGCTGAACAAATGATCAGTCATTATACCAGTGAGGTGAAAAAGCCCATCAGTCTTGCGACACATTATGAGTATCTTTAAAAAACACTAAATGTTTTTCTTGTGTAACTTTGATGCCTATGTGCACTTCTTTGTTTTCGCAGCCTCTGCTCGGCCCAGAAGAGGTTGTGTCTTCAACTCTACAAGATGAGACCACAAGGTAAGTGTTTTGTGTGCTCACTCTTGGCAACAGCAGAAGCATATCTAAGCATATGCTTAGTATTTAAAGGAAAAATTAGTGTGTTTTTTTCTTTTTTTTTTTATTATTGTGAGGTAAAATTGGAGATGAAAAGAAGAGAATTTAAGCAGTTTGCTCAAAGCAAGATTGACAACAATCTCATGTAATAAACACACCCTCCAATTCACGTTAAGACGAAGAGAGGATGATTATCGTTTTTGTAGATAATGGTGCTCTTTCTTTGACATCCATGTGCAAAATGTTCAATCCCTGCTTTGGGAAAATGGTCTGCCTCTAGTTTCAGAAATCGCACGCACATTGGCAGAAGCTCTAAATGTAAATGAGCATTCATATTCATTCACTGAAGTTGCGACGTTGGAAATGGGAGGTACCAACACACTGCAGTCGTCAGGTTCTCTACCAACACAGCAAAGTGCCTTTCTCTTAGGTACCATATCCAAGAGACGCTCTAAGTGCAAAGCATTTTAGGTCTCCTGTGACGTGATGTCACGTCACAGGAGACCTAAGTGACGTCGCATGAACATTGTGATGTCACCATCAGGGATCCTATGGACAAAAAAGCAGTATACTCCGTCTCACTAAAACCGTGCTGTACAGCCAAAGCTACGTGGGAGAGAGCATATGCCAACCTGTTCACGAAGAGGGAAAGGAAGAATGGGAGAGAAGGGCTGGCATTCCCGGGTTCCTTCTTTCCCTTCTCTTGAACAGGTCGGGATGCACTCTCTCTCCCATAGCTTTGGCTGTGCATCGGTTTTAGTGAGACGGAGTATAAGAGCTGGGGCCCTATGAATGGTATGCACTTAAAACAGGGAAACCCAGAATTACTTTCAGAAGGTTTCAGGCGCCAACAACTCCTCATCTATTCACGTTCACTCGCAGCGGCGCTGGCCTGACGTCGGCAAGACCGTGGACGGCATTCTGGGGTCGCGTGGCCCGGGCAGCCCTGCCCATTCAGCTGCTGCTGCTGGTGCTGCTCGGAGCCGCCAGCCTGCTGCCCATGTCCGAACAGGACTTCAGCTGCGTGCTGACCAACAACTTTGCACGCTCGCTGGACCCCATGCTGCGCTATCCGCAGGGACCACCTCCTATCTGAAGAAGCGAAGGCGACCGCCCGCTCTGTCTTTCATCCCCGGCACACTGAAGGCCCGTTCACACACGCTCCTCGGTGCCAATTCAGCGCTATAGACACAGTGCTGTGTCTGCGCTTCACCATGTGTCATCCCACCTTTTCCAGCGTACACGCACAATGTAGCGCCGACTCGGCAATAAATAAGCGCTTGCAGTACTGTCGATGCAGCGCCGACTTTGCGTTGTCTTAGAGCTACGCTGCGCGTGTGAACGAGCCTTTAGTTCTACGACCTCCGACCCGCGACTGTTCTGAAGGCCGTCGTTAGGGTACGCTTTTGGGTATAACGAAGGGCTGCATTCACAGTAGTGTGGCCACATGGAATGGGGTGCTGGCCCCAATTTTTAACTTTACTTTTAGCTAGCTCGGTGCTAGTTGTTAGCACCGTTTGTGATATGTTGCTTGCTTGCATCCGTCTCGTTTGTTGGGCACTGTTTCGAGTGGGCAGGTGCATTCGGGTGCATTATTTCTACTTAGGTGGCTGCTTCATCACGAAAGGTGTGGCAGCCGCCCGTTCGGATTGCTAGCGTATCGTTGCACGCCTGCACCGTTACCCTCAGCGGTGTGCTTTGTCAGCTCTGAACCCCGCAACTAGTCGCGTCATTTGTTTGTTATTCCCCGTTTTTTATACCGTAGGCTTTATTTTGGAATAATGTTTTAGCTGTTTTCAGTTGCAATTTGTGCACCGTCGTGTCGTGCTAGTGTGATTGAGCTTTTGCAATGCCGTCGGCCGCGTGCTGGCATTCGAAGGGGCACTGCCCACTGTGATGTTACCGAATCGGTGCAGAGTCCTTAGATGTGATAGCGCCACATGGCGACTGCTTTGGTGCCTTGCTTGCCAGCTAGTCTTCACCAGTGAGGGCGACAAGTGCAGTAGCTTTAGCTCGACTGCTTGTTACTTCTTTTTCTTGTCGGATCGGTAATTTCGGATTTTAAGGCGGCGACATCCGCTAATCGAACGAGTCGCTTCCGAGTGCCGCGTTTTAATAATGTTCCTGCCAAGGCGACAGCTCTTAACTGTGGGAAAACAAGGCGAGTTGTACGGGGAGATGATTGCAGGATAAACAACCGAAAGAGTGAACAATCACCAGCAAAGTGTTCCGTCCTTTGGCACCTGTTTCTATCAGTGTCTGCAATCTGTAGACCGGCACCGATAAGCTGGACGTTACTACTAGACTAGCACAATAATGAGCCAGGCCATGGTACTGGATCGAGTAAATTCACTGCGGCTTGGAACGCCGTTTGAAAGCTGTAAATTTTTGCGGAACTTTGACAGGAAGCGCTATTTGTAAGATGTGTACAGGAAGCAAATAAAACTGTTGAATTGCTTTTGAGCCGTTGGTTTTTATTTTGTGCACGGGGGATTTTTTAATTTATGCTTATCAAGGCAGCAGAAAAAAAGTCTTGGTAATAACCAGTTTCAGAGCGTCCTAAAACAACCACAATGGCCCTTTGGTGGAAGAACTTTAAAAAATGCAACAAGCAAAAAACAAAAGATAAGAAATCTACAAAAGAAAATCCATGTCATGAGGTAAGCACAAGAGCCTCTAATTTGTGACGGTATATTGTAATTGATGCAGAGACGTCGTACCATTCACAGCCATCTGTAAAACTTTTATACACATTGGGTCGGTGTACAGTCGTCGCAAAATCCGTCTAGTTTAAAATATGTTGCAAAACAAAGTCGTAAAGAAGACTAGGGCGATGAACGAAAGGGGTGTTAGCACGCCCCTCACATCACGGCGAATCGCACGAAGCCCTGCCCGCGTATCTCGCGAAGTCTGCCGCAGTGCCGCATGATGACGACGAAGTTGTTGACCGCTTTCGCCGTATCGAGGAGGCCGCCTTTGGACCTGATGTCGCCCTCTACGACGAACTTGACCTTTTTCGTCTCGTTGGACTCCTGCCTCCTGAAGGCGTTCACCTTCGCCCACTGAGCTTCTCGTAGCTGCGCTTTCGGGCGGGCGAGGAGTTCGTACTTGGCCGCCACGGCCTTGTTAAACACGTCGACACACCGGTTTAGCGAATCGACGGTCTGTCGGCCCTTCATGTATTTCGGCACGTGCTCAAATTCTTCGTTCGTGATGTACGCGACCCCCATGTTGGCGGCTTCGGCGAAGGGAACGGCTTGACCGGGCTTGGGAGTCGGCAGCGGCGCTCGTGATTTCTTGGCCTCGGCGGCCTTAGCCACGGCAACGTTCACGTAGCTGGCCAGGCTCTGAAGCTGCTCGATTTTGGGGGGCAAGGCACTCATCTCGCGCCTCTGTTCTTCGTAGACGCCGATGAGAGAGTGTAGCTCGGCCTGAAGCTTGTCGACGTTTCGTAGCCTCTGGTGGCATTCCTGGAGCATGTAGTGGTCGTCAACGGTCAGGTTGGACAGACGGACCAGCTGGTTCATCAAGTCGAGCCGCTCGCCGAGATGGTTCAGGGAATCGTCCTTCGCGGCCATGGCAGGGTGGTTCAGGTGATTGCACAAATGTAGCAAGAACGAGCGTTTGATTAATGAAGAAGCATTCGACCGTTTGATCCGGCTTTTTGAAGAACGCGCCTGGTAGCCCTTTGTTCCACCTAGACGCACCTCACCTGTATGAAAACCTAATGGCGCTGCAAGTCCGATAATTCGTCAACTATTAGTTTTACTAATAAACTCGCTTGTTCTTAATAAATACTTATGTTTATTTTTAAGCCTTTTATAATTGCCATTTATGTTGTAATTTTTTTTAAATTCAAAATAATACTATATGAATGAAAAGCTCTGCAGTTTCCCCTTGTTAATAGTGTTGCTCAATGTTACTAAAAATATGTAAAGAAATAGCGAGACAAATTTTTATTTATTAAGTAAGTGGACAAAGCAAAAGACCAAACAGAAAATTAGTTTAAATTAAAAAAACGTGTGGCGCCCTCTGAAACATTTTCATTTGTCGCCTTCTTGCGTTGCGGGACGAGTAAGAAAGAGCGGGAAGGTTAACCTCTTCAAACTTGATAATGTTCGTATTTGTTCGCACTGAGCCACTGAGCGATGCTGGCGTGCTGGCGAAGGCAGAGAGACCGAAGATCCACACGGAGGATTGCAAGCCCTGCAAACCACGGTGCAAACTTTTCTAAATGCGTTCCGTCACTGTTTCAGGAGGGTCTGGTCACGTTTTGGTATTCTGTTATGAAGCTGCGCGAGCACGTGTTCATGCTAGCGCGGGCATTCCCAGGATCAGGGTGGAGATCCTGCTGGCCTCCATCGAGCTTAGACATGTGCGGTACTCATTGTAGAGCTGGGTATCAATTAAAAATGTTAACCCGATTAATCGATTAATTCATCGGTTTCGTTCATTTTCATGCATCGCCATTGTTCAAAAAATGTTACTTTTGAGTGTTTTTTTGTTGTTGTTTTGCTGAATTTGTTATACACGGTGCGATGTACGATTCCGTGTTTTAATTCAACCTTGATGTCCAGTTGAGAACAGTCAAAAGACAACCGCACTCACAAATTAATAGATTTTTAACTCTGATCAAGGTTATATGTGTTTCGACCACTTCAACGCCGGCAATAGCGAACTCCTCTGATTGTTCACAGTGGATCTTCCCCAGTCTTCCCCACCCCTGCCCGTTTCGATCTGGATGAGCATCGTAGCGGCGTGCGGTAGTGTTTCACTAGCGGTTCTACCGCACTGGCTAAATTGCTCATCTACAGCTGGGAGACAAGTCGCCCGTTGAGGCAGCCCAAGTTCTAGGCTGAATAAACATACACACAACCCAATTTTTTCGCAGTAGTCTCTCCTGCAGCTGTGCTAAACGGACACTCGCACGGCGTTGAAGTGGCCGGCAAGTTAAAAATCTCGCCACTACAGCTTACTTTATATATGTCAAGAGGTCACCCAAAGTTTGCCTTCATACGGGCGTGCTCGTCCACGTTTCCGTAACAAAAGCATTAAAATTTCACCTTTTTTTTAAGTTTAACTGGTGTAAAACGTTAATCGTGATTAAAGGATTAATTGATTAATCGGTAGGTTAATCGAATAAATGCCCAGCCCTAAGTAATCAAATTACTCGTGATAAATTACTTCTTGGTGTGTGTATATATATATATATATATATATATATATATATATATATATATTATTTTATTACCATCATTAGGAAGTAATTTGATTACTTTGGAAGTACTACAATTACTTGTAACCGCCACTATTTTCCCTCCACTTTCTAATGACGCCATTTTTGTTTTTTTTTGTGCAAGTTTTTTATTGAGAAAATTTTTTACCCATCTCTCCGAGAGAAGGATGGCTTTCCAGATTTGGTGAATTAGGAAAGTAGGACAGTACGAGTTACCACTTTTAAGACCGTCAGAACACCTCTCATTTTGAAAAACTGAAGTAATCGGAACAGTAACGGTTACTTTTTTTTTTTCTCTTAACGGCCAATTACTTTTGTTCTCAAGTAATGGAGTAATCTAATTGAATACTTTTTCACCTAGAGTAATTGTAATGGATGGATGGATGATAATGGCGATACCTTTTGTAACGGGCGGCAGCTTGCGCCACCTAGCCCTACTTTTTTTTTTTTTTTTTTTTTGCGTAACGTTTACAGGATTGATTGAGCTGCAGTGACCTGGACCACGGTGTGAGACCCAGACTGAGCAGCCTGAGCTGCCCCAAGTTCGTTCAAAGACGCTTCTTCCCTCTCCTTCCTGGTGACGTACGTTGTTTTTATGCTGGGAATCCTAAAACCCCGTCTTCCGCCAGGCTGTGCCGGGTATTTTGAAAACGCTGCAATGGCTGGAGAAGTTTACTCGTTGTACGGCTCCTTTTTTATCTTGGTGTATCTATTGTTGTTCGTTGTTTGCTCTTACGGCGTCACTTTGCAAGCAAAAAAAGATTGAAAATTACTGGGTCACTGATTTATCGATTCGAACGCAAAAAATACTCCTACCTTTTCTTTATTTCTTTCTTTTTTGTGCATAGCAGTTGTGGGACGTTTTTAGCGCGTTTTTGTTCTTAGCATGTAGCCTCGATGGGCATAACGGCGTTCACGTAACGCCATATCAGCAATATTTTTTTTTTTTTAAGGTTTACCGTGACGTTATCATCGAAATAGCGTTACATCAGCGTGACGCTTGTCACGCGGCGCCATAATGGCACTGTCGCCTCATAGTGTCCCGCGATCCGACGTTAGTTGACCTAATGGTATGGTGGCAGCGCATGAATTATCGGCTGGCTCACAATAGAAACAAATTAAAATCGCCTGTAATTTTTCACACACACAAAAAAAAGCTAAGAATACGTTTTATCGACGTCTCGTCTCGCAGTGAAATTACCGGAATACTGCTCTACGTTATGACCTGAGTCAGAGTTGAAATAAGAGGAACCAGAAAAGGGGGGGGGGGGGGGGGGGGGGAGAACTAAACATGAGAATATTGACTGTTGGAAACCTCAGTTTCTCAGAAAGAAAAACAAGATTTATTACAGCGAAGAACAGAGGCATGGTAGCGCTTTTTTGGACGAGGACAAAAGAAAGAAAGACGAGACAGACACGAGCGCTGACTGCAACTATTTAATCAACATGGAAATGAGGCATATATACACGCTAGCCCAGCATTCAGCTTTGAGAAGAACAGAAACATAGTAATTGACCAAGGTACCTCATAAATGTTTTCCTTCTCTTTTTTTTTTTTTTTTTTGTAAATAACGAAAGGGCAACGCCGTTACATTTTTGCAGTACCTGTAACAAGTTACCTTTTTCAGTTTTGTAACTGTAACAAGTTTCCCTTTCAATTGCGTAACTGTAACAGGGTTCCTGTTTTCCCTCGAGTAACTAAGCCCAGTTAGTTTTTATAGCAGTAACGTGCCCATTACTGCCGTACGTCACAGCGCATGAAAAGAAGGAAGGGAAGGTGGGGGAAGTGAGCAAATCGGAGCGCAAGTTCGTCTGTTTCTTGCGCAGGGGTTGTGGTGACGTCAGACAGGGCCGTACCCAGAAAAAAAATTTCGGGGGGGGGGGGGGGGGGGGGGGGGGGGTTTCGGGGACAACGGCGGCCATTTTGTCTTATTTTCGCCTATGAATCATGTGCATCGGTGGCATATAATGGAGAGTTATAGCAAACCGAAGAACCGGTCCCGGTTTGGTACCCGGTAGCCGACCGGTGCCACTGCGCGTGCGCAGAGGTGGAGATTAAAATCGGCTGGCTGCAAGTGCACCGACCAGGGCCGTACCCAGAAAAAAATTTCGGGGGGGGGGGGGGGGTCAGAACCCCCTAACCCCCCCCCCCCCCCCCCCCCCTGGTTACGGTCCTGACGTCAGAACACCGAGCTCTCATTGGCTCTGATTGGAAGGATAGTGGGTAGACCTCGAGGCAGCCAGAAGTGAGGTCTACCCACTAGCCTTCCAATCAGAGCTCTGCTTTCTGACGTCACCGCAATCCCTCCACAAGAAGCAGGCACGTAATACGCGGAGCGAAAGTTCGCGCTGCAGAACCCAGGGATCCTGGGTTCAGTCCCCACCCCTGCCCGTTCCGATCTGGATGGGCATCGTACCGGCGTGCGGTCGTGTATCGCTACTGCGTGATGCACGTTAAAGACCCCAGGCTAGCGGTTGTACTGCACTGGCTAAATTGCTCATCTACGGCGAGTGACTCGTCACAACTTTGAAATGGCTGACCACACGGAGTAGGGCCTCGTCAAGCTGCAAGCCACGCAGCTTTTTGCCCTATCTCCCTCCTTTGTAAAAAAAAGGAAAATAAATTATTATTAACTACACGCTGCCTGAATATCCACACAACCCCAATTAATTAAGCAGGCACGAAGCAAGCGTACACCCTCATCTTCCCACAGCCATTGTCGCGATTACTGACACTGATGATTTTAGAGTTTCAATTACTAATTTTTTACATGATCCGTCATAATGTTTGAGAGCGCAGCTCTTAGGCGCCTGTTTCCAGCTTGAGCGGCGTCGGCGTCGCCATAGGCGTAACCGCGCATTGCATTATGGAACGTTCCCCATAATGACGTCACACGTGAAATCACGAGTGACGTCACGAAGGTCACGATGAAGACCACGACCTTCACGAGTGACGTCACGAGGGAGGAGGACGGAGGAGGAGGGGCACACCCTCCCCTCTTCCTCCTCAAGAGCTGCGCTCTAATTCGGCCTTACAGGGAGTTGTAAACGGCTTTCATTTTTTTTTTTCTGTGTGTATGTGTTTTTTTGCCTCTTTATTGTTTTTTCTTTGTAATGCCCTGGGAGAAAATAAAAAAATAAAATGAAAGTTCTATACAAAAAAGGTGTACAGCCCTTCCCCTTCACGTGAAGATAGACCAGCGAGGCTGTTATTTTAACGACGTCTAGGGCGATGCCTAGAATACAACGTCTGGGATGACCTCAAGGACGACTTTTAGGACGACTTTTAGAACGACCTCATGGACGATGCCTAGAGATGATAACAAGAGATCAGGGGAAGGCTGACTCGCGCTGGTTGACCCCTCTTTATTTTTATTTATTCACTTGGTTTTCTGTCAGCATTCGCGGACGCACCTTTTTTCCCCTAGATCTTAGCGCACGGGGGATTGATGGCTGAGTGGGCTAGAGCACACCAGTTCGGAGCACGTGGAGTAAAAGCTCGCACTGCAGAACCCAGGATCCTGGGTTCAATCCTTAAGGCGCGTTCACACTCTTGCAACCGAGTACGACCGAGAAAGACTTCTTGGGACCGGATGCACTGAGCGGAGCTGGTCCTAAGAGATCGCAAGAGGCTTAAAAACCGGTTTGGTCTCTCTCGGTCGCACTCGGTTGCAAGAGTGTGAACGGGCCTTTACTTGTGCCCGTTTCGATCTGGATATGCGTCGTACCGGCATGCTAAGCTCATCTTATCTGGCTAAATTGCTCATCTACAGCGACTGACTGGTCGCAACTTTGAAATGGCTGACCAACTACACGCTGTATAAATGTCCACACAACCCCCCCCCCCCCCCTCCCAATTATTATCCTAGCGCAAAAATAAAGTAAGCTTTTCTAATTTGTTACAGAAAGAAGGATCAAACAGGACGGACATATTTCGACTCTGAACACGTAAGATGTCCTTTTTTGGCCGCCCTTTTTGCTTATTCTTTCTGTAACAAGTTATTGAAACCAACTTTAACATTTTCCAGTGCCTCTTCTTTCTCGAACGTAAAACTGGGATCGTGAAAAACGTTTTAAGAATAATCGTTCTTCCTGTAGTACATATACGTTTCCGTTCCGCGGCGAACGAAAGTCAGAGACAAATCGATTGAATTCTTAATCTAGCATGGAATGAGACGAGTTCTCTCAGCGCCGATGAGGGGCAATAATGTAGCCGGTGAAGCGCGACGTCTGCTGATCTTTAAGCGCCGAGATGTTTCGGTGGCGCCCCCTTATGGTTCCTTTCCGTGACGTCACGAGTAACCGCTATCAAGCAGCACCAAAAGTACATCGTCACGCGCTCGTTGTTTTCGCGCAGATCAGACCGTGGCGCCCCAAGCGGCTAGCTTTAGAACTACGCGGATGGGGATAACAAATAGCAAAGACTCAGCGCGCGGCTGACAACCGAACGCCGTGTCATCGTTCGGCTGGCGTTCGTGTTCTCCGGTCGCCTGAGGTGGAGAGAGAGAAAAAAAACTTTTAATAAACAATTAGTTTGGCTCTTCCGAGGCGAGAGGAGCCCTCATTCCAGGGCCCCTGTAGCTGTCGCTGCGGCACGGGCCCGCGAGACCAGATTACGCTGGTCTTGATCCCAGCTGGACAGCGCAGCTCAGAGCCGGCCCTAGGGATGGGCGACCTGGGCGGTCGCCCAGGGCGCCATCAAAAAGGGGGAGCCGCCGCGCCTCCCTTTTGAATTTTTGATTTCTGGATTTTTTTTTTTTTTTTTTTTTTTAACACGGCGTTTGACACGACGCTTGCCATTGCTTTTTGAAATACGGTTCTTGTCTGACAAAACGCTAATGTTGGGCCGCTACTCACGTGTTTACTAACAAGATGTCGTCCCTAGTAGATAGGGGCGTATAAAAAGGGACCGGGGGGGGGGGGGGGGGGGAGGGGAGGGTGGAGGCGCCTCGGCCGGAGTTCGCCCAGGGCGCGTGATGGTGTAGGACCGGCCCTGGCGCAGCTTCCCACTGCTCGGCGTTTGGGTTGGGAACTGGGGGGGCAGCCTGAATCTTAGGGCATGCCCACGTGATGTGATATAATGAAGCCTTTTCGGTGCACAGGGGACATTTGTTTGTGGGGTATACTGTAGGGTACATGGCATGTAAGAGGCTGAGGTGGGGGAAAGTGAAGGGCTTCTTATACCCGTGCCACACGGGCAACTCGAATGCCATTTACAACGAATGACATTTGTGTGGGCGGCGAATCAGCTTGCAATCGGTCGCTCGTGGAATGCGCCACGCCCGGAGTGTTGCGCGCTGATTGGCCGTCCGCTCAAATGTCATTCGTTGTAAACGGCATTCGAGTTGCCCGTGTGGCACGGGTATTAGAATCCCTGCCGCCGTGATACAAAGGTCGTTCTCGCCGGAGAACGACTCGTGTTCAGAAGGTCGCCCCCCACTAAATCCTCTGGGCATCCTTTCTCCCATAGCGCTCCAGTCTGCATGAACAATGCAGCATGCACGGTGCATATGCCTGGCTCAGCACAAAATCCAAAGTGGGTCAAGCTTGCACCGAGTTGTGGGAACAAACGCCGCAATCCCGCGTTTTTTTTTTGTGTTTTTTTTACAGCGAAGATATGATTCGCAGTTTTACAGCGAAGATATAACTCACACTCTTGTAAGACCGAAAGAGACCAGACCGGTTTTTAAGCCTCTTGCGACCACTTAGGACCGGATGCGCTAGAGCGGAGCTGGTCCAAAGAGGTCGCAACTAGCTTATAAACCGATCTGGTCTCTATCGGTCGTACTCGGTTGCAAGAATGTGAACGGGCCTTTAAAAAAAAAAAAAAAAAATCTACAGCGATTGAAGCGAAAAGTGCATATAACGTATACAACATAAATAACGTTATTCGTTTCAATAAAGAACAAGCACAAAACAAGAAAACAAGCATCCGAACCAGAAAATTGATGATAAGGCGCTCCTGATAACAATGCGAAGCACGTAGCGCTCACCGCATACGTTTCACGGTAAAGATTATTGCTGCGCAAGCTGCCGCGGCGACGGAAGCTTGCGACGTGGGGAATGACGTCACTAGCCTTTCATGCCGGGTGTTTCACGTAAGAGTGACAAAAATTCCTAAAATTTGTGTATTCGAGGTAAAAGGATCATTTTCTCGGGACCGCATTACTCGTAGTGGCGGACCTCAGAAAATGCGCGACACTTACTTATTAGTTTGCTAATTAACTAAACATTACTAAT
The DNA here is from genome assembly GCF_016920785.2 of Ixodes scapularis. Taxonomy (NCBI): domain Eukaryota; kingdom Metazoa; phylum Arthropoda; class Arachnida; order Ixodida; family Ixodidae; genus Ixodes; species Ixodes scapularis. Next base: position 72,241,063 of record NW_024609836.1, read on the forward strand.
CAACTTTTTAATTGGTGAAAATAGACATATGGTTTCGATTAGAAACTTGCTGAACGTCATCGAAAACCGCTAAATTAGACATTTTCAGAAATACTTTGAGCGCGTGAAAAGCGCATTAGTGCGCTAAAGTTGCCACTCGTGGAGCAGTGGCTCCCATCAGAAACGGAAAAATCGCGCGGGCACCTTACCGCAACCGTCAGTCTTTTACCTGCTCCACAAGTGGTAACTTTAGTGAACTACGTGCGCTTAATATCTTTGTGAGAAAGACTGATTTGGGGTTGTTTGTCGCTCAGCAAGCTTCTCATTGGAACCATACGTCTAGTTTCACTCATTAAAAAGTTAATTAGTCATGTTTCGTTAATTAGCAAACTAATTGGTAAGTATCGCTCATTTTTTGACGACCGCCGCCACGAGTAATCCGGTTCTTTCACCTCGAATACACTAATTTTAGGAGTTTTGGTCACTCTTACGTGAAACACCCTGTATAGAAAAAGTTTTGGTACTATGCACAGTGAGCAATCGTTGCTGGTGATACCACAGCTTCACTGGCCAACTGCCTTCACAGTGTGGATTGGAGCCCCGACGTTTTTTGTGATTGGTCTAGTTGGATAGCTTCTTGGAGAGTTAACGCGTTCTCAAAATCACAGCTCTGCAGGGCAGCAGCCAAACACCTCTAAACTAACACCCACGAATGTCTCGCGTACCTCATCAAACGTCACCCACCTCACCTTTCATCCTCTTCACCATCCCATCATCATCATCATCATCCCACACGTCTCAAGCCAACAAAACTCGCATCGCCATCATCGTGTATGTAGCTGGCCGCATAGGCACATGTGTACGGGCGGAACCGCCTTCTGTGCGGCCTGTACTTAATCTAACACCGTCAAAGTCGCTCGTATTTCTGTCGACGTGAGTGACCATGCAGTCGTAGAAACGACGCGACATACAAGAATGTGATTGTCAAGTTCGTTATGACGAGACGTGGTAGATGATTTCAGTACGGTGTCTCTTTGTGGGCTAATAAAGCGTGCAGGCACTTTTCAAAAAGGTGCTGTGCATGAGATGCTTGTTAGTGAGCGCGTTGGTAATTATGTAAGTTTGGAAAGAGTTGTATACATAAAGACAGGGGGCGGGACAACACATCTTTCAACTTTCAACAAACAAATGATTTCTTGTTGGACGCTTCGCCTTCGGATCTCCACTATAGGAGAGGGAAAGTTAAAAGGAGGGGCCTTGTCTTGCCCCCTCCTTCCCCTTCCCCCTCCTTTTAACTTTCAGCGTCCGGCAATAAATCATGTTTGTTGAAAGTTGAGTTGTCCCGTCCCCTGTCTTTACGTATATAACTCTTTCTAAATGTGCATGAGAATAATTGCCTTTATGCAATTTCGGCGATATATAAATATAGAAAGAGAAAAAGCTGGAGACAAAACAAAAGAGAAATCTGCATTCCAATTAAAAATATATACATATTAAGAAAAAAAAAAAAAAAAAAAAAGGCAAACCCGGGGTCTGAGTCTGACCCGCGAATGACGTCACGCGCATGCGCAGTGGGCAGAGGGGGGCGCGGCGTCAGGCGGAAGCCCTCGGAGGCAGTGGAGAGCCCGCTAAGCCTAACGCGCGGGCGATGCTGCTGGTCGCGGCGGCGTCGCCCGTGGCCTCGCAAGCCGCGGCCACCTGAATCAGCCACGTCATGGTGGACCTGGGTGGATATGTCATCGTCCTCGTCGAGACCACCGATCGCCGCATCCGCCTCTACGGTGCGTACACGAGCGCGAGTCAACGACGACGTAGCACAGCGAAGGAGGTTGCGTGCTTGTTTCGAACACAACGTCGCGACCATGGAACCGCGCGCGCCGCTACGCGTGAATGCTTTTCGGAAACGCGCGCGGAGGTCGTCCTCTCGCGCGCTGGGCGGGAAAGTGGTCCGAATGGAGACCGTCTCGCAGCCTGTGCGTTTCGGCGTTTTCTGCGTCGGTTTGGGGGACGACCGAGTCGCGGCCTCCCCGCGCGGGCCCGTTTAGGGTCACGTGGCGTCGGCCGCGGGCTCGGGATCGATGACGACGGTCCCAACAACACACGTGCAGCCGCGCGCTCAAACGCGGGTCTCCACGGTGTATTGACATATGTATATATAGATATTGCTATTGCTGGTCCCTACTTTCCCACTGGGGCGCGAGGGCGCCCCAGAGGGAAAGCGAGCTTCGTAAGCGGACCGGACCTTTAGCAATTGAGTTCACGCCAAGTTCACAAGCGCGAGCTAGTCCACTGTCCAGGCAAAGCCTCCGACTTGAGTTCTCCGAGTCTATGAGCAGGCAACGCTATAACTTGTGGTCGTGACGTGCGGTTTTCATTTTTTTCTTCGTTTTCAATCGCAGGCTCCCCAGCGGACAGAGCAGACCTCGAGGTAGGCGACGAGATCCTTGAGGTGAACGGGCGCTCACTCGACGATTGCACTCACACTGAGGTGATCGCACACATTCACCAATGCATCCGCTCGAGGACCGTCTGCCTGCGGGTACGCCGGAGGCCGCGGCTAGGTGAGTACGCGTGCATACCTCGTCAACGTCGAAGGCTTCGCATGAGCCACAGTGAACACCGAGGAAGAGGATTCATAGAGCTCTGCGGTTGGCAGAGGAAAGCTTCGTGGAAGGCGGGCTCGTTGGCCAGTGCGGCATTGGGTAGGGCTGTGACTGTCCCGCTGCCGGGGGTGTCATCGAAACCGCAACGGTCGAGGGCCCAGTAGACGAAGAAGAGCTGGGTTCCCGTGATCTGCGTTAAACCGTCTATGGACAGGTCTTCGCCGCCGCGATGCAGAAAAAGGCGAAGCGCCGGTCGCAGCGCGGCCCATTCGGGTAGAGCGTCTCGTACCATGTCGCGTCTCTGGGCGTCCAGGCAGGCTCTGGAGCTTCGGAGGTGCGCCGCGGCTTGAGGAGGCCAGCTAGCCATGGTTGAGTCTGTCGAAGACAGCAGACCGCGAAGAAGGCAGGCCGCGAGGCGTGACCCCGCGCGTGCCAGCTGTAGAGGGCCGCTAAGACCACCCGGAAGGGTTTCATTGAAAAGTAAGGGAGGGATGGCGATCCGTCCAGAGGCAGCGTCCAAGCGACAAGACCGTTCCAGGGCCCACTCCCCAGGCCAGGACTCCCGGACCAGTCGATCACGTACTTCGTAGGTAGCCAGGGCCGACCAGGACCGTAGTGCGGGAGCGCCCGCCCGAATTTGGGGCGCGGAGCTCAGGAACCGAGACGTGGCGCCGGGTTCTTGCATCCACGGTGGCCCAAAGGCTTGAAGCCCCGCTTCGCCGAGCGCGCTGAGTCTCTGCGTGGCGTCCCTGAGTTCGGGGGACTCGCGTACAAGCGTGCCGACCTCGTCCCGTATCGCATCGGCGAGGTCGAGGGCTTCGAGGACCTGAAAAGAAGCTCCCGTCACGCTTCGGGTGGCTTCGAGAACCGCGGTCGGTGCGAAAGACAGCGCGAGGTTGAAGCATTGGCGCCAGCGTTGTTGGCGTCCGGTCAGCTTGGCGTAAACGCCGGGCAAGGCATCGGTGACCGGCAGCAGTGGTGCCACTTGTAGATGCAACCGCAACGCAAGGTAGTTTAGCACAGCGTCCGCTGGGAAGTGCCGTACCAGGTCGCGTACGCGGCGGACGTAACCCGGCGCGAGTAAGGTCACCAAAGCGCCGCTGGCTAGCCCACGGCGAAGTTGGCCGAGGAAGGCCCAAAGTTCGGCGAGCTGCGAGGCAGGTATGCGTCGCGGAGGGCCGCCGGCGCCAAGACGTGCCGCCTTCTCGAGTCGTACGGCGAACTGAACGACTGCTTCTGACTGCGAACCGCTCAGTTCTCCAGCGGCTGTTGTCAGGGCACGGTAGGCCTTCTCGCTCTGTGTGCCTCCGTCGCCGAGTGTCTGCGGCAATCCCAGAGCGGGCGAGCCGTCGGACGCGACCTCTGCAGAGACCAAGGTGGCGCAGTTGGTTAGGAGCAGAACGCGACCGGCCGCCCTCCAGATTGCCACGGAACCAAGATTGGAGCCGGAGTACGGGAAGTTTTCCAGGGATACCGCGGGGAGTAGAAACCCGCGCAACGCCTTGTCGCCGTCTTGCCGATCTCGGATGCACGAGTTCAGCAGGGAAGATAATTCCGGTCGTGCTCGCAGCCAGCCAAGAGCGAGTGCTTCTAAATTCAAGACCTCGTCCTCTGCCGATGAGCGTGCTCCTGAACCTTCGCGGGGACGCCAGTGAAGGCAGACGAAGCGTCCGAAGTTTTGACATGGGCGTTCACTGAACAACGCCAGCTGGTGGGACAGAAATGCACCGTCACGTCGGCATGGGGCGGACGTACAACGTTTTGAATCGAGTGATCGCCCTTGCAGAATGCTGCCCCCGATCGGAGGAGGTTCCGCATCTCTTTCATGACGAGTTTCGGAGGATAGCCGGTTGGCAAACGGCACGAGCGCCAGCAGGGATGCCAAGAAGGCGAGTGCGGCGGCCACCGCGAGTGGATAAAAGAAGAGCTGCCGACGGGTCAATAAGAGCGGCGCGCTCAGAGAACGGAGCCCGTGGCCGCGTGGAACGTTTTGTACGTCTTGTCTGTACGCGGCTGCTCCGTGTCTGTCCGCTGGTACTCCATCCAGTCGGCTGAGATCGAACTGGCTGTCGTCGAGTTGACCGGGTCGAAGGTGGTCGAATCGCCGATCGTTGGGCCGCTTACGACCGTGTCGCTGAGGTCTCGTAACACTGACCAGTGTCTTTGTTGTCGCCGGTGCGGCTTTGGAAGGCTGTCGTCGCTGCTGGAAATTTCGGTCGCTGACGTACACGAAGGTAGAGTCCGGGCTTGCAGAACATGGGTCGAGGTCGTGATGGCCCACCTTAGGCGAGGGTTGGACCAGGGAGTACGTGCCATCTTCTGGAACTTTTGACGCAATGGTGTAGGTGTTCTCGATGATGTCGTCGACGTTGTTACTACTGGACGACGGCAGGGTGTATGTCTTGCCGCCGATGACCTGGCTGATGGCGGAGAAGATTCTCTGCCAGGATCCCGAGCCTGCGATGCCGGACACTCCTCCGCATGATGTCTCGGTGACTTCAGGCGATTTATCGTGGCCTTGGAGGTCGCCAGTGCCCGGCGCTGTGTCCATGGCCCTATGCTAGTGCTCGACTTCTTCTTCATCTTGTTCTTCGTTTATCTTGTTGCGAGTAGCCATGACAATATTTCTTATATAAATCTCTCTTGATGAACGAAGAAAAACAACGAAGTTTGCAATAATGCTCCTTGATGTGTACGCGTTGTAGCCAGCGTGAATTTGATGAAGAGTAATATTGTTTGATATTCACCACACGCACTATAAATTATAAAACAAAAATAACGAAAAAAAGATAGCAGTATAGATCATAAGTAGAATTCCGTGTTTTCGGGTAAATTCGAAAAACAGTTGGCGGTAAATTTTTCATCAATTCGGATTTGTTTGAAAAATCAAAGACAGGTGCCAAAAAAAGAACAAAAAGAGACGTAAATGTTTACGTCTTTTCTTGTCCTTGTGTTTTTTCGACGCCTGTCTTCGATCGTGAACCAACTGGCCCAAATTTTTATCTTAATCCAATTGTCTGAAGCACTCTGAATTTCAAAATCACAAGTACAGCATAAAAAATAAAAGGTGTTTCTTAAAATAAAGGAAGATCCATTGGCGAATCTTTATGGAATGGCATGACGCTCAGTGTTAGCATTTCCCAAAAGAGGGCGTGTGGCGTTTCCGAAGGGTCATGCTAACGGATTCCATAAAAATCCACCAATGGATCTTCCTTCAGTTTACTTTCCTTCCGGCGAAGCGGGCCGCCGAGCCAGCTTCGCACGCAGACCCGCGTCGTCTTGCGCCGCTTCTTGCGCAGCATTTCTCACTAAAACCGTGCAGCACAGCCAAAGCTACAGGGGAGAGAGTGTATCAAGGGGAGCGAAAGGAGGAACGGGGGTATCCCAGCCCTTCTGTCCTCCTTTCCCTCCTCTTGAACAGGTTGGCATACGCTCTCTCTCCCGCTGTAGCTTTGGCTCTCGTTCGCCCGCTCGGATTGGCTGCCGCCCCGTGACGTCACCTCCCTTTCGCCTTTGACCTCCAATCCTCTTCTCTACGCGGCGCGATTCCCTCTCCACTGTTTCGATCACAGACGGACGCCGTTAGCTTTTCGCTGTCATGTAGGTATACCTAATGCATTAATGCTTACGCATTAATAAACTTTATACGGAGATGCCACTTCAGTTGCCTTTGAAATCTGGAATTATTGTGATTTGCCTTTTAGCATGTCGAGGTTCCTTCAGGACAACGGGTCATGGTACTCGGAACTTTGTATATTTGGTTTTTGAATTTTTCAAGATCGGGAACACAGTGAGATAAGCTAGGAATTTCAGGGAATTGGGAATCTAAAAAAAAGGAAAAGAGAGAGAGAGAGAGAGAAAAGAATAAACTTCGGTAAACGTCAAAGTTTCAGCGAGATAGAAACTCCGAAAAACACCTTCCGAATTTCGCGAGAAATAAACTCTGAAAACATAGTCTGTAGTCTATAGACTTAAAATATGAACGATAGTTCATATTTTATAGTATTTATAGTCTATATTTTAAAATATAGACTATAAAATATGAACGTAACGATCTATGTGACCGACCCACTACCCAAGGACCCTGTTGATCATCATATTGATTATAAACGAGAGGTATCCGAAACCCGGCCCGCGGAGGCGTTGCGGCCGGCCCGCGCTGGATGACCGCGGTATTTCAAGTAACGCCTATAGCCCAAAACCCGCGCCTGCTACCATCGCAAAAACCGGCGCGCACGTGAAAAAAAAAAGAAGTGGCGTTGCAACGCGCATTAAAAGCGTAGATGATATTAGAAAGAATGAGAGGACAGTGCGTCCAAAAGAGGATTCTCTAAACCACATAACTCTTTGTAGTAACTGTCATCATCACCTTTACCATTCGCAGTTCCATATGTTTCACGACCGTGTAACAATGTGAAATTCCTTTGTGTTCTTATGCATATATTTTACTTGGTGCCATGTGTCATAATAACTATGGCATCATCAGATCTACCATTGTCATTTTGGTCGTCTGCCCTGTGTCTGAGTATGTCAAAGTTCCTGCGCGCCTTGATTCATGCCCGGTGAGTTCTATGGGTCGCCTTTATTTTGTAATGCCATATTTAGCAACACGTTGGATATAAAAATCCAGTATCTGTATCATACACATTACCTTTTTTTTTTCCTAAATTTTGCTCGTTTCAATATTCCTATTGAAGTGCTGATTTAGGTATATTTATCTATTTAGTATTTCCTCATTCCTGTCTCATTTATTTTCTAACCCTCGAGACCGCGTCAGATCCCCAATCGGGCCTCTTCGCCAGATATTTTGGAGACCCGTATACGTTATAAACAATCCTTATAATTTAAACAAATATTTTGTTCATATGTATAAGAGAGAGAGAGAGCGTTGGGAATGAAGATTGGGGACGGCTGCCATTCGTTAATTTTTTTAGCTTTCACCTTACGGTGGGATGCACCCCAGACAAGCCAGCGCTGTGAACTTGTCACGTGACTACGTCTCCCGCGCGTCGCGGCGCTCCTACGTGACCTTCACGCGGCAATGGATTGACTTCGATGGCTGGTAGGTGTAGAGCGCCCTCTGCGATCCACCGTAAGACCTCGATATATGTCCATCGGTCTAATCTGTTTGGTTCGAAATCGACGGATGTCGACTCTGCCGCTATACATTGTTGATGTACGGTTAGTTTTGGCGGGAATGAATGGTCTTTGTATTTACGGAAAACCTTAATTAACTTGGAGCCGTAATTCACCCGAGTCAAACCCTTGGCGCTCTGCCTGGTTGGATGGCTGCCAAGTTCCGGCACTCCGGGAAGCAACACCAGCGCGCTTCATGCACCCGCGACGAGCTCGGCCGTGCGGCAACTTTTTCCGCATTCCGGTGAAAAGTAAAATAATAATGATTAAAAAAAATGATAAAAGCGGTGCCTCCTGGCTTTTTACGCAATTTGGGACTTGGTTTTAAATATATTCATGTTCACGTATCCACCAACAGGATGCCATTTTATTCTTTTTATTATTATTAAGGAAATTAGATTTACGAAAATAGTCAGTGCTCAGGCAAGCTGGTGGAAGTTTTCATTTAAAATTTCTAAAAATCGCCGGTAACTTAAGATTCTATGAATAGGTATAGGATTAGTTTTCAAATGGATGTAGACTCGGCGTTTCGCGACGCGTCGTTTATTTTTCGCGGTGAGAAAACCACCGGTTTAAGCTTTTCTCCCAAACGCCAGGTACATTTACGTGGCTCATGGCCGTTGTTCTAAACATGGCGGAAACGTTCATAGATTCTGGCACATTAGCAAACCAAAGTGGACGTTGTGAATGTCTATCCGGCCGAAGGTCGATCCGTCCTTGAGATGGGGTAGTGCTGGTACCCCAGCGGCCCAGCTTTCAACTTTTTTTATGGACGCAGCGCCTTCAGCGCTAGTCTATTTGTAGCGGACGTTTCTTGCGTTACTTGGTCGTGCGTTCGTCTGCCTTCGTGAAACGTAATCTCTACAACATGACTTCGCGGTCTTGATGTCAGTGAGGCCCAGTGTACGCTCCAGCGGAAGCGTGGGAGCGTTGTCTGCCGTTTTCAGTATGGGGAAAAAAAAAAATCTAAATGATTTGATTGTGATTTATGAATTAATCTTTGTTTTGCATAAGTCGCGACCATTTCCCAGAATAATATATTCTTGGTATTTAGATTCCGAGCCTTCATTCGCCTTTGTGGTGGAGGAAGTTAATAAAGCAGCGAACTTATGTCGTCCAAAGAACACCGCACCTTATGCAAAGCGCTGCATAATGAATCCCCAAAACAATGGTCAGGGCAAGGGACAAACATACATATAATTGCGGAAAACGCTGTTAAATCAACTTCACTGCTTTCAAGGATCTAAAAAAAAAACTGGCACCACAAAAACGCGCGCGCCCGTTTTTCTTTTTTTTTTCTTGCGTTTTTTGTTTTTTTGTTTTTTGCTTTTCACCTTTTCGCTTCTTTTTATTTGTGACGTCAAATATGAAATATGGAAGCTTTGTAAGTGACATTTCTATAACATTTAATAATTGCATTCGTACAACGTTTTTCTTTCTTTTTGTTTTATTTAACGCAATTGCAAACGCACTACTCCGGTTTCTTTTTTTTTTTTTTTTTTTTTCGGGGGGGGGGGGGGGGGGGGGCGTAAAAATTTGTAAGGATACTATTTTCCCACTCTTTCTTGTGCACCGGGGGTCCACCGATGTCAAATTGCCCTCCGAGAAGGGGAAGGGGGGGGGGGGGGGTCGTTTTTGTTTTGGGGGGAAGGGCGGCCGCCCCCCCTCCCTCTTGGATCCGCCCCTGGCACTACGGCCCTTCTTGAAATATAAAAAAATCGGAGCCCGGGGTGATGATGTCGCCTCCTGCCTGTTTTTCCTCCCTCGGAAAACATAGCGGCGCTCGGCACATGTAGCACGAATCGGACGAAGTTCTCTTGTTTAGGTGCCCGGCGACCTCTCAGACTTCGAAAAGGATATAGCCAAAACGGTCAAAACAACTGGGTTTGGTGTTTGTGTACCGTAGTGTCGGTTGTGACTCCGCCGGGACAGCCTTTCACGCAGAACCGGCGCGACGTGGCCCCTCACGTCGTTCGCAAAAGTTCACTGCGCGTTCTTTTCCACCTCACACCGCTTCGAAGGATTTGGGATCGCTGAAAGAGCCCTAGAAGAACTTCGAACTCGAAAGTAAAGCGATAAGCGGTACGCAAGCGGTTCGTCGCGAGACGTTGGCGAACAGGACACTTCAGGTCGGTTCGGAAGCGTGAGAGAAACTCGAGTTGCAGGACGACTCAATATTTGACGTCAGTGCACTGGCGCGGATCACGCGGGAACTTCAAATTCGGCTGTTGGAAATTGTTTTTTTTTCCTTTAGTTCCGAAGTTTTGAATTTTGAGGGTAATGTCCAGGCATCGGTTTCAATCGTTTTGGATAATAATCAAGAAAAAATAAAAAGATTTTGACCTGTCAGTGCCCCTTTAAAGCAAGTAGGCAGTCCAGCTGGTTAAGGATAGACATGGAACCCTAGAGCCATGGATGAAGAAAGAATAAACAATTAAAACAGGGACAACACAACCACATCTTTCATGAAAGATGTGGTTGTGTTGTCCCTGCTTTAATTGTTTATTCTTTCTTCATCCATGACTTAAACCAACACGCTCTTCTACCAAGCAACCCTAAAGAGAGTAAATAAAAAAAAAAAAACGAAAAAAAATCTAAGATTACCATGTCTACCTATTTAAGAAAAAAAATTTTCTCGAAGTAATTGCATTAAAAGTAATGCAATTATTTACTTTCGAGAGCTATAAATCAAATTTATATTATTTACTTTTTGTGCATTTTAATTCTTTTTGTGCTTAACTGCTTTTCCAGCTTATAAATCGAGTTGTAATTAATGTTTGCGTAGTCATAACTAGTTCTAATTGCAATTAAATAATTTGCAAAGTCTTACCAAATCTAATTGTAATTAAGTATCGCGTAGTTATAACTAGATATAATTGGAATTAATTAGGCTTTGCGTAGTTATAACTATACATATAATTGTTATTAATTTTTGCGTAGTTATGTCTATATCTAATTATACATCATTTTGAATCAGAGTAGTTGCAATTGGGATTACAAGTATGGTTCGTGCCCATAGCTTCCGGGATATCTGCACGTGCTCAATCTGGCCTGGCTGGATAACTCGTGGCACGCGGCTAGGGCGCAATATAATGGCTGTCGCGCTAAACCTCGAGAAAAGAAAAAAGAAAGAAAGAAAAAAAAAGTCCATCGCGCTGTCGAGTGGACGAGACAGAAATTGCACGAAACAACCCGCGACCTTTTGCAATTTTCCATGGACGTGATGCCGATTGCATTGTGCGAGAGTCACCAACCTGCCTGTCTTATTTTTATTTATTTATTTAGTTTTTGTGACCTGCCGCACAGGCAGCCTAGTCTGGTGCAGCCAGCATCGTTTATCTATACGAACTTCGTAACCTCGCGGTGCGATTTCGCGCGCCCTCTTATTGTCCCCGACGCTTGATGGTTCCGGTTTAATGATGAACATAATATAAAATTTCAAAAACAAAACATCGCAAAGAAAAGAAGAAAAAAAAATTTTTTACTCACAGGTAGAGACACCTGTCGGCGGTGGCCGCGCTCGCTCTAAGGGACGCGTTCGAATATTCAACCGCTCCGCTCATGCGTGTGGTGGTGCCGTAATCACGTGACAACGGAGGAACCCTCATCCAGTTGGCTCCTAGCGTAAGGTGACGTCCGAGCTGTTATTGTCTACCTGTTCGAGTCACAAGGTTTTCACTCGTCGGTATTTAAAGTGTACTGGGCGAAGACGCTCTCTACAGGAACGAGCGAGGAGGAGAAGGCGTGAGGTGTGACCCGCAAGCCAACTGAAGAACACTGCGTGCTTCTAGGTTTGCGTCTAATCTTTGCCGCCGCCTCTTTTGTTTTTTTTATTCCTTCTGGGCAGCTACGTTTTGTGCACTTAACTGGACAACAACAACAACAGCTCCCTTGTTTAGCGGCGTTTTCGTGTTCGGCGTTGGTGCGTCTTCACGGATACCTTACGCGAACAAATACTCCGGGACCATCGCCGTACGACTCACGGCAAAAACTTCGAAGGTGTGTGTGTGTGTGTGTGCGAGCTGCGCGGTTCTCGGCGGCGTCGACTAGCAGCAGTCGTTGGAATGCGCGAAGCCGCTTGCCTCTGCCTTTCGTTGTACGGTCGCACGGTTTGCCTACGTGACATCAGCGCTTCGGCTGCCGGGGGCGCATAGCGCGAACAGGTAAGCCCCTCCAACAAATTCACGGGGGCCACCAGTTTTCGCGGGGACAGGTTGCGCTTTCGAGTTGCGTCGGCTACCTGTTGATTCGTGCACGCTGTGCATGCTTCTCAACAGGTGCGTGTCACAACAATAACAATGACGGCGAGCTAACGAAAATTGGAAGAAGCATGCTCGACTCTTCGGCGGCAACCTCTTTTAGTCTTTGTTCTCTGTTTGTTACTTCGCGGGCGCTCCTTTTCGTTGCCCGCGGCAGCTTCGTCGGTAGTCGTCGAAGTGGTTTTTGCGGCCACGTAGGCCGGATGGTTCGGTGGTGGTGGGGGGATAGCCCTAACTGGGACATTTCGGGTCTCTTGTTTTTCGGACCAACTTCGCGTTCGTTTTTTGGGCTGGAATAAGTTGCACGCGGGTTTTTGGAAGTACGTTCTTTTGCGGAGGTTGTTGGTGATCGCTTCTGAAGTCGCGTCGTGCACGCGTGGGTTTTGGAGGAGTCGATTCGACGCCCGCGACGGCGGGTTTTTCGCTCGTCGAATTTCGAGTGCGCGCCCGTCTCGATCGGCGAAAGCCAGGCACGCCGGCATTCTGTGTTGTGGGCGTAATCGCGACCGCGGCAGCCGCGCCTGTGTGCCCGACTCGGCGACGCGTTGGAGCGTGCCGACTCTGTGATGAGGCGCCGTGCCACCACCGCCGCCGCCGGCAAACGGACGGACGGACGGGCGGGTTTGGAATTCCTCGGGCTTGGGCGGTGCGAGCGGTAATAAGAAAAAAAGAAAGACAAAAAAATTAATAACAAAAAAAGGGCTTTCCGGGGTGGTGTGTTTTTAACTAAAAATGCTAATAACCGCGCCGGCGCCTGTGCCAAAAAAGACGAAACCAGTTGCTAACTCAAATATAATACAACACAAAAAATTATACGGGGGTTCACTTTGCAAAATGCATCAACTTTATCAGGAAAAAAAAAAGGAAAAAAAGGTTAGCGGTATGCGGGTATTGCGTGCGCCAGAGTTCTGCAATTAAAAAAAAAGTGCCACTTTATAGCAAAGTTATACTGGTGTGCTTCTGCAACTTCTTTACTTCTTCGCGTTAAATTTCGTCTCCGATTCTTCCAGTGGAATGCCACAGAAAAAGCATCCACGCATTTTCCCTTCATAGAAGCAGAAACTGGGGAAATCGTGTGTGAACTTTTTTTTTTTGTTGTTGTTGTGTCTGTACGAGTGCGTTTGTTTTCCCCGCTCCGTAGGCAGGATATGGCGCCAGACCCATCGAATTCTTTCGACGCTCGCAACGGTGTTTAGTTTTTGTTTTCCTCTAGACTAGCTGGGTATGCGGATGACACTCTGCGTGAAATATATCCTTCCTTCGCAATAGAGGAAGCACAGAGGCGGTTTTTTTCTCTCAGAAGTACCGTCTCCCGTTAAATGTGCAGCAAAACATAGTGAATGGGATAGTATAAATGATTTAAAGACAGGTGTGATTAGGCAAACTGGGGTGGCTAATGTGAAAGCTAGAATTTTCTTTGTAGTTCCAACATAGCAGCAATTTCGCTCGAAGCTTTTCCAGTGACCCAAGAAGCTAAGTGATACGCCAGTTGGTCCTCAATTAGACCGCACAAAATATCTGTTTAAAAAAAAAAACAATAAGTTGGTATATAAGTTGCACTTCTTTGCTGTAAACATTGATATGGCCTACATGTTGCACAGTCCATGCACATAAAAAAAAAAATGCTTATAGGCATAGCTATGTTAAAAGTCTCATTCTTGTATAAACGCACCGACCAAAGTTTAGGGGTGGAAAAGTGCAACTTACACGCAAGTAAATATGATAAATGTAATTTTCGGAGACTGTGGCATGTTAGAGTAAAAGAAAGGACATTGTAAGTATACAGCACAGCCAAGGAGGTTGAGCACCGCACATCAAAGGCGACCAGAAAGGGGAATACCTAGAAATCAGGGGCGTGATGGAAGAATGCAAATGTTATATATACAAGAAAAAAAAAAATGTGACGGCACATGTTTTTGATGTTGACTGTAAAAGGCTCTGCATGTATCGAATCCAGCTGCCACTTATCTGCCTTCTGTATGCTCTTCTGCTCATTTAACCTGGAAACCTTGCAGGGTTTGGCAGTTACATGGCATCTGTGGCATAAGGAAATTTGCACCCACAGTGTAAATAAATTCGACTGTTTTTTTTTTTTTTTTCGTGCTATATTCATGGTTCTGCCGACTAACCCAATTTGATATTGTCGCGAGTTAAGTCCATCTATAATTTCTACCCCCCCCCAAGTTTCTTATACTTGATATGACCAAGTGCAGTATCTAGTAATCTACGAAGACGAAGAAATGATGTGCCAGCTGACTGTACCGTGTTTCTGGAAGAAATATGCCTGTGTGTGTGGCCTGGCTAAAGTGACTGCCAGAGATAAGGCAGGGAAGATTATCAGCATCCACTGGTGTGTCAGATTCTGTCCGGTGTCTCTGGGGTTATCAGTGGTGTCCTTGTGTATGGAATTTTTGTTATCTTGAAAGTTCCACGGGCGGTTTTCCAGTGAAGGGCACTGCTGTAGTGCCACTAGATAGGGTGAGTCGCTGAACAATGTTTCCATGCATACTCTTCGATGGTCTCCAAATGCACACATTCAGGACAGAATTTTATGCGTTCCTGGCCACTGACGGGAGTTAGATAACAGTGCCAGAATGTGTGTATCTGGAGTTAGCTATAGGCTGCCAATTATTGCTTTCTGAACGGGGAAGGCGTGTTGTCATCAAGGCAACCATCATTCTATGAGAGGCTAGGTTTGGGCACAAAAAGCTGCTTGCATTGACTGGAATCTAGTACGAATTGGGGTTGAACTTTCAGTGGTTTTTAAAGCAAACTGCACTGCCAAGTTTTTAACATTAGATGTGGCAGGGAGGAGCTTGAGTTGTCCCACCTCCAGTGCGGGTTTCCTATCTTAGTCTTGGGAGCTTCTATTGTGCAGTCAAAGCACAACAGAAGACCATAGGCTGTAGGCCGGGCATCCATAATAGATGCTGCTCTCAATCTCTTATTGACCATTGGAAAGAATATGACATATACAAGTAAGGACTTGTGTATGCAGTGTTCTTTCTCAGTCCCATTGCTGTTTAATGTGAAAAACTTAGCAGTGCAAGCAGCGCAGTTTGATAAACGAACTAGCAAGGAATGATAAACCAACTAGCCTAATCCCAAGCACTAAGTTGTGTCAGAGATGTGTTCATTTCATCAATCCCCCCTCCCCCCAAAAGTGTCTTCACTTTCTTTCTTTAGCGCTCATTTGAAATCCCGTGTTTTTCCAAATACATTCTCCATTTCCGAGCCCTGTTTTTGCTACAGAGCGTTAGACAGCTGCATGCAGATGCACAGGGGAGGGGGTATTTGTGTCGAGGTGAAAAAGTAGAACGAAAAGTAAGAAGGAAAGGTGGCAGGCAGGAAAACGCATGTCAGCGTGTTTGGCAAAGGACGTTCAGTACTGCTCTTTATACGACTGCCTTGGCTGTCATCCGCGTGGCATCATTTTGTGTATTTCTTGAAGTCCGACCTTCAGTTGGAAAAGTGGGAAAGAAGGATTTTCTCCTTCAATAGGCGTACACCTTTTCTGCGTAAGCGCTGCCATCTTCAATTCTGGAACTTTTGGTATGCGTGAAAACATCACTTTCTTCTCGCCTCGACAGTAGAACGTGTTAACATTTTAATTGCAACCGTCTGTCATTCTTGTTATGACCCTTTTATACTTTTTGACTTGGTCGGGGTTGTAATCTCTTGCTTTTTGTTCGGAACGCATGCCGGATAGGGGGACAACGTAGCTGGGTGCGAGGCTAAGCGAAAAAGGTGTATAGGGAAGTAGGTCAAATCTAAGAACTTTTCTACCCAGCATGTCCACCAAATTTTGAATGGAAAAATTTTTTAGAGTGCAGCTCTTAGGAGCCCGTTTCCGGCTTGAATGGCATTGCCGTCGGCGTAATCGCGAGTTGCATTATTGGATGTTTTCTATAATGACGTCACGAGGGCAAAATTTTTCCTCTAAATTTGACGGTAAATTTTTCTGCTAAATTTAGCAGGGAAATTTTTGCCGCTAAATTTAGCGGAAAACTTTTCCCCCTAAATTTAGTGGAAAAATTGCCCCCCCGCCACGTCACTTGTGACCCTCCCCTCCTCCTCTTCAAGAGCTGCACTCTAATTTGGCATTACATAAAATTGTAAGCATCTTTCGTTTTTTGTTTTGTCCCCTCTCCGATTGATAAGTGCAAATAGAGAAGGGAATGAAAATATCCTTGCTGAGAATTTCTGAGGTCCCTTTAAGAAGAGACTAAACCAGTGTTTAAATTTGTTAATATTTGTTTGTATCATTGGTAAAGGATGGGAACATAGCCTAAATTTGCTATACTTTTTTTTATAAATTAGTTTTCCAAACCCTGGTTCTGCTAGCTATTGGACAGGAGATACAACTATAGGGGGCGCTTTGTCAAGCTTGCTGTCCCCACAGCCCGGTGTTTACCAACCCAGTATAACAAAGAAATTAAACCTCATCATGTACAATATGGACACGAGCGCTTTGCTATTACCAGCACTTTGGTCACACGAGGAGCAGCCTTCGAATCGTCATCTTTGATATTGCTGATCAAAACCAAACAAGAAAATTCGGTTGATTGTCCCCACAGCTGAAGCGTGCTGCGACGCGTGACTGTTCGATCTCCTCCCCACTAAGAAGACAAAACATGAAACCACCGAACAAAGGTCTTCTCCAGTAGGTTGCCAGGCAATTTGTCACAATAATTTGATCTCCCACAACCCAGGAAGCAAGAAAGCCATTTGAAATGTGTGCTATCACCATAGCAGGGTCTCGTCATGATTCTGCACAAAAGATTATTTCAGTTTTCCGTGCCTGCACACGAAAACTAGAATGACCCTGTGTGCATAACTGCAGTAAAGCTTAAGTTGTCCGTTTATAAAGGCGTATGATGGAACGTTTACATGAAAAACTCAGTCAAGATTTCATCGGCAACTTGGGTTGCCTCTCATTCTTGCAGGGCAGTCCTGTAAGGCCAGTTCACACATGCAACGCAGTGCAGGGATAGCTCGAAGTTATGAAGCTCTGGTGTCGGCACTTATATTAGTGCTTCATTGTGTGTGCAAGCAGTGCTGGTGTCGGCACTGTTAGCACTACATTATGCGTGCGAATAGGAGAAGGCCGGATCACACGCACTCAATTGCTGGTGCAGCGCTGATATAGCGCAGAGTCAGCACTGTGTCTATAACACTAAGTTAGCACTGCATTGTATTTGTGAACAGGCCTTTACTCGAGAATAGGCTACACTCTTTGTAAAAACAGGCCCAAAACATGTTCTGCTACCAGTCACGCGAGGTTCTCTCCTTTCTTGTTTTTTCTTAGCCACATACGATGACAACGCAAATCTTTGGATGTTTGAAAACTAATAAACAATCTCAGACACATCTTTATTCATAGAAACACATGCCAAAAACACACCTTGGTAAGGGAACTTGGTCAGGTATTAGTCGTAGGGAGTGTAGCCCGAGAGGGCCTTGAGGGTATCTAAATAAATAAATAAAGGTCCAGTTACACCTCCAATCTCAAGGGATTAGTGACGTCTATGATGATTTTGCATTCCTCTGTGCTAATCCTCTTGTTTTGGTCTCAACTAGGTCATGACTCAAAAATTAGTTGGACAGAGTCTTGGTGCCACATTTTAGTGCTTTTTACAGTAAAAAAATTTTATTGGGTGTTTGTTGGAAGCCTGATAAAACTAGTGACAACTTCATGTATGTGTCACCCTTTGCTTACCTGCTGTAGTAATTTAAAAAGAAAAACCCAGAAAATAACTGGAAGCCAAGAGCTCGCATTTGAAAAAGGCAAGGTGTGGGATCAAGCGCGCCAACGCTGAGAAGGACACGTTGGAGCCGAATTGTTAATTCAAAAGACCAAGGCCCCAGGGCTTGCACCCTGGGGCCAGGGGTGTACACCCTGGAACCAGGGGGGCACTCCCAGAGATGGGCAGTGGCGCCATCTAGGTATGTGTAGACTAATGAAAAATAAATACTATACCTGCAGTCTCGGGGCTGTGTTATGTGTAACCTTCACCAGCTCATTTGCACAATGACTTTCTGTTTGACAACTTCAGCAGTGCCTTGCCATTTGCTAGGGTCATTCCAAGCTGTTTTCATAAACAGTATAACTTATTCTCGGGCAAATATGACTCTTCAGAACAGCTCGCTCCTGTATTAACAGTCCACCAACACTATTTCACACATTGTTGTGGCAGTGTAGTTAAAGTATGGTAAAACGAAGACGAAAGTGTGGAAGAAAAGGTTGTGAATATAATCTTATGTATAGAGCCCTGCGTGGATAACAGTTTGATCACCCGCATTCGATCTGCATCCGCAGACTTTGTATCGGCAGACTTTGTATCCACATCCACAATGTTCTTATACTGTTATATCTACACCCGATCCCCATTCGCATACTTTATATCCTCATCCGAACTGCGTCCACGAAATTCGGAACCACATTTGAGCCTCAGTCTGCACATTCACTTCACATCATGAAATCGGAGGGGGGGGGGGGGGGGGGGGGGGTGAAGGAGGCTGGTTTTACTTTCTTGTGGCATGTAAGTGGTTTTCTTTGCCTAAAGGATGTTTCCGCTCTTTCCCTGCCAAACAAGAACACGCTTTGCCAGTACGATGGATGCCCCTGCATTCTTGCTTTTGCTAGGGACATTATTTTTGGCGAGATAGAACACTCTAAAACAAACTTTGGGGAAAATCTGGTCTCTTGGTGTAAAGAGCAATTTTCTCCCCGACTGGAACCTTTTTCCAATAGTGATTTGAACCCCCCTCCAAAACATTGAACGATGCACTTCATACTATCGCTCATGTATTCTCTCTACACTCTACAGTTGCACACGATTATGGGCCGCCTCTGCAAAAATGTAGATCCGGATCAGCGAATGTCCGCATCCGCATCTGCAGCCCCTTGCATCCGCATCCGATCTGTAATCTGCAATCTGACTAAATTTTATCCGTATCCGCCACCTGACTGCACATATCTGCAAATGAGCTTTGGATATGCAGAGCTCTACCCATATATAAGGTACAATACAGTACCAAATATGCTGATGCATCTGAGTGGCTGTGCAATGCACAGCTGTTAATTCATTTGTAAGGTAAAAATGCAGATGCAATATTCAAGTTAATTCCATGTTTCAGGCAGTATGGTGCCATGCTGCGAATATATTGCATAAAAGAAAACGTTCTGTAACCAGCAATTATATCTTGTGAATCAGCCACAATTTTCAAAATAAACTGATTGAAATGTTAACATTTTACTCAAGACGATAGCACCTTACCGATGAATTCTTTAAAGAGCTGCTCTTATAAGTACTTGTTTGTGCATGTCGTAGAAGGTTCTTTTAATAAATTGCATATGTAAATCAGACACGCTGGTATGATGCTGAACCAGATGGAGACGGGCTGGGGTGGGAATCGGACACAGGACCCCTGGGTTCTGCAGCAGGAGTGTTCACTCCACATGGAGTGTCCACTCCGCATACTTCAAGTTGTGGTGCATTAACACATTAGGCCACTGAGCCCCACCAATAAGAAGGAAATCTCGCCATCTCGCACTTCACTGCTGGCAACATTGATTCTGCTCTGTGTTTGCAGTGTCTCCTACGTTGCCTAGCTGTTCTGGTGCGGTAGTTCACAAAGCGAACCCAGATTTTCTCTTCCTTTCCACGCATTGCATGTCATCACCTTATGGGTCGCCCCACACCACGCTCCCAGACCTCAGTTCGTGCATCTGCATTTGTACCGTTACTGCAGTAAAGAAGAGACAGGAAAGGACGACGAGGAGAGGTGCTGTAGAAGCTCGGCAATTCTGCGTTTGATCGACAGATTTCAATACAATTGTTAACCTTTTTTTTTTTTACTTCACATTGTTGTCGTTGCCTTTTTTCAATATTTTCCGTACAAGCCGGCCGCCTTTAAGGGGCGGGCGCCGAACAGTGCTCGAGCTGATCTGTCTCGTCGTGGGCTCTCTGACGACGGCAGCTCTTGTCGCTTTTCCAGTGCTGGACCTGTCGGAGAGCAGCAGCAATGTGCAGGAGGCGTTTGTCATTGCGGTGGAGCAGCAGGCGAGGGAGCGGCTGGAGCGGCTGTCGGCCCTGCAACGCATCCAGCCCGTCGACATGACCAAGCTGTCCCAGGAGCTGAACGCCGAGGGGGCTCAGGGCCCCCAGGGGGGCTCCAACGGGCTGCTCCTGCTCGCCTCCGAGGCCAGCCCCGTCTACGTGGCCTCCGTGCCACAGCTGCAGCGGCTGCAGCGCCACGACTCGCTCGGTTCGTTTGAGCACACACCCGGTTCCCAACGGTTCGATTTGCGGGTCGCTGCGTGTATAGGCTGCTTCGCTCAACTGCATTTGAGTGTGCTCGAGTGCACCGCTTACGACGAGTGACCACGCTGGCGCCATCTTTCGGGTAGCCCTTATAGGTTCCAGGACCTATATTCCAGCTCCCCGTAGATGCGCTGCCTCCAGCACGTGCTTGTTTTCTTCCACCGGGCCTTGGGTAGTGTTACTGAGGGCAGAAAGCTTGTGCTAGGGGCGAGGCATCTAACGGTTTCTTAACCCATTGCTTTGCAGTATCTCTGCAGTATTTGCGTCATTTGTGAGAAATGATGCAAATCTACCTATGAGAATAGGCTTCTTTTATAATTGCCAGAAGTATTGTAAGCCCACAGTGGAAGACTGATGTCCAGTGTTAGAAGTTGTTCCAGTTTGTGCCAAATTGCACCAAGAATAAAAGTCTGCTACATCTTAAGCCAAAATGCCATTTTTGCTAAGAGTTGTGCCACACCTGCGCCGACGTGCGCTTGAAGCAAAAAAATTAATGTTTTTTTTATTGGTCGACTTTAATGTTCAGAGAAATAGTACAAATGTGAATTTCACGTCTCTACTCACCGTATAGATTGTTTTGTCTGAGGTCAGAGCACAGTCAAAGGCTCGAACACACAACCACCAGTACACATACTCAAAGCGCAAGTTACGGGACATTCGTGGCACTTGGTTGGTTTAGCCGATGAAAGAACTCTTACTAGGAGATGACGAATGCTATGATGTCGCGCTTTGATGCTGCGAATCAACCGGCCAGAGCCGTTAATGCTGGGCATCAACTGCTCTGGGCGGTTGATTGTCAACATCATCTAAATTTCCAGACGATGTCGTCGATGTCAGGAATTAAGAGTCCCAAGGAAACCTTGCAAAGTAGTAGAATTTCCGATTGCCGCTACTCTGATGAAACAGAACTAGGGTCTTGTACTCCTGATAAGACCACTTGATCGTCGTGTCTCCCACGTGCATTCATTCTGTGGCTGCAGAGTACCGTGGCACTTACGCCATTGCGTCAACCTTCGCCGCCTCTCACCAGCGTGCGTGCATCAAGCTTCACCGCTTTGCACCGAAGTGCTAGGAGCAGCAACTGACCCGGGGAAGCGCCTGGCTTAGCACAATGGGCATGTAGATGATGCTCAGGATTATTACTCGTCAAACGTCTTTGTCCTAATTGTAAGTTAATCTCTAATTAAAAAAAAATATGTATATTAGAGAAAGAGAGAGAAGAAAACAAGGGATATATATATATATATATATTTGAATAAATACAGTAGGCGCGGTAGTTCCCTTGCAGCTGTCGATTGAAAGAGTAGCAAACTTTGATGTAGCTCTGGTTTCTACGCCACTAAAGAGCAGTGTCACCTTTAAAGTTTTGAGTGTAGGCTTTTATGCTATTTTTGGATGGTTGTTTTCGCAGTTTATGATATTAGAGTCTTGAGTTTGGTAGGTTCATTAAACTTACGGGACACAATTTTATTAGTAGATGTGTGAGCAAATATGCTAGTTCTCGCTGGCATTCTACACAAATTATATTTACGGACTAAACAAACTATTGAGTGTATAATCGAAAGGGGAGAGAGGATTTATCTAAATGAAGGGTTGCGCTATGATTCCCTTTTCAACCATTTTAATACCCATTGTAAATGAAACCTACTCTGACTAGAGCGTGATTTAAGAAGACTGTGTTCCTTTTATGCCCTATCTATTCTTACCATAAACGGTATTAGTTAATATGCTCGAGCATCAAAGAGGAGCCCTTGATCACTACCATAAATGAACTGATGGAGATGCAATCATTTTTTCATTCTCAAGTGATGTGCCAACAGGTGTTGGCATGTGCTTCAAAAGCATCAGTGGCTGTTCCAAATCAATATTTTTCCTGCTACAGAACCTGCTACAAAAGGTCAAATGCCACTTCCATCTCTGGACGTCTAATATATGTGTGTGGATCAAAAGTATTCTCGGGCTACCCTATGAGTGCATCAGTGTGGTGCCTTGTCGAGAGCCGTCACAAGGGGTCGCAATGCTGTCAATCACACTCAAATGCAAATGTGTGACCAGCCTTAACTGATAGTTGACTTCTCGGTGGTTTAATGAGCACACTCCTGCTTTAAGAAGGCGGTTGTCCAGGGCATTTAGTCGTCGTCTCTTGTTGCTGTCCCGAAAGAAGCCAGCACACGGTACAATTGCAACTCAGTAACGACGCACCTCCTTCTACGACACATTCTAAAACGTTTTGGAACTGTCCCCAGTTGCTTGCCGGGGTTGCCAGATGCAGTTGCATTTTCACTAAGCACCGTGCCTCTCTCGCTCGGTTCCCAGGAGAGACTGCGGGCACGGACAAGAGCGAGGCGGCGGCGGTGGCGGCGACCGCCAACGGCCACCTGGGCCAGACGGCCTCATACCCGGACCAGGAGCTGGAACTCACGCAGGACCTTCCGGAGGAGGAGCCCATGTCCGCCTCACCCCCCGTGCCAACGCCCAGGAAGTCGCTCTCGCCTTCCCCCGGGATGAAGGTGGGTGGCCGCTGCTCCGGGGACTCTTAGGTCGCGGTCCCACCGCTGATACGTCATACTAAAGACGGTCGGCAAACACTGTCCGAGGCATGTTTGTTATTTGTACGACGCTTTTGTCATGTCGGTCGTACTAAAACTGCCTGCGAACGTGTTCGAAGAATAGACGAGTGAAATAAGCATGCTCCAAACGTACGCGAGGCGTGTCTGCAGGTATTTCTTTCATCGTGTCTGCAGTGGACAGCGTGCCTTTTGCACGAGATACGAGCAGTTTGACTGCGGCTCTACGGCGATACTACTCGGGCTTATTGCAGAACGTCGTTGATTTAAAAAGGAACATAGGTGTGGGTCGTTCACAAACTAAGATGAGCGGAACGAACTGACAGAAGGGGAGATTGACTTTTTTGAAGATAGGAGATGCGGCTGTGCACAAATGAGGGTGAATGGAAGGAGCGAACAGAAAGGGAGATGCGTCGTTGTGTTTACGAAGGTTTGGTGTAGGGAGTAACGTGGTGCTGCTCTGCCCCAGTCGTTGACACCATTGAGAATTCCGAACGAGGGTTTTGAGGCCGATCAGCAATTTTCGCTCTACTCTTCCCCTCTCCCTGTCCGGGAACTATCGGCTTAGTGCCCGAAACATCATTTTTGTGCCCATTGTAAGCACGAAAGAGGTGTCTTTTCTGGGGGTCTTTACAAAGGAAGCTTCTTTTGTCTTTGATGGTGCATGCAATGAGAAAAAGGGAGTGATTTTCTTTCTTGTTGAAGAAGGTTTTGCGGGCCTGCCCTTAAGAAAAAAAAAGAACTGGTTGATGTGTTTTCATCCGTCGATCGTAGCGTCAAATGCAGAATTTCATGAGGTTTTTGCTATTGGCACACACTGATTAATTATGGGATGTTGCCTGGCTTAGTCATGTGATGTTATGGCCTCAAGTTATGCATTAAGTCATAGTGTCGCGCAATGTCGCGTCCGGTGGCATTATGTCCCCTGCCACTGCGAAGTCACGTGACCCGACACCACGACTTTGCACCGCTTGCTTTGTGACATGACGTTGGGTCGCGTGACGTGCCATGCTCGCCATGGACAAACACGAAATCTGGGTTAGCTTCAGTTGGAATGTAATAGTGCATTGAATGCAGTAGAGTGCGTCGCACGGTTGTAAGTAGTTGGTGTCAGGTGTGGCAATCCTCCGGCCCAACATTGCCGGCAAAGACGACGACGACTTTGCTCCCGCGCACAAGTCCTACGACAGGAAAATAAACGGAACGTCTTTACCTAAGTTGGGATTCGGTCGCACCATCTCTTCCGTCCTTAACAAGGAACGCGCACCAGCAGGAAATCTGGTCGATCCCCTCATTCCGTGTTCTGCCCTTGCCAGAGTCCCGACGGAGAGCCCGGTGCACTGCCCGCCCACCGGGAGATGGCGGTAGACGTGCCAGAGTCGTTTGTGGCGGTGGCGAAGACTGCTCCTCGGTACCCGCCGCCTCCACGGCCCCAGGGCTCGCCCAGGCTCAATGGGGCAGCGCCCACTGGGGAGCAGCTGGAGCGAATACGCAAGTACCAGGTGGGTGGCCGGGGCAGGCGGGCAGACGGCTTGCGCCAGCACCATTCTGCGGGGCGATCGAGAACTATTGACCAGGTTTCCACGGTTCATAACCGGGGTTCCGTGTTTTCGGCATTTATTTTTCTCCAAATTCGAGAGTTATTTATCCGTGTTCATTTTTAATTTTCTTTTCCCCTTTTAATCGGTGTTTTTTGGTGTCCAATTTCAATGGCGGAGAGAAGTCTCTGCTTATCGGGCTTGTGTTGTAAAGCGATTGTATAATTACTAGAGAAGATATTATAATTTATAAGTTATGCATTATGATACTCTCTTTAGTGATGCTGGTGAAGATAAGAAAAGAGAACGGGGCAAGGAATATGGTTTGTCGTTTAGAAAAAATTTTTTCAGAAAGTTTTTTTCTTTTTGTATTGGTTGGGTAAGAACTTTTCCTATAAGACTGGCAAATTTTTTTCTTATTACATATTAAATTTGGGGATTTTTGATTTTCACCGATTCAGAGAAAGTTGCCTCGGGGGTAAATTTTCCACGTTTATCGGTATATACTGAAAACACAAAACCCTATTTATTATCCATAAACTTGGCCGGAGTGCTGAACCTAAATCATTGTTGGGGTTTCCATGGCCTATAATTTTAAAACTGGGCTTCTGTGGTGGATACTTTTCTAACTGAGCTGGTTTGCCGGCTTAAAAACCGGTCTTGGTCTTTCTTGGTCCTGCTCGGTTGAAAGTGTGTGAATGGCGCTCGTTGTACAGGGTGATCCTAGATTGTTGTCGGGTTTTTATCACTTTCAAGCCGGTGTATTGTTATACACTGTGATCTTAAATTGTTGTTGGGATTTCCGTGGCTTATGATTTTAAAACCGGTCCAATGTTGTACTGTTATACATACGCAATAATTTGAAATTATTGTCGGGCTTCCGTGACCTATAATTTCCAAGTCGGTCTGGTGTCGATTATTGATTTGGTTTCCGCGGTCTATCGTTTCCAAACCGGGCCGGCGTGCCATTATTCCCAGGTTCCCAGGCCAGTGGGCGGTAGTGAGCTTGTTTGCCAACAAGCTCACTACCGCCCACTATCGGCGGACCCTTGCACACTTTGGCTTTCTTGTTTTCTTTTTTTTTTTTTTTATCTTCTTGTTTTCTGCTTGTATTATAATTGCTGGTATTACACTACCGGAAGCCTACTGGGACAAAAAAATACTGTGGTGCCCTCGTGCTGGCAGCTACCTTCGTACGTGGTGAATACGGGATGATTCGAAATTATTAATGGGGTTACCGTGGTCTCATTTTTAAACTGTTAGCTCCACGTGGTATCAAGAACTGTAATCAAGGATCACGTGCAAGCGTCCCAGAACTCGGGAGCTTGCACTGCCATTCTCTCCTATCCCTCTTCCGCGCTTGTTTGTTTGTGTCCCAACGCACATTTGTCGTACCGACTCATCTATGATCTGTCTCACGGTGCGATGGACTGCACCGGATACTAGGAGCCATCCCAGTCGATCCAATGCTGCGAATGCATTGTGCGACTGCACTTCGTACATTGCCGCGCCCCCTTTTGAAAATTGCGTGACATTCGCACTGCATTGGATTGATTCGGCTGTCCCGTGGCGTCCGCTGTTGTCTGCTGTAAGGTTGAACGGAGTATAACGGGTGTCTCCAAAGAATCGAGCACTCCGAGATGGTGCGGCGTGCATGTCACTTTGCAGGAGGAGATTCGCCAGCGCAAAGAGGAAGAGGAGCGGATTGCTCAGGAGCAAGAGTTCCTGCGCTCGTCGCTGCGCGGCTCCAAGAAGCTCCGGGCCCTGGCCCAGGGGTCGGAAGGGATCCTCAACGATGCCTTTGAGGCAGACGCCTCCTTCAGCACACTGCCCTCGGATGCAAGGCTGTGGACCACCAGCGCTCCCAAGCCACCCACCCGCACATACAGTGAGACTTCCACGCTGCCCTAGCTCACAGATGCTTGCAGTAGACCCTTTTCGAAATTCAGTCTGGCAACTTGATCGCCATTGTTGTCTCGGTGTACGGCATCCGTGCCAAACTAATGGCGGCATTCTTGGTGCGGACAAAGGAAGCATTTGAAGATACAGTGCAATCCACTTGTAACGATAATGCAAAAACCCGTAAATTCAATCGTTATAACCGATTATCGTTGCATCTGGACTAGAAACTGAGTGTTTATAGTCTAGAAACTCTAGGAACTGATCGTTAAAAACAGTACATCGTTATATGTGGCATCGTTATTAGCGAATTGCACTGTAGTACCAAGCGGAGGATATACTGACGAGACCGGTTATAACGAAGTCAACAGGAATCGGAAATCACTTCGCTATATCCGCTATTTCATTATAACCAACTTCAAAGTGCAAAAGGGAATGGGAAATCGTGATCGCTTCGCTGTAGCCACTGTTTCGTTACAGCCAACTTCGTTATAACCGGTCTCGACAGCATGAGGCCTGTACGTTCCAAACGTCAGTAGGATGTGACGCGTGAATTGGATGCAATGGCTGCGTGAGCATTAATTTTGGAGTGTAGTCCAATCAATCTCTTGTCACAAGTTCGGGTCCGAAGCCTTTTGATGGTGGAAATTTAATCGAGGGGCTTATCAGTTACCGCTTTGTTCTGATCAATTCTTGTGTTCGCATCTTTGAAATGGAAACAAATCGAGAAAGAAATGTGCGGCGATCAAAGAATCAATTCCCACCCGCCATTGATGTGGGAAAGTGACGGTGCTCCATAAAACACAGTTTCATGACCGCCATTTTGTTCGTCAAAATTGAAACTGCTTTTTAAGCCACCAGATGGCACTGAATTTTGAAAAGGGACTGTTGCAATCGGGATTTTCGCGAGAAATTACCTAAGGAACCGGACTTGTTTTCATGCCTGGCGGGCAGTGGTAAGCTCCAAAAGGGTGCTTATGCGCAGCATTTCAGTGAAAGAAAATTTTCGCTGACATGCTGGACGGATAGATGAGAAGCAGCAATTTGTGCAGTCGTGAAAAGTCTCGGACCTTTTCGTTTCTCAGAAGTGAGCCAGAGTGGTTTTGCTCGATTAGTTGGGGAAAAGCGTTGAAGGTTGGGGACTTTTTAAACACTCAATTAGGGTAGGTGTCTCGGTTGAATTAATTGGACACTTTCTTGGAACAAAGAGCGAGTGCCGACAGTGTTTACTTTTATCCGGATACACAAAAAAAAAAGGAAACATTGTTTACGTCAGAAAGCAACTGAGACTATTCTACACTACTTTATCGCGCCGATGTCAAAACCGGAAAGGGTTTTTCGAGGTTCAAAAGATAGCGAACCCACATTTACTCTTCGGAGATGGCAGTCATCCGGGCATGCCCTCTGTTCTTGCAGATTCTCGGGAGCTGGAGGAGTGCCTGGAACGGCTGGAACCCCTGGCGGAGCCCGGAGCCCTGGGGCCCGTGGCGGCCCTCCTCCGGGAGCCGGGGTTCCAGGGGGCCCTGGTGGTGAGCAACGGGGTCCAGGAGGCATGGTGCTACCAGAGGCCCCCGACCCCCACCTGCTCCCATGCGCAGGAGCTGGCGCAAGAGGTGGGGGGTCGCTTAAGCATTTGCTATTTTCGGTTTGATGGATAGGTGACTTGTCGATTGATTAGCTCGTTGTCACGTGGATTATATTTTAACAGAATATTATTGGCCAGGAGATTGAACTACATGCTGAGCGTTCTGGCTCAGCGCTGGACCAGGGCTCGTATTTGATTGGTGCTTCACTGATTGAACACGAGGCCCAGTCGAACGCCGCATCGGCGTTCGGCAACATCAACTGAGCAATGACACAAACAAATAATCTATGTTGCTGTCGCCCCATTGGTTTACTTCTTAAAGGGAAGCTGAAACACTTCTTGAAAAAAACGAGTTAGAGGTGAATTCTGGCGTATTTTTATCCCGTGAATCTGAATATCACTTTTGTTTTCCCCGAAGATGCAACTAAAAGCGAGAAAAAGCGAAAAAACATTCGACCAGTCGTGACGTCATACTAGGATCTTCGGGCCTCCAAGCGCGTGTCGCTCGTGTGTTCAGCGCGTGCAACGGCAAGCTTGCCAGGTATATTTCCCCGCACTGACACCAGTCGTGACGTCTCTTTCTGACCTTTCTGAAAATAGCAAGAGTGCGCGTGCATAGCTTTGACAGGCGCTGAAGATGCGCAAGAGCAGATATTCCGAATGCTCCTAGTGTGACGTCACGCCCCGGGAAGGAGGGGCTTCGGCGGTACTTTAAAAATTAATTTCTGAAGCCTCCGTGCACCAAATTGAAAAATAATCTTGATATTCCTGATCCTGGAGGTAGAATGAAGGCCATTGAAATGTCTTTTCTCAAATAGAGAACCGCTTCAGTTTCCCTTTAACTTAGCCGCTAAGTGCGCGGCAATTGGACTTCTCGACAAAGCTGGTTCCTACGAGATGAGCGGAGCTGCTTGGAAAGAGCCTCGTGAAAAAAAAAGCTGCACGACCGCTAAATGTAGCAGACTTGCATTCCGCTAAATTCTGTGGGTTCTGTTAATTAATTATTATTAATTAAATATAATTAGTTAATTATAAGGAGAGAAACATATGCATTTTTCTCATTGCACTTTTTGTTTCTCCCGACTTCATCCATATACCGTATATTTACTCGAATATAAGGCGGTCACGATTATAAGGCGAGGGGGCAGTTGAAGGACCCAAGAAAAAGAAAAAAAAAATGTATATTGACCTTCGAATATAAAGCGGGCTATGACTTTGAGACTACGGATTTTGGGAAAAAACCCCTCCTTATATTCGAATAAATATGGTAATTGAAATCTAATTTTTCTGTTAGGTTAAAAGAATATGCGCATATTTGTTTAATTTTTTCTTAAACACCAATATATAACTTTACTCAAACTTGGTAAGAGGAGCAGGAGAGTAAATTTGATTGCATGAAAAACTAAAGCATTGTACAGTAAAATATCACTTGAACAAACTTTAAGAAGACTTCAGAGAAAGTTTGCTGAAGTGAAAATTCACTCAACTCAAGGCAGTATACACAATGGGGTTTTTCGGGGTAATTTTACGGAAGTTTGTTCATCGGAATAATTTCTTTGACTGGAATTCATTTAAGTAATAGATCGCTGTATCACTGGGAAATTTTTATCCAAGCCAAAAATATAGCATATATGTAATGGGACACGAAGGAGACAGAAGAGCATGTTCTTGCGGACAGCGCAATGCAATATGTTGCGTGTGGATGCAGGTGCTGTCGCTACTGCAAGGCTGCGCACTTCCAGAGGCGGCGCAGCTGCAGGACCTTCTGACGCGGCTGGAAGTGGAGGGCCTGCTGCTGAGCCACGACCGCATAGCGGCTCGCTGCGGTGCGGGGCCCCGCTGGGCGCACTCGCCGCCGGGCACGGGGGGCGCCCACGAGGCGCTAGACCGAGCCGCCCACTACTCGGAGGACAGCATCAAGATCGTGCACATCGACAAAACCAACGAACCCCTGGTGAGAGGAACCCGTAGACGCTTTGCCTCCGAGCACAAACTTTCTGCCTTTGGTAACGCTTCGTCACAGCCAGAGCCTGGCAGAAAGCGACAAGCGCATGCTAGAAGCTGAGCTTCCACTTAATTCTTAACTCGTAACCAATTATTGTTGTGTTCTAGGAGGATTTGGAACTCTGCTAAGACCTTGTTGCCGATCCATACTATTATGGTACCCGGAACGCGTCATTGACTGGCGTGTTTAGCGTCCAGCACTGGCCCCGCGTCGAAAGCGGTCCCGAAGTGACATCAAATGTTGTCACAAGAGCCGTCATGCCGTCTGATGCCGCAGTTCCTGCTGTCGGTCAAGAAGTTCCGGCGAGAAAGTATTTACTTTTATTTTATTTGAGTAACCCACAAACGGCTTGACGTCGCCGTAGTCGCAGCGTCCTAACTTCTGGCTGCTGAAGCTTCCATGGGCTGTCGAGCTGGGTGGCAACCTGCAGTGGAAGAGACGTCTTCCGCGTCCACCATCGCCGTTCTGTCACCGCCATGAGCGCGTCAGGCAACAATGTGACGCTTCTGTGATGTCACCGGGGGGGAAATCGGGGAAAATTTGAGGACGCCGTAGACATGCCAGTGAGGCATGCATTCTGGGCACCATAGTATTATACCCTTCACATGTTTAAAACGCGGCTTTTTAGATATCGATCTTCATTTACACCTGGATGTCCCGGGTTCTAGTTTCTGTGGTTACTGTAATGCGATCTTGGGTGGGAGAGGAGGACCATCCAGCCTTCCATCGTCGATTACTGTCTAATGGTTTTTTTTAAGTGCATGCTGTCACGAAAAGACATTCGGGAACTGAATCTGCTCTCAAGACTGTGCAGCGGTTGCGTTTTGAGCCTGTGTGCAGGTTGTCCTCACGCGTTTCGATTTTCTCCCACAGGGTGCGACGGTGCGCAACGAGGGTGAATCGGTCATCATCGGACGGATCGTCAAAGGTGGTGCCGCCGAGAAGAGCGGTACGTTATGAATGTGATTTCGTGGTTTCGGAGCTTAATTTTTTGTGAAATTCGGAATGCGTTTCTCAGTGTTCATTTTTCACTAGAAATTTAAAATTTACCTGAGTTCCGTTTTTTCTGTTTTTTTTTTTTAATAAATGGTGTTTAGACAGAAACATATAATGAATTCTTTAAAAGAAATCACCGGTATCGAAAAATATTTCTACAGCTGCATGTGACATGGCACCTTTGCAATTGGCACTACTAACGGTCTCACGACAAATCTTGAAAACAAGTGTTACTTCATTAAACGTCGGTACTTTGAAATAGCCAAACACCTGGTTGCATAAAACCTTCAGCTGCTGTCGCCATCCTATGAAATATACAAGTTCGTATTCTTCACTGTTATAAGAACTTCCACTCTCAAAGAAGCGAAAATAGTATGGTCCAAATTGGAAACCGGAGCAGTGGTTTCTGCTGTGGTCCAGATTGGTACATTGGCCTAAACAAACCTTAACAAATAAAAAAAAAAATAAAAAATTTGGGGATTCTTAATTTTGTGCTTTGACCAACTTTATTTGTAAAATACCGTCTTTTCTGGCTCGGCGGGACCGTAGTCGGGAAATTTGTCTGCAGGGGCAAACTTGGTGTGAAGGGAAGTTTTTTCTTATATAGTCCATACCTTTTTATTTATTTAAAAATGCAGCAGACTCATTCGAGTCCACGCAGGAGTGAACAGGATAAAAGACAAGAAAAGCATTAGGAACAGCAATAGAACGTGGCATAAAAGTAATACATTGCCTAGCAAGGATAAAGTTCATAAGTAACAAAATATTTTCACAAGGCTGCAATTCCCAAATGTGCAATGAATGTTGTTTCTACATTTGAACTCTCAACAGTAATCTTTGATAATGATTCTATGCAGTTATTGTCCTGGAAAAAAAAAAGTAAACTTAAATGTATTATTAGATGCGTGAACCTCACCTGTCATTTTACCATCGTTGAAACGCGTATCTGCTCTGGTCACTGGTGTGATGTAAACAGTGTAATTTATTTCAATTTTACTTCCAAAGAATGATTTCGGAAACTCGTCTATAAATGTGCGAGATTTATCTCTAAAAAAATTTGTGTAATCTTTTTCCTTTTTTTTTTTTCTGGTGCAAGCTTTTTTAGCGTATAGGTATTTCACACTATCAAACTTCTTGTAACCCGCCTGGAACAAGGTCTACTGCCCCATATTACAACATTTGATGTCATGTTTTTGGTGCTGCCAATACAGCCTCCTCTCAAACCAAATTTAAAAACTGTGAAAAAAAAAAAAAAAAGATTTATTAGGAATTTTATTTAGGGGGTTTAGTTCAGATGATGCATTGTACCACCAATGACTATCAAATCAAAGACTCTAAAAATTTCGCTGGAGCTCCCCTAAACGTGCATCGCGCAGTGGTGCTTATGTGACTTCACGCCGGTTCAATGCCCCTCCTTGTCGAAACCGGCCGTCGTGGGAGGACATAGTGTCTGAACAAAGTTTGACCCCTCCCCCACCAGGGTTGTTGCACGAGGGGGACGAAGTGCTGGAGGTGAACGGCATCGGGATGAGGGGCAAGTCGGTGAACGAGGTGTGCGACCTGCTGGCCACCATGACGGGCACCCTCACCTTTCTCATCGTGCCCTGCGGCCACGAGGTCATTGCCCCCCGAAGCACGGACACGGGCATGATTCACGTCAAGGTGGGTGGCGCGCCTCTTCTCCGGGCATCTCGGCCGACTCGATTGGGAGAGACTCCTGGGGCCGGTTGTGTTCAAAGTTGAGTTACGTTGTGCTTATCAGACACGACGAGAAATGTCGTGCTTTATGTATTTTGCGGGGTTTATTTGCCATACTTCACCATAAGGGACATAGGCCTCTTAAATGTTTTAAAGCAGATTGGGCTATAGGGCTGGGTTTCGTTAGAAAAGCGACACTTGACCGTTACTCTTAATTGACGTGCAGGTTAAGGTCGTAAAAGTAGTATGGCCCCTGTGGGGCTACATTGCTTACGTGACCTTGATGTCAGGGTGTCGCATGGCACGCCGACGACACGTGACATCACACGATGCGCTGATGTCGCGTTACACCATGTCATGTGACACAGCGATGTCGTGCAAGTTTGCAAACAGACACAGCATGCACCCAGCTTATCCTCAACACATGCCGTGTGTTTGGAGTTTAGCGGACGTGATCGAGGCATGCTTATATTTTTGCCAGCTGGGCCCCGTAGCTGGAGTAAGTGAAATGCAAGTGCCGGCCACTCCGACAGTTAACCGGTCCCTCTGCTCTTAGGCCCACTTTGACTACGAGCCTGAGGAGGACCCGTACATCCCGTGCCGGGAGCTGGGCATCCCATTCCAGAAGGGGGACGTCCTGCATGTCATCAACCGGGACGACCCTAACTGGTGGCAGGCCTACCGCCAGGGCGAGGAGGACCAGACTCTGGCGGGGCTCATCCCTTCCAAGTCCTTCCAGCAGCAGTGAGTGGACTCTTTGTGCCTCTCCCCCTCCCCTCCTGCCTCCCTCCCTCCATCCCTCTCTTTTTTGGGTTGACCCAGATTAAATTTGTTGTTTGCGTTTAGATGGCGTGAGGTTGGCCTGCCTTTTGAGGTGCAGCGATGCTGGTTTCTGCTCTAAAAGAGATGGCCAGTGCACTACCACCGCTACTCTGGGATCTATACCGTGCATTACGCAATAATGATGCAAGGTATAAACCTCAGGCTCTCTCCCCTTCCTCAAGCCTCCTTTACCGCTCATTCACACTGGAAGCGGATCCGCGTTCGCAAAGTAGTTGCGAACGCGGTTGTATAAAGATCCAGTACAATTGCATGTGTGCTTGATGTCATTGAGTGCGCGTGCAATTGCACTGGATCTTTATACAACCACATTCGCAACCACTTTGCGAACGCGGATCTTCTTCCAGTGTGAATGAGCGGTTAGGCCCCTAAATACATCCATGGTTCTATATATGTAGTAAGTTTGTTCTGAAATAGGCCATTTCTTTGCAATGGGCAATTTCTGTGGAATAAGCAAGTTCTCTAGAATCAACCTTTTTTTTACTGAATGGGCCATTTCTATGGAGTGCCAAAACTCTGAATTAGAGCTGTCCTTCAATGAGAAAAACCCAAGCTTCTTGGGAAAAACACCTCGAATCACAATTTTATTTTGTATTTACTTCGAACACTGCTGCACGTAACTGTCTGCAAAACTGCTGCTTTTTTTCGGAGACCAGAAGGATTGGGGAGCTTTTTTTTTTTCTTTTTTTGTTTGGTACATGGACATTTTTCAAGTATTGGGTCACGCCCATGGGGGGGCGTATTTATGGGTCAGGCCAGGGAGGGGTGGTAGGCATTCGGCTGGCGTACGGGGGGGGGGGGGGGGTCTGTCTGCTGAGATATGACATTACGATCGAAACATTGCCCAGATCTATTTTGTTGACTCAATATTTGCTGTGTCACCAAAATCTAAACTTTTGGCTGGTGTATATCAATTATTTTAATAAAACAAAGTTGACCTTGGGGAGCTTAGGAAAGGGTGGTCGCCCCCTCCCTCCCTTTTGAATCCGCCCCTGCGCCCATGTCCATTGGAAATTGGGCAATCCTGTGCCTAGTTCTTTTGGATATAAAACCCAGCAAATGCCGATTTCTTGTCCGGCACCAAAAATTTAAACAAAAAAACACCAAATCTAAATAAATAATAATTTTAGGAGAAATAAACACCTGAAACAGGGAACCCTAATCATGAGCGACGTGCATAGCCAATTATTGCAATTGGCAGGAAGATGCCAGTGTTTTAGGGAGCATTCACACGGGGGATGCTTTTTGGGAAGGGTTGTGCATGACGTCGGTGATCGGCAGAACCAGCGGGACTCCCTCCCCAACTCCAGCATTCACACAAACGGCGGGGAGCCGAGAGGGATGTCATTGTTATCAGACGCGGTCGTATTCTCGACAACAGGGATCCGTGCGCGTTGACGAAAGTAGAAAAATGGAGGCGTACGTGAAACGCCGATAGGCGACCACGGCAGCAGCGCTCTTAGATGCAGAAGACGACGAGCTGCTTCCTGCTAAAAACAAATATACTTTTTGATTGGGTGGATGCTACACAAAAGAATGTGAAATTGAAAACCAGTTGTACTGTAAGGAGCGGTTCCACGATGGAGTTGATGAATATGGAAGACTCCTCTTCGGGTGCCTCGGACGACATGCGCAACAGCGCAAGCCACAGAAAATTACCGTAGGCGATTCTGATGCCACCGCCGGTAATCCGCATGATGCGCATCCGAGTGAGCAAGGGGAGGGATTTCTTCTTCGTGTGAATACCTCTTTACGGTACAGGTAACATCCTCACGTGAACTTTTTAATGCTAAAGCATTAACTGTCCCATGGGGCGAGCCAGCGTCATCAGTTTTGAAGCCGTGCCAAACAGCACCTAAACTCCTTTCTCCAACTGAAGCCGCGATCTCGTGGCTCCCAGCTTTGAAGCCACACGAAAAGCCTAGCCAAACGACACCTAGTTTCCCCTATCCCAAAGGAGTGGAGTGAAGCCGAATTCTAATAGATTTCGGCTTCAATCCCATTGGCTGGCGCACGTCTTAGTTTCTTGGAACGAGGCTCTTATTGGCCACTGCACGTCTGTTTAAACGACTGCTACCCCAAGACGCTGCCTGTCCGCACCGCCAGCACTCCAGTAACACGAAGCATCCAAGATCAGAGCGACGAGGACAGCGTGCGCTCGGCCATCGACGCAAATATGCCGCAGACGAAATAAGGGAGCAGAAGAACCACATGCATGCTTTCACATTCACAACTTACGTGCTTAGGCGTACCTCGAGTCTTTTTTACGGAAAATCATGTTCTGGACGTCGTCCTTTGCATTGTTTCTTATGTGGAACACGACGATTGGTTGTATGGGTGTTCTGCAGGAAGGCAGATGTTTTACTAGCGTAGATGTGGTACAGTCGAACCTCGATATAACGAACTTCAATGTAACGAAATCCTCGATTTAACGAAGTATTTTATTTTTCATAATTTCTTGCCCATAGACCCCATGTATTTTTAGTCCCTATATAACGAAGTCTATTTTGCTGCTATTTCAATATAACGAAGCGCCATTGCCATAGAAGGCAATAAATAAATCAACTCTAAAAAACAACTTCGGAAAAAAATTGTGGTTAAAAAAAAAAAAATTATGCGCAAACGCGAGCGCTTGATAGGTTACTTCACGGGGACAGGCCTTCCAACGTTCCTAGGCTGCCCGAGGATGCGGCGCCGGTAGCGCCGGCGAGGCATGCGGCAAAGCGGATTCCGCGAGGCTGGCCAGAAAATGCCGAACAAAAAATTAACACGGCATAACAGCATCACCACTGACATTCACTGATCATCATAGTCCACTGTACCGCGGGTAGCGCGGGAGCCAACTTCAGCGGGGGAGCAACGTGATGGCGCGACCGCGCGACCGCACGGGCAGTGCCATCTAGGAGAAGACCGAAAAGACCGATTATCGTCTGTGGGCGCAAGGGGGCAAGTAAACTGTGCGGTCAAGAGTGCTGTGTAGGTTGGAAACATTGGCACCGCCTAAACCAAACAGCTTTATTTTTTAACCGGGCGGTTCACTTACGTGCTTGCTGCCATAAGGAAACGTAAAGTTCTTTCTTTGGATGAGAAAGCAAACGTTTTGGACGCCATCCTGAAGAAACTGCCGAGATCACGAGCACTCGGGAAGTGCTCGACGCAATGGACGTACTGAGGAGGTACACGGCGTCGCATGGGCAGCAAGATGCCGTGCAAGCGCTCTGGGCGCTCGAACGCCGTATGACGCCGCTGCTACTGTCGGACAAGGCACAAGCAAAACTCGCGGACTACTTTGCCCCTAAATAAATGTCATTTTCGGTAAGTTTTCATACCCGTAAAATGTTTCGGAATTTTTTTTCCGCATGCTAGCCAAATTTCGATTTAGCGAAATTTCAATGTAACGAAGTAAATTGCGAATTTTACCGACTTCGTTACATCGAGGTTCAACTGTATCAATCTGCCATCTTTCAGCTTTAATTGTTTTCTGGAGCTTGTCTTCTTGCAATCTGCCATCTTTCAGCTTTAATTGTTTTCTGGAGCTTGTCTTCTTGTTACATTTGACCTTATGACCGATGTCTTAACCTGCCACTGATTCATTGTCTTGCAGGCGCGAAGCCATGAAACAAGCGCTTGCTGGTGGAGATGCAGCCACAAAGGAAAAAACGAAGCGAGGTGAGTGACGGTTGTTTTGTACAATTTTAAACTCTATTTACAAAAAAAAAAAGAAAAGAAAAAAAACATGATGCCGAAATAGCCGTTGTCGCTACACTGATACT
This sequence comes from Ixodes scapularis, assembly GCF_016920785.2. NCBI lineage: Eukaryota > Metazoa > Arthropoda > Arachnida > Ixodida > Ixodidae > Ixodes > Ixodes scapularis. The sequence goes on from NW_024609836.1 coordinate 72,278,268, forward strand.
CTGCGAAATGTGTTGGCATTTAGCGTGTGGGTTCCGATTCAGTGAAGGATGGCAATTCTAAACTCGCAACGGTCTGCATACTGTTGTGTTTGGAGAGCCAGTCTTTCCTTCCGGTTGTCAGCAGTTTCGCGCAAACGGCGTCGTCGCTGCGCCTCAGTCTTTCGTTGTTGTGTACGTCATGTCACCACCACGTACGTTCAATCTACTCCTCTCCCGCTCCCGCGGCCCGTCGTTGAAAAGTGGATGTAACGAGCGAATGAACAGGGCGAAAGAGCGCGGCTGGGAAGCGTGCATCACCTCACGAAACCAGTCCGGTCCTAACCACGATTGTCCAAACGACAGACGACTGCATGCCCCAGAGCGATAAATGCTAACTAACGCATGTAAGAAATCAATTATACTGTATCAGCACCTTAGATGCCGGTGCCAGCATTCCGGTCTTACCGCGGCTTTTCTTCATACAGCGATGTTTTACTCATTGCAACTGTGCAATAGAACATTTCTAGGATGTTTTCGTTTTCTCTGTCAGATTGGCATTATTACCGCATTCATATCTGTGTGGCGCCTGTTCCCAGGCGCCTCAACGCTTGCCTCAACTTTTACGATGAGGTTGTGGTGAGCTTGTTATTCTGGCACCAGTACTTGAGACCCTGACGTATCAAGAAGTAAGGTTGACATTCAGACTAGCGGTAATCTAACACATTTTTAGGTATATTTAGCGCACAAAATAGAAAGAATAGAAAGAACAAGACTGAAAAGGGCGGCACTGTTTTCTTTTCACTTTGTGCGCTAAATACCTCACTATGTTATCTTTTGGCATATTACCGTAGCAAATATATTTTTTTCGTATCAAAGTATTTTTTATGTATAAAACAGTTTAACTGTATGAGACTTGTAAAAATTAATTGATTGACGCTGATTACCTAACCCCAAGCATGTGGTGTATTGTTGTGTGCATCTCGCAGATGTTTATGAGTTTGTGCTGCCTTTCTTTCCTCGATGTCATTCTCCTGTTTGCTGCGACTTTGTAGGACTTTTTTTTACATCGTGCAAATATTCTTTTTTTACAAGGTTTTATTCGGCACACTTTATTGTTTCAGTTTGTTCTTTTCACAAACATTATGCACCATCATCAAGATGTCTACTGTTCGTGAATGTTAAACTCGGTTGAATTTGACTTTTATTTTGATTTTCACTTCATTGGTTATCCTCAAATTTCCCGAAGGCATCGCATGACAGTGGGGTCTCCAGAATAATGTAATTTGATTACTTAGTACACGATGGCCAGGCAAGAACTGAAAAGTTGCCTGGCCAAAACCTATCAAGGTCTGTTATAACAATATGCTTATTCTGTATATTATGGTTTGTTTGCAGCAGCCAAGTTTCTCTGTGCCAAGAAACATCACAAGAAGAAAAAGAAAAAGACCAGTGGGACACCGGGGCTCATCACCGGTGAAGGTGCGTCTCGTGGCACTGGCTTTCAGTTCGGTCTCGTCTGTGTGTCCCTTTCCTCTACCCTTGGGTTCCCCGGAGCACCCTTGCAGGTTTCCGAGTTTAAAAATTTCCCCCAAAGCAAAGTGGAGTGGATTCCGAGATTGTCTATTTGTGGCAGTGACTCAACCTATGGACTCTAAGCATCCTATAAAACCCAGAATCACACTCATGAGCAGCCAATTTCCCTATTAAAAATCATATAGACCGACACGCGGGATTGACGTCACGGCGCTGCGGCGGCGCTGCGATCGCGCCGGAGCCGGGGGGTGTGGGCAAAAGAGCGCACGTTTCGCATGGGCGTCATAGTATTTCAGCATGCCGCGAAGCTGTGCTGCCGTTAATCTCGCCGAAATGTACAAGAAAAGTAGCGGAGTGAGCTTCTACTGGTTCCCGGCAGACTCTGAAAGGCATAGAAGGTGTATAAATTATAATATCCGTGGATCGAAAATTATGGTCGCCTCGCGCGTTTGTGCGGCAAGCACTTTCTTGGAGGCAAGCGCGGCTTCCATTTCAATCTCTGTCCCGGGGCTTGCTTATGTACAGAGATCCCGTTCTCTGATCGAGACCACCCGGATTTTGTTCCCACGGTGTTCGCGCACAGAGCACCGGCCAAGCGCTCGTCGGAGGCTCGCTACGCCCGTGCTACCAAGCAGAAGGGGATCGGCGACAGGACGGCAGTGTTGTAGGCGTTACCAATAAAAAGTAACGAAATACGTTACTCGTTACTTGCAAATCAAAGGTACATGTTACTGAGCTACGTTGCCTAAAAATAAAAGGAATGCGTTACCGCTACCGATAAAAAGTAACGCACGTTACTTCTGCGTTACTTTTTAAATTATGATTTACGCGTTTTACGGTTTGGCGATAGAGGTATGCATAAGCTCATATATCAAACAACATTATGTTCATGCAGAAACAGAACATAATTACTTCATTTCTTTTTACGGTTTCACCTAAATACTCACGAGAAAAAACGCAAAGAAAAACATGGCATGACGCCTAAAAACACGGAAAAACTTGACGTGTAATTGTAGTAACGAGTAACGTAACTACATTACTTGAAACAGTAACGTAAGTATGTTACCCGTTACTGTGTCGAAAAAGTAACGAGTAGGTTACTACGTTACTGAAAAAAGTAACGCGTTCCTGGTAACGTCGTTGCTTGTAACGTGTTACCGCCAAGACTGCAGAACGGACAAAGCGTTACTGCTTGTCACGCCTTGTGGTCATGAGAGTAGAAAAAATAGCATACCTTAACTTGAAGACGCTGTGTGTATTTATTTAATTAATAAATACACTTCCGCAGACCCACAGTCTGCTGATCCCGCCGGCAGTGCGGAAACCGACTCGAAGTAGTCGTAGGCCTCGAGAGACTTGTACGCCTGCTCCGTGTCGGCCGTGAACTGGCTTGGCGAAAAAACTAAATAAACGACGACGTGAGCCGTCGACTTCAGTGGCAGCAACCTCACGTCGGAAGTCCAGCAGGCCTTGTTTACGGCGGACGGATCCTCGTAGGCAACGCCGTCCACGCAGAGTTTGTTTCGATACCACCGCCGTTCAGGCTCGGGTAGCGGGCTCAAATAGTCGGGCATAACCTGCGACATACGTTGCCAGGAAATACGACGCACAAATAAAGCTAGAAGCGTCCCTACAACGTCACCAGCGAGCGCACGCCACACAACGCAATGGCGAAAACACGGAGGGCCGGGTTGCTTTTGCCCACATAGCTACCGCGCATGCGCGGCCTTCCGGCCGTGTTGGTAAACAGAGCCGCTCCGCATGTCGGTCTATAAAAAAAAAGATAGCAACACGCCCCTTTTTTTGCACCTTGGAGCGGACACCAGGGGGCGTTGTCGGACGGCGTACTCTAGAGTTCCTGTATATGGTAGCAGAGTTGCGCATTCAGCCTCGGCGGGTGGTAGTAGCGCCGGCTTGCCTGCAGGTCCTGGATGCTTTGCTCCTCACATGACTAAATTTGGCGAATAGCGTAGCTGCATGCGCCGTCGCGCATGGAAAACCGGAGAGGAGGATAAGGAGGGCGAAAGCAGGGGAACATACGCCGGGGCGCGAGCAACGTCGGAGGAGCGACCCTAGAGGTGGCTTTCTTGCACGGCGCTGGATGCTTTGCTCCTCACGTGATGGATCTCAGCGACGTGGCGGCGCAGGGAAAACAAATGCGCAACTCTGCTCCCCCTTCGGGGGAGCATATCGAGGAACCCTAGCGCACACTGGTGTCTGGTCCAAGAAACACTGGCTAGGTGGCACAAGTTGCTGCCCTATTCAAAGAGTTCAGCCGCATCCCTCCACCCATCCTTCAAACAATAATTGCTGTATTACATGTCCTGTGCCAAAAGATTTAACGTTTATGTCATAATGAAATGCACAAGTCTACAAAAAGCAATAATGGTAACATTTGTAATCTCCACGCGATTAACTATTTTCATTGGTCAGATTTTATAGTGGTGGTGGGGACTTGAGGATGCCCCCCATGTGAGAAGATGGGGCCTGTGTAGTTTTATTGCTGTGAGTTTATTAGAACATCTTACCATCTAGAACTGTGCTATTTATTAGAACATCAAAAACAAGCTTCTACAAAAAGAATTTGGGTGCCCCTTTAAGCTCTAGTACTGTTTTAGCAGGTCTAAGCCTGCATGTGCCTTATATTGTCTACAAGGCCTCTAGGCTTCTGCATTGCTTCACTGCATTAATCCCAAGTCTGTGAGTGGCTCCTTCACTTCCCATCAAGAGGCAAAAAAAAATAGAAAAGTTTGAACATCTCTGCTCTAAATCTATGCACGATATACGCGACGATGAGAACTCTTGCATGTACAGTCTCCGGCGATATGAAAGACCCACTGGGAGCGCGTGGCCGAGGCGGTGGCTGGCGGGGGCGCTGCGAGCGCTCCGGGCAGTTCCGTTCTGCTTCGAGGGGAGGACGCTCACTCGGGGCTCAGCTAAAGCGCGCGCTTATCAGTTTGTGCTGAGCCCTGAGTGAGCGTTCTCCCCTCGAAGCAGAATAGAATTGCCCGGAGCGCCCCCACCAGCCACTGCCTCGGCCACGCGCTCCCAGTGGGTCTTTCATATCGCCGGAGACTGTACATTATACCGAATAGTAGTCGAAGCTTGGGGCCCTGAACGATTTAGGCCACGCATATTTTTAATGCAAAAGCATTAGTTCTCTCATGAAGCGAGCCGCACCAAACGGCACCTTAAATCCTTTCTCCAAGTGAAGCCAGCTCCCAGCTGTGAAACCACACGAAAAGCTAGCCAACGGCACCAAAATTTCTTGATCCCAAAGGAGCGGAGTAAAGCTGATTGATTTTCGGCTTCGGTAGCATTGGCTGGCCTGCGTCGACGAGGCAACCATTGGCCGGCACGCGTCGACGAGGCAACCATTGGCTGCTGCGCATCAGTTTCAGCGACTGCTCACCTCACGGCGCTGCGTGTCCGTCAGCGCTAGAGTTCCTGTATATAGCTACCTACGGTAGCAGAGTTGCGCATTCAGCCTCAACGAGTGGCCGTAGCGGCGGCTTTCCCGCATGCACTGGATGCTTTGCTCCTCACGTGACTAAATTTGGCGAATAGCGGCGCCGCGCACGGAAAACAGCAGAGGAGGAGAAGGTGGGCGAAAGCAGGGGAACATACGCCGGGGCGCGAGAAACGTCGGCGGAGCGACCGTAAAGGTGGCTTTCTTGCACGCCACCGGATGCTTTGCTCCTCACGTGATGGATCTCGGCAAGTAGCGGCGTGGCGGCGCGGGGAAAACAAATGCGCAACTCTGCTCCCCCTTCGGGGGAGCATATCGATGAACTATAGTCAGCGCGGCGTTAACACGGAGCACCCTAAGACAGTGCGCCAAGAAGAGCATGCACGCTGACCGACGACGAAAAGTATGCGGCGGACGAAATAAGGGAGCGGACGAGCGGCTTTGCATGCTTTCACATTCACTAGTAAAAAATGCTTAGGTGTACGTTGAGACTCTTTTTTTTTCCCGGGCCAAGTTTGGATTTGTATTCAGCCTTTTTCTCGGGCTCACACCGGGCTTGGGCAATGCATAGCACTTCTCGCTTGTGCTTCGAGGCCGCTAAGCTAGGTATTGTGGAAGGCCGCGACATGCAAGCGCATTACCCTAGGTGATGCGCGAACCATTCAAAGGTCGCGGCAGTTTGGCCGCGTTTGTGAGTACAACTTTTTGGCGAGCGCAGTGTTTGTTCCCTTTGTGCGCAGAGCCGGAAACCGGGGAGCCCGTGCCGACGTACGAGGAGGTGTCGCTCTTCTACCCGCGGCCCAATTGCAAGCGCCCCGTGGTACTCGTGGGACCCTCCAACATCGGTCGGCACGAACTGCGGCAGAAGCTCATGGAGGACACGGAAAGATTCGCAGCCGCAGTGCCACGTCAGTATTACCCCCAACACCGACCCCATACTCAGAGTCTACCGCTTTCTGCCATGTCGCCGAGCCCGGCGTAGCTTCCGCAGTGCTCCGAGGCTCTGCGCCAGCACGTGCGAACGACGTGGAACGTGAAACTATGTGCTCTCGCAGCATTGCAAGGCCCCGTCAAGTGCGCTCCTCACCAAGCACCCGTGCACTGCAGAGAATCAGAGCCCGCAAACTGCGGGTTTTGCTTCCCCGCAGCCCACAGGTGCTCGGTGAGAAGCGCACTCAGCACAGGCTCGCCCGCCACAAGCAACACTTCGAAAAGTACAAACATCGCAGCTCACCTCGAAGCGGATATCGAATAGCGTGTTATTAGAACATTCGCGCAACACTAGTATTATCTTCGCAATTCGTTCTTCGGCGTTCGTATCGCCCAATGCCGTAATTTCATTGGCTGCAAAGTGCTGGTACTCGGCTACCACAGTGCACCAGGGGCGAGAGACCTAATCTCTGCTCTCCTCTGATCCACGCTTTGCCGCAACCAATTAGAGTCGACTTCCCCCACCCGAGTCCGAAATTGTTGACAATAACAGTTTTAGAAGAAGCACAATTCACTTTTACTGTTGTAACGAGCCGTAATAACTGTTATACAAATTTACTGTACCTTTTCTTTTTACTTTGCTTTTTTGCAACGCTTTTGCTTTAAAGTTGCCGTTGCACTGTTCATACGTGCAACGGCAACTTTTTTATAAGATAAATTAGAAAAGGTAATAAATTAAAATAAATAAAAAACAAACAAGTCAAAATGTTTGCAGACACGAGCCGTCCCCGCAAGGACTCCGAGCTGGACGGGCTGGACTACCACTTCATCAGCCGGCCCCAGTTCGAGGCGGACATCCTGGCCGGCAAGTTTGTGGAGCACGGGGAGTACGAGCGCAACTATTACGGCACCAGCCTTGGCGCTATCCGCAGCGTCGTCGGGTCGGGAAAGGTCTGCGTGCTCAACCTGCACCCGCAGGTGGGTGGCCCCCCCCCCCCCCGGCGCGCAACGCGCCGGCCGGGCGCTGCAAGTTGCCGCTCGATTCGAGAAGCAGGTTCGGGCACTCTCGTTCGAGCATGCTCGAGCGAGTAGCCTTCCGTCATGACAACTTACGACGATAGAACGCACTGCCACCTTCTGGCCTCCTTTTCTATATCCTCTCCGCTTCTTACCTTGGCCCGACTAGGTTCCCTTCGCAGCTTAGCAAAGGGGAGAGAGAGAGAATGGGGAAACAGGGGGACGGGACACGTGTTGTCTTGTCCCCGTTTCCCCCCTCTCCAGGGTTAACAATGCCAGTTCTCATATATAGCGCATAGATTCAATCTCGCAAATACCGCAGTGCCATCAGTCTAGTTCTACGCAGTTCCAGGGCTACCTGGACCCGGATAGACGGCACCAGTGTGCTAGTGTGTTCTCTCGTTAGCTGTCGCAAGGAAATGCAATGCACTCTAGCATACCCAAACCTGTGAACTAGCCTGAAGGGTTTAGCTGTATGCATCCATCCATTCCTCTGTAATTTTAGGGAGACTACTTAGTAACACGGCTGAGAACAGAAGAAAACTAGTAAGATACCTGTTAAGAATGTGCCTGAAGCTCTGCCTTCAGCACAATCTTTCTGCTTTCGATAACACTTCGGGAGTCTTGCGAGCACATGAGCACGCATCTCGCATCGTTGACGACCGTCAGTGTCTCAAACGAGCACGGCAGTAGAAAGGGTTATCGTTCCGGTTGTTGGCAAACTGTGGTTGCTACAGGGTTTCGTTATCCGACGTGCGCAGTCTCTCAAGATGCTGAAGCACTCCGACCTGAAGCCCTATGTGGTGTTCGTGGCGCCGCCATCCCTGGAGAAACTCCGCCAGCACCGGATGCGCCAGGGCGTCCCAGTGCGCGAGGACGAGCTGCGCGAGACCATCGAGCGGGCGCGCCAGATGGAAGACAGCTACGGACACTATTTCGACATGGTCATCGTCAACTCGGACCTGGACCGAGCGTACAGCGAGCTGCTCAAGGAAGTGGCCATCTTGGAGAGGGAGCCCCAGTGGGTCCCCAGTGCCTGGCTGACCAATCAGGACACTGCACCGCCCGCCACCGCAGGATCCTAGGGCAGGATCCGTCCGTCGTCGCCGCTTCCCAGACATAGTTCTTTCTGTGCGTGCGTGTTTGTGGACCGAGCCTCGAGAGCGTGCTGCGCGGACGCCGCCGAAGACGGGACGTCGACCGCGGTCTCTTGCCACCTCCCGTCGCGGCGCAGCCGTCGCTCGTTCCGAGGCCTAACCGGGGGCGGCTTTTAGGAGGAAGCTCCCCCCTTTTTTTATGTACTATATAGAAAGAAAAAAAAAGCCAACTAGAGAGTTTATAATACTACTGCCAGACTTGCTGATGAGGTTGTCTCTTTCCTTTCGCGTTGCGTTGACGCAATCGCGCGTTATCATTTGCGTGTTTGACGGTTTTGTGTGTGTGTGGGGGAGGGGGGTGAGAGAAAAAGGAAAGAAGTTAAAGGGGCACTGACACCCCAAAGGTGGTATTTATTTTTATTGTGTAAAACGATGCAAGTTGCAGTCATAGACACGCAAAAAAAACCGCATCGCGAAAAAAAAATTTTCCCGCGCGCGCGCGCGCCTTTTTATTTTTGGCGTTTGATTTTCCCGCCTCTCGCCTCCTCGCTTCTTTTGATCGGTGAGGTCAAGAATCATGAAATTTAGAAGCTTTGTAGGCGACATCTCTATAACATTTAATTACGGCAATTCTAAAACATGTTTTTTATCGCAATTGCGAACGCAGTACGGCCCTTCTTTTTGAAATACCAAAAATCGGAAGTTCGTTGTGGTGCCGTCTCCTGGATTTGTATCCTCCAACGGAAAACAGGCGACACCGCTCAAAACCGGTCCGCCGGAACGCTGCCGCTCGCTCCTTTCCTCCTCGCTTTGGGTCGCCATGGCAACAGCAGGGAGTGGTGAAAGAAAGGGGACTCTCAGGTCTCCGCAATTTTTGACGTCAAGGCACCGGCGCCGATCGCGCGGGAACTTCGAATTCGGCATTTGGAAATTGTTTTTTTACTTCACGAATACTGAATTCCCAAATTTCAAATTTTGAGGGTAATGTCCCGGCATCGTTTTCAATCTTTTCGGATAATAAAAAAAAATATGATTTTGATGTGTCAGTGCCCCTTTAAGGTGGTGGAAGGACGCTTGACCAACCTGTGGTAGTGGCACAGGGAACTTTGGACAGGAAAAATTTTCTAGAGGGCGAGAGTGTGTTGGGGGGATCAATCAATAGCTGTGCTTTCAGTATAGAGGGCTTTACTCCCAGTCCAGAGGGGAAAACTCTGAGGTTGCGTGTGTCCAGCCATTCTAACTACCGTAAAATCCCGTAAGGACGCCCACCCCAAATGAAGAGATAGATTGGGAAAAACATGGGGTCGGCTATCTTTGGGGATGCCACAGCAAAACTTTATCAAAAATTAATGATAAGCACCGGGGCACCTGCTACAAACCACGTGACGCGGGAACTCGCAGACACGGCGAATTCGCGTTTCACGACGCTATAAATATGCGGGAATTCGCTACAAAACTCCTGTGTCACGGGAAAGTATACCGCAAGTGGCCGACGCAGCAGATTCGCATTTCATGGTGCGAAGGACTCGCAGAAAAATGCAGAGAGCTTGCATTTCCTGGGAATGAATACTGCCGATCGCGGACGCAGTAGATTGAAGTTTCATGGTGCAATAAAGACGTGGGAACCCACTACAATCTTGCCTGCAACGGAAACCTATATCACGCAAGCAGATCGCGGACGAAAACACGGGAATACGCTGCAAACTCGCATGTCACGGAAACAAATACTATCGCAGATCGTGAACGCAACAGAATCGCATTTCACGATGCTATATATACGTGGGAACAACTCGTGTGTTGCAGCTAAGAATCAATATCGCGAGCATAGATTGCGAACAAAAACACGGGAATCCGCTGAGAACTCTGGAACGGATACCGCAAATTGCGAACGCAGCAGATTCGCATTTCACGATACAATAAACACGCGGGAACAACTCGCGTGTTCCGAGAGCCGATATCACGCATGCAAATTGCAGACAAAAACGCAGGAACCTGCTATGAAGTCGCTTCTCGGACGTACCGGAATGATGTGAGATTCCGGTCGGACATTGCTTGACGTCTAACTGGAATCGGGGGGTGGGCGATGTTTTGGGAGGGGGCATCCTTACGGGATTTTACGGTATGCAAAAAGCTGTTGGCTTCGAGGCCATTGGAATTTTGTTCAGTAAGATGTAGTTTCTAGTAAAGTATTTGGAAGAGGGGGGGGGACGGGTTAGAGGAGAGGATGTGGGAAGTTCTTGTCTGCGACGATGAGGTAAATTTGTGTTGCGGGTTCCATTGGAATACAGCTTACCAGGTTCTCAACAAAAACTTTCCCCCTACTCCCTTTTACTTTTGACATTGGAGAGTTGTAGAATAGGGGCGACCGAACGTTTGGGTGCCCCTCAGAAATCAGTGGGACCCTCGCACAAAAATGTTGGTGCCGCCGGCTTATAGAATGGGTTTTTACCAATGCAGCGCTATTGCGGTTAAGACATATTTAAAAAAAAAAATATATATATTAAATACTGTAAAGCATGTGCGGTTGGCAAGAACGTTTTGTTCATAAATAAGGGTTAAGGCAAAACCAAATCAACCCGGCTAAAACAAGACAATCTAAAATCAGTATAACTATTTAGTTGTTTTCAACCAATGCAATCCAATCCGTAGTGCTCTAATTTGGCGCTTATTCTTGGTCCGATTTTGGCGTTTGTGTGCCACTTTGAGCGTCTGTCGCCAAAAATTTAAGCATTCAACCCTGCCGTAATTGAGACGATCGCGAGCAGGCATACTCTGAGCAGCTGCTTTACTTAGATCTGAGCTGGAGCGACTTGGAAGATTAATTTTTAAACTCCAGGTAACGTGCCGTGACCGAAATCCACTTAGAGTAGCGAGACATTGCCACGTCGACAGTTACCGCACCTCTTTAGGCTTAGGAACGGCCCGAATCGGAAGACAATTTTTAAATTGAGGAGAGCTCACCACTCATTGTCATTAGAGCGAGATAAAGCGAAGCGAAAGCCGGCTGCACCATTCGCTGGCAATGAAAATGGCTGATATGGCAGCGACCATGACGATTTTGTTTTGAAGCGAGCGGAAAAGCTGCTGCAATGTTTGCCAATGAAACCTGGCCCCAAGCAGTCATGGGTAAGTTACTTTTAAAAAGTAATTCGTTACAGTTACAGTTACTTTTTGTAAAAAGTAGCGAAGTTACCGTTACAGTTACCGCAACAAAAAAGTAACTCGTTACAGTTACTTTTAAAAAGTAACGACGTTACTTTTAGTTACTTTTCTATAACACAAAAATTTTAGAAAAAATCAGAAAACGCCCCTCACAACGTTTTATTGCATAAAATTAAAAAGTACGCTTTTTACTTTATATTGTAACTTAGCAGCAGTTGCCTCTCGAAGTTAGTGTTTGAAAGTTTCCATGCCAGAGTATGGCGCTAATCAAAATACGAGACATGCGCCGTGCCCTCCACGTGTATTGTTGTTTCACGGTTGATTTCCGAGTGTCAAGTTGTGCAAGGCCAACTTGACACTCGAAATGTCGGAATAGACTATTTGGAATGTGCAAGGAATGGCTAAATTGCACCTCGTTCAGTGATATAATATTCATAAAACACTGGAAAGTAACGACAAAAGTAACGTCGTTACTTTCATCGTTACCTCAGAAAAAAGTAATAGAACTACAGTTACAAGTTACATTTTTAAAAAGTAACTCGTTACAGTTACAAGTTACCAAAAAAGTAACGAAGTTACAGTAACGCGTTACTACCCAAGACTGGCCCCAAGGAAATAGGTGCCCCACTCTTTCTCGAATTTTGCGTTAACCCAGTTTGGGTTTGGCACATGCGCAGTGGTGAGCCCCCATTTCTTTAGACCCCTATTCTAAAACTCAATTGTGGTTCCACATGGGTTTTTCTGGCCTTTTCAAAATCCACAATATATTTTAGTACAGTTTTTGTTAGTCCGGAATTAGCTGAAAAGCTGTGGGACAACACCGACGTCAACATTCTCGACAAACCAGTGCTTTGGGTTGTTCTCTGCATTTACCTATGATACAGGTAGAAACCGATGGAGAGGACACGAGAGCACATGGGGACGTCTGAACACCTAACTTTGGTTCAAACCATTAGTGGGTAGGTGCAAAGAAAACTGGCCTTGTCTCTACTTCCTCTTCGAAAGCGCTTGAACTCCAAATGTGATGTCCGCATTCCAACAGCAAGTAGAAACGAAGGCACTTAGATTTGCCTATATCCTCCAACAATTCCTACCAGCCTGTCCCTCAGTTTCCCGCAGCATGGAGCAGGCCCTACCACTGTTTTTGTTGTACTGCATTCTCAAATATTGCTCACAACTATACATTCCCATACAAATGCTCCCCACTTAAAAGAACAGTCTCGGTGAACACTAAATGATTCGTCTTTATTTTACCAAAAATTTAAGTTCGAAGTCAATCCATCGTGTGTCCCCTTGCTTGGCTCGTGAGCAACTAGAGTATGTACGAGATTCAGCGCATGACAGGCATTGCAGTGGCGGCCTTGGAATGGGTAGAGTCTTGCGTCCTCCAGAGCTGCGTGACAGTCTTCAGTTGGGTGTAGAAGTTGACACCCTGCAAAGAGGAATGTGACACCTTAAAAAATTAAGGGAGAACGCAGATATTTTCACTGAGCAAAGAGTAACCAAGTGCCAGATTTTAACCTATATTTGAGGCTGGTTGTCACATTTGCGTTCAAGTGCGACCAAGCATGTTGCAATCTGCTTGTATCCTTCCATTTTGCAGGTCGTTTTTATCATCTTACGTAGTCTCTAAAGAGGAAATTGTAAAAAGTTGCAGACGAATGAACCGTACCAACTGAACGGAAAATTCAAAGGGTCTCTTATGTCATCCCTAAGACGACTTGAAGGCGAAGGCCTAAGCGCCGATCCCGGTGATGGCAAACCTCTGAAGTCAACGTGCTCTCTGACGATGCACTTTTGGCGCCGTTAATCTCGCGGCATGCAGCACTCCCGCTGTTCACCACTGCCCGAGCGAGACTGTCCTCTACCGCTGGGAATCGGCAGAGCCCAATGCGCGCCTCTGCCAATTCCGTCACAAGTGACACCATCTCGTGAACCAGTGGCCAACCGTGGATTTTGGTACCTTTCATGTCGCCGACACGTTTTTGCGTCTTTCGTGTCGCCGTGTTTTAACTCAAGGACTTTGAACGTCAACTGAACAACGAGACGAGGCTTTTGCCTTAAAAATTGTTAGGAAGCAGCTGAAAACAAATCTGGCAGTGCCGAAATTCAAACTCGTGATCGCCACTCGAGTATGCTAACCACCGCACAACACTGCTTCATCTTTTCGACGGTTTCTGTCGGCCTTATGCATGCACTGAAATGGACTGTATCTAATGAAAGGTTGTTCTAGAAGCACATGTTGCCCCGTGGAATACAGTAAGACACTTTTTGGCACATTGTGTGCTCAAGGAGACCTTTCGCTATTTGTCCTGCCATATGTACATGCATGCTTTTTTGTTTCCGGGCTCTGGGAACACTGATAGATGGTACCAGGGTGCCAGTATGTTTCCCCCGTAAGCAGTCGTAAGAGGTTTTAACGCGGCCTATCACACTCTCAAACATAAATGCTTCGACCAGCCTTCAGAGTCGCTGGTCTACAAGAACCGTTGCACGTACCGCCTTGCCATAGAAGTTGGCATCTCCCAGGAAGGACCCTCTGGATCCGGTGAAGGAGAACATCGGCAGTGGAACAGGAATGGGAACGTTTACACCGACCTGCATGACCCGTAAGTGAGTGAAGGGCTTTGTTTGTGCACCTGGAAATATCTATCGCGATACGCGACCATGCAAGTGTTTGTTGTTTGGCGAAAAGAAAGCTTCGGGCGGGTGGATAGCGAGACAGCTCTGGGATAATTTTTTGAAGTGATCGGCCCTTGGGGTGCGAGTTGTTTCCAAGTATACCATACTATTCTACCCCCGAAAGACAACCCACCCATATTTTTTGGCACAATTTGATATTTTTTTCAAACACGCCAATAGACAGCCCGCTCAGAGTAACTAAGGGGCCCTGGCCAAAGGTGACATTGCCAGAAATGGTGTTAAGCGAACATTGTTGACTGGGAAGGACGGCTGTCTATGCTCCATTACCCCTCCCTTTCCCAGGTCGACGATCAGTTTCTAGATTAGAAACGCTTAGTTTCTAGTCCAGATGCAACAATAACCGGTTATACCAATTGAATTTTCGGTTTTTCTCATTGGTTTAAGTGGATTGCTCTGTACCACCGAGACTTAACCATATAGGCAAAGGCACAAGAAATAAATATTGTACAGTATTGTTGATCCTTAGAATTAGAAACCCTGCAGATTGGAAGAAAGGTAGCTATAGCCGTAGATTTTAAGATGGCCATTTCCAAACGAACTGTTCTTTAGAAATTTCTTGGCATCCCTTTTTGAAAAGCGCTCGACACGCGGCCCCGTCTCGTACCTGTCCCACGTCGATCTCCTGGGTGTACTTGCGGGCTGTGGCGCCGTTGGTGGTGAAGATGGCGGTGCCGTTTCCGTACGGGTTGCTGTTGATGAGCGCAATGGCGTCGTCCATGCTGTCCACCGACAGCGTGAGTAAGACTGGCCCGAAGATCTCCTCCTGGTAGCAGCGCATCTGGGGCTGTGCGAGACGCAAACAGACACACTGTCAAATGCAACGAAGGGGCGATGGCACTCGACGGGATCCTTGATGACGCGCACTTCGCAATGCCTCCACGCCTAGCAGATTATTCTACTACAGTCGCCAACAGGATGAGACCGGTGGGGAGGACTCTGTTGTCCCGCCTCCAGTGCGAGAATTCCCACCTTCGACAATGCGTCTCACTAGCCTTGAGCATGCACGTTCAACCAAAGCGCGGCGAAAGTCAACGAGCACATGCTGGAAGCTGGGCATTCGAAAGACGCCCTGCCCTTCTCACCTGATCAGCGACCATAATATGCAGTTCCTACCCTTGTATTTGGTATGAGAGGAAGTAAAACAATACTCTACATATTTCTCAAATGCAAAAGCTTTGAATTATTACGGCATTCACTAACGCCATCTCGGCGTGGTATCTGCAGAGAGACTGTGTCGCCTCCAGGATCTTTGTATTCGTGCGCAAAGCCCAGTATTCTGCTCCGTAAAGTATTTGACTAAATGACAGCGAAAACCTCCAGACTGCAGGGAAGAAACACGTGTAACACGCAAAGTTCTCGCACGTATGGTCTGTTCTTTCCTTGCCAGTTTCAATATTTTGCGATCCTGCAAATAGATTTGTCACCCTAATGTCGGGAGCGGTCACGTGATGTCAGGCAATTGCTACAGGTCGTGTGATCACGTGATCGCTATTGGTTCTGTGACCGTTGGAGTTAGTCATGTCCTCACATGACCACTATAGGTGTCACGTGATCACATTAAGTACAGATTAATTGCGGTGTTGTGTACCATCATGATGTCACGTTACACCGCAACGTGACACCTTGACGTGCCGATTACATCATGTGACCACCATCTTGACTTTTTTTCTGACGATGCGTTTCACCACTATATTGAAACTACACCATCTCCATCTGCACTTTCACACCTTCTTCACTCAGCTACACTGTACACCACTCCGAACCCCCAAGGCCGCTCGTGCCGCCGTAAAACCATCGGCAGCACTGCAAGCGTTGTGACTCTAAGGGCTCACCGTGACGTCCGCCAGGACGGTGGGGCCGACGAAGTTTCCCTTCTCGTAACCGGGCACCACGATGCCCCTGCCGTCAAGCAGCAGCTTGGCCCCCTCCTTGACCCCGCTCTCGACAAGGTCGCAGATGCGCTCCTTGGCCTCGGGCGAAATGACCGGCCCCAAATCGGCCCCCGGCTCATGGCCAGCGTTCACCTTCAGCTTCCGGGCCCTCTCCACCAGCTCGGGGATCCAGTTCTTGGCCTCGCCCACGAAGACTGCCGTCGAGAGTGCCATGCATCGCTGGCCCGCGGCGCCAAACGCGGCGCCCGTCAGCTGGTTCAGGGTGTACTCCTTGTTGGCGTCCGGCATCACCACCCCGTGGTTCTTGGCTCCCTGACAGTTGTGGGAGGTGGGAGGTGGGGGGAGGAAGCGATGGAAGGGCCGTGATCTAAAATTTGCTAGATATTGCTTCGAAAGTTTTGTACCTTCGCAATTGGAAACCTAATCCTGTCCGGCATCGCTCTTCATGTTATCGCAGGATGCGACCAGTGAGATTAATTCGGAACTACTCCAGTACGTTTTGGAACACAGCCAAGGAGGGTTTGTGAATGAGTTCGAAGGGTGCTCTTATGTCGCACTCTCCCGACCTGCTCTCCAGACGCGTTCTCATAATGCACTATTTTACAATTCAGGGGTGGAACTCATAACATGTACTTGGGAGCAGCCACGGGAGCAGCTGAAACAGCTGTTTTGGAGCAGGTTGGGAGCAGCTAAAAGCTACGTTCTGGAGCAGGCTAGGAGCAGGTCAGATCAGTTTTCATTGCACTTCAGCTTGTGTCTTAGACACGCACGGGAGCAATTTCAATCGTGCTTAGCAGCACAGATGAACATGAGTGGTTTGGGACCTAGGTAGGATGGGATAACAGTGTAACAGATGCGAAAACTTGAAACTGTGAGCCTTAATGAGAATCAAAAAGCAAGTATCCTATGTTTCTAGAGATAGCGCCCTTGATATTATCTGAGTGGCTTTCAGCTGCTAAAAGTGCAAATCAGCACTGCTTATCGCACAACCCACACGCGCTCGACATAGTGATCATATATGCGAACCGCGTTACGTGCGTAAGCAACGGACGTGCAGTTGCACGGAGGAACAGAGCAACAAATTTCAAGTTGTACAACTCGATATCGAAGCAGCAGACTACGATTAACGAAGTTATTGTATTTGAAGTGATAAGCAGGAGCAAGGTTAATGTACGCCGAGTAGATATACCACTCGCGTAAGAGCTGCTGACCGACAAGGTTTCGGATCGGACCGCGTTTCAGTTCTATCAAATCATGATTTATCTTGCGAGAATGCGGTTCTAACTTCTAACAGTGAAGTAGGTACTAAAAGGAATAATTTGCTCATTTTTTTCAACTAGCTGACGTCAAGGTCCCGGATCCCGGGCCGCAGAACCTCAGGCAATCTCACGGTTAACGACTCGACCTCACCTCAGCCGACTTGCTTAACTGCTTACGGTTGAAGAATAACAATCCAGTCGCAGGTGGTGTAGCGCTTATAATCAGAGTTTTTTCGCGCGCTTCCGACTCGGGATACACAGAGGGAATAGACAAAAGAAAGGATTGTAAAGCCGACCAGGCTAACTACGCTCATTTCTTGCCAATCGAGTCAATAAAACCGAAACCAAGTCAAAATAAAGAGATTTTGGCGCACGTTTTGTAATCTGGCGCATAATGGCGTGAGGTATTGGCTCTGGCGCAGTTTCAGCAACATGGCGCACGATGGCGCAGACACATGCGTCTGGCGCAAAATGGCGCCAATGGCGCAGCCGTTCCACCCCTGCAATTTCTTACGGATGACATGCTCTCACAACATATGTAGTGCTCTGACGTATTACAATGCCGTATTCCAATGTATCCAATGCCATGTTCTCATTCTGTGCTCTCATCGTGCAGTGTTCTTGTCAAATGAGAGAGGATCCTTACCATGTTGCACTGAACCCTCTTTCCATTCTTGGAGCCACGCTCGTAGATGAACTTGCCCTGTGAGAAAATGCGGCGACAGTTGGATAATGTTTGACTGAGATTTCTACAGAAGAACTGCTTCCCAGAACTCCTTTTAAAAGTTTGACCTAACCCTTTCATTCATAACCCTGTCAAATATTTAAAAAAAAAAAATTGGGTGGTGTGTATGTTTATACAGCCTAGAACTTCGTCTGCCTCAATGGGCGACGAGTCTCTCAGCTGTAGATGAGAAATTTAGCCAGTGCAGTACAACTGCTAGCCTGGGGTCTTTAACGTGCATCACGCAGCAGTGACACACGACCACATACCGGTACGATGCTCATCCAGATCGAAACGGGCAGGGGTGGGGATGCCAAATATTTGACAAAAATAGATTTCTGTCAAATGTTCTGAGGAATCTATCTAAATTTAGCTTACTGTTTTTTTTTTTTTTTTTTTTTTTTTCTTGTTGTGGTTTGAATTTGTTATCTACTAGCAGAGTGCCTTCGAGATAACACGCCCTTGAAGCCTATTGCTGGAAGAGCAATAACCTGAAATAAGAGCTTATTGTCTAACCGGTGCCTAAGAAAGTTGGGTCCAAGACCAGCACTGACTGGACCTCTTCTAAAAACCAATATGCTTGAATCAGAGTTAGCAACACACCTCTTGATTTTTTTTTTTTTTTTTTTTTTTTTTACTTTCAAGATTTGAGTTTAGCACGCACAAATTCATTAGTTATATAGTGGCAATTGAATTGCACATGTTGCTTTGCAACGTGACAGCAGTGCCTTAAATTTAGTTTGCCCAAATAAAGAGCTGTAAAAAACACTAGCCACTTAGTAATAATAATAATAAATAATGTACCGCTTGATCAGAGCCCACAAAAGAGATGGCCCTGATGTCAGGATGGTCGCAGATGAACTTGACAGCTGCAAGAATGAAAACAGTTGACAACTGAGGTATCTCTCTGCATCGGCAAAAGGGCTACAAGAGAGACTAACTCCAAAGGGCTGAGGTTGAATAGAGGTCGGGTCAAACAGAGAGTGCAACGGTTTTCTTCAATTGTGACCTCGCTCGACTGCATCATAACCTTGCCGAGCATGACAGAACAGAGCGATTGCCGTAGGACGTTCTCTGGTAGCAGAGAACAACAGCCAGCATGTGCTTGTACCGTAACTACGTTTGGTACCAAAGTACTTCTCAAAGCTCACTGGTGGCAGCACCACACGACAGGTGCCACCAGTGATCTAGCTGTTCCCAAGTGTTTGCGGGTCTCTCGCAAACATCCAGCGGTGATTTTAGAGAAAGCAAGAGCACCGACCGTCGTGCGTGCCATGGATGACGTTCACCACTCCGTCGGGAACCCCGGTCTGCTTGAGCAGCTCCATCAACATCATTGTGCAGCCCGGATCACGTTCCGAAGGCTTGAGGACCATGGTGTTCCCGCAGACCAGGGCCAGCGGGAACATCTGGGAGCAGACCCATTGGGAAGTTCCGAGCACAACCCTTCGTTTCAGTCAGAGGTGCAGCTCACTGACTTAATGCACACGGCAACATGCTATAGCCAGCGGAAAGTTGAGAACGTAGTTCCTGCTCCGCCTTGAACGCAAGCTTTCTGCGCAGTGATGAGTGCATGATGGTGGCATGCACTCAATAACCTGTCACTGACCAAGGACCAAGGACCGTTGCTTCCTAAAGTTAGCCAATAACAAAACTACATTATTTTCGTTCGGAATGGCAGTGGGCAAAACTCACCCAGAGTGGGATCATGGCTGGGAAGTTGAAAGGGGTGATGCCCGCGGTGACTCCGAGCGGAATGCGGTATGACATGGTGTCCATATCCTTGGTGATGGATGGCAGCGTCTCGCCGAGCTGCAGCGACGTTACTCCGCAGGCATGCTCCACCACCTCTGCAAAAGTGTGCACCGCTTGCTTTCCCCGACTCTGATCCATTCACCAGAAATGCTAGTAGCCACCGATTTGCCTCAAAATCGGTTCAACACGTCGATAGAGGCATCCAAACAATTAACCAAAATTACAGGTCCTATTTTATTTTTCTAACAAAGCCATTGAATTTTTGAAAATTTATTTCACACTTTTTTTTTTTAATGCAAAAGCATTAACTGCCCCTTGGAGCGAACCGACGTCATCAGCTTTTAAGTTGTGCCAAACGGCACCATAAATCCTTTCTCCAAGTGAAGCCAGCTCCCAGCTATGAAATCACGCGAAAAGCTTAGCCAAATGGCACCTAGTTTTCCTGATCCCAAAAGAGCGAAGTAGAGCTGATGGATTTTGACTTCAGTCCCATTGGCTGGCGCGCATCGACGAGGCTCGCATTGGCCGCTGCGCGTCTGTTTCAACGACCGCCACTCCATGGTGCTGCATGTCCATCAGCACGCCGATAACACGAAATATCCAAGGTTAGAGCGCCGAGAGGGCACGCTCTGCCGTCGACGGAAACATGCTGCAGACGAAATAAGGGAGCGGAAGAATGATGTGCATGCTTTCACGTTCACAACTCATAAAAAGCGCTTAGGTGTACCTCGAGCCTTTTTAAACAGGTTTTATTGACAACACTGGAATGTGATGACATGTGATTTGACCGATATTTGGGAAGCACTGCCTGTTTTCAACAGGTTACGAAGCTGATTTTGTGAAACGAACGCCGAGGAAGCTCACTCGAACAAATTGGGAAAAATGTGCCACATAAAGTGCTCATTAGAACGCCTGCTCAATCTGTTTTACAACGTGCGACATCGCCCCGCTGCGAGGCACGGGGCAATTTGAGTGCTTGTTTTTGCATCCACTTCATTTGCCATTATCTGTCCCGAATTTAGAGATAATAGATAGCATGTCCAGAAGAATAAAGCTCTCATATTTCGAAAATTGTTGTTAGTTTGGGTAGCTTGAAAAGCCAACGGTAGAACCACAAGAGCACAAGATTGCAGGTTTAATATGTGGGTTGAGCGCTTGCCCTAGAAAGGCACGTCTCATAGCAGGGAGCGCGGGCTAGCCCTCGCCTGCAACTTTGTCTGCAGTCTCAGCTCAAAGGAAAGCACAGCCTATGAAACGCAGGCACTGCACAAACATTCACTCACGCAGTCCACGCAGAACGTCCCCTTCTGCGTCGGCGAGCGTCTTGCCCTGCTCCTCCGTCACGTTGGCCGCCAGTCTTTTCTGGACGGACGAAAATGGTCTGTCACTCCTCGCGGCAAGCAGACTAAATTATTTTGCGGACGTGATGTAACCCCTTCGCAATTTATGAAGCATAAAAGGGGAGCCAGTTTTTCGTTTAGAGGCGCTAAATGCAGGTTGTCACTTCTCTTTTCCCAAGGCCGAATGAGGCTATGAAGCCCTATAGTCATTAGCTGCACGCGCAGCAATTTAATCTTTGTGTCAAAGGTGTATTTTACAGGCCAGTTTTATTTTGTAAATTTCCAAGGTGCAATTTTCGTGCACTTTCTGTAAAAAGACAGCGCCAAGAAACTTGCCGGGATCAACGGCGGATGGTGATGCAGACGACGAACTCAAGTGGCAGGGCACGTTTGGCGCACGTATTGATAGATGGCGTCGGGAGCAGCGTCGGATATATAGCCGACCAGCAAAAGGAGACGACACGCATCGGCTGCAAGAACGCGGTCAATATGCAACTGCGTTTTCTTTATTTTTTTTTTATTTAAAGATTTATTATCATTGTCAGCTTTTATTTTTAAACCGAAGGTTGTGGAAATGCGGTCATTTCCTTTCCTCGAGAGGCCCTAAAGCGGCCGCGGAGCGAGCCGCTGGATTCATTTGTTCAGCCGCACGCATCCGTCGGTGGCGAGGGGGACAGCGCCATCTTAGAAGCTGTACCCTCGTCACCCCCTCCGAAAGGGGACGCGATTGTCCCCAAATCCTGGGACCCCTGTGGTCGAGGGTGCGCTAGGGAGGCGTAGACGAGGGGGGGTCGGATGCCGAGCAGAAAGACTCTCCGGGTGGCGACGGGAGCGAGTGGTTGTGCGTCGGACCCGTCTCCAGTACGTTGGCGCCCGTCGGCTCTCGGGAAGGCATCGAGCGGCGAGTCGATTCTCGTCACCGGTGCTCAGTGTGTCGCGTTGTTTACGCCCTGTGTAGCTTCTTGCGGTGATTAAACTGTTTGGTCACCCGGCACACTGTGTGGTACGTTTGTCTCTTCTATTAAAGCTACGCTGTGCAGCAAACGAACGAACCCGCCGCGGCGGTTGAACGTGAGTACGCTGCGGGGTGGGTGTTGGAACACGGGCTCTCAGTGAGCCCCGGGTCTTATTGTTCCACGAGCCGGTGTTTAAACACTCCCACAAAGAGTCGGACGCTGCCGGTCCGGACGGTAATGCAGTCGGGTGCTCGATAGACCGTACAACTATCGGCGCCGCGCCTCCGAATGCTGCTGGTATTGCAGATGAGGCCTGGGATTCGTATCTGCTCGAGGCTGACGGACTCCTGCTGCGGTACATCCCATCTGAGAACGAAACCTGTGCGCCGTTCAAGGTGGTGGTGCCTCGCTGTCTGAGAGGCGCTCTAATGCGCTACTTTCACGACTCGCGACTGGCCGGACATGCAAGTGGCTCCAAGACTTACTATAAGTTATGTCACTTCGCTACCTGGCAAGGAATGAAGCGCGACGTACTTCGGTACGCCCGTTCGTGTCACAGTTGCCAAAGCGTGAAGCCGCGAGGTGGAAAACGACCCGGGCTTCTGCAGCCGATCGACAGCCAGCACTCTTGGCAGCTCGCGGCGTGTGACGTCATGGGTCCATACCCACGAAGCCCGAGAGGGCACCAGTACTTACTGGTCATCACGGATCATTTCACTAAGTGGGTCGAACTATTTCCGCTCTGCAAGCTGTCGGCAAGGGTGATCCTCGAAAAGCTGAGAGAAGTGTTCTCGCGCTTCGGCTATCCGAAGGCGCTTATCAGCGACAACGCGTCATGTTTCTGTGCGAAGGTGTTCAGGGAGACATGTGCTGCTCTCGGAATCAAACACAGGAAAACGACCACGTACCATCCGCAATCGAATGTAACTGAACGCTGCAACCGGAACATCAAACCGATGCTGGCAGCATTTTGCCAGAGTCACAAAGACTGGGACTCATCGATCCCCGAAATTGGGTTCGCTCTGCGGTCTACTGTGAATCGGTCCACCGGTTTTTCGCCGGCCTATCTCACTTTCGGGAGAGAACTGTTGAACCCTATGGACAATGTTCTACGGAGTAGCGGCGAAGAAAACGCCGAGCCATCAGCCTGTGCTGATTATGCTCGGGGGCTACGCGACAGGATGAAGGAGGCTTTCTCTAAGGCCCGCCAAAATCTTGGTGTAGCACGAGCCAGCCAGAAGGCTCAGTACGACAAGACCTACCGGGACATCCGCTACAAAGTGGGTGATCTGGTTCTCAGGCGTCAACACGTTCTGAGCGACGCCAGCAAAGGCTTTTCTGCTTCGCTGGCACCGAAGTGGTCTGGGCCATACCGAGTACGCAAAACTATTTCTCCGCTCGTGTATAAGCTAGCGGACTTGCAATCAAGACCCGTTGGCGGGCCGGTGAACGTCTGTGACCTCAAATCCTATGTCATGAGGGAAGGCGGCGCGGCTGGGGAGCCGGGCATCCTGAGCCCGCAGGCACCCCGGCCGCCACGCGACGTGGGCGGCAGTTCGCCCGCGCCTCGATACGAGCTGCGGCACCGGCGACATTAGTGTCGTCAAAGCCGCCGCCGACAATGGCAAAAGCCAAGCACGTTTGCTTAGAAGCAAGGCAAGATCGAAAACGATTTTTTTCAAACTTGTCTTTCCACACAGCGCGCGGCCACCTGGGAGTCGACCTTTTCTTTTCGACTCCGCGCATCTCTCGCTCACTGGGCGGGGCGAGCTTGGTCCGATGTTTCCCCATTTGGTGCACTTGTGCGCCTCCGGGGAAGCAGGTCAACGAACCCGTTCTCAGGGACCTCGCCGCGCGCGGCCGCCGAATGGCCTTTCTATGGTCTATCGGGTGCCAACAGTCTGGAGAGGGCACGCTTGGTTCCATGCATGCCTCCCCAATTGGGTGCGCCTGTGCGCCGCCGACGAAGCGGGTCGACGAGCCCCTTCCTAAGTACCTTGGAGAGGGCGGCCGGCGAAGGGACTCTGTGGTCTATTCGGCGCCTATGAATCTCCCATTGGCAGCTTATGCCTGCCATTAGGCTCGCTCATCCCCAAAGTCGTCTGGGGGGTGTTGTTGTCGGGTAAGCGGCAGCCGGAGAGAGCCCTTTGTGTTCCTCCATGCCGGGCCCTCCGGGCACGGATGCGGGTGGGCCAGCCGGCGCTTGGAAGACCTACTCGGGCGGCACGTCCCTGCTTCAGCAACTTTCGGCTGCCACCCTGCCTCCGGCCTGGGGACCTCTTGGACCGTCGTCCTCCCCGTCGACCACCCAAAGAGGTGACTGATGCCTATAACTTCGCCACCCGGGAGGAACCGACTTGCATTCCCCGGCTTTTTCTACGAGAGGTCGAGACCGTCACCATGAGCCCTCAGCGGAATCATCGCCAGCGCCGATCCGGCCGTCGTCCTGCCCCGGCTCCTCGCGGACCTGGGGCGCCCTCCCGGAAACCAGCCGCCGGCGCGGGAGCGAGGGACCGTCAACCTGGTCCTACCGGCGGCCGCGGGTCTTCGCGGCGAAAAGAGTCAGGGCCCCGGGGTGCGTCGTCCAGAGCGGTCGCCACGTGAACGTCGCAGGTCGGCTCGGAGGCACCGCGGGTTTTCGTCAGCTGGGCCCGATGGAAGCTGCAGCGGAGACCCGAGCGGGGCCAGTCATCGGAGCATATTCCATCTCTGTTCCGCGGCCAGACCACCGAGGACGCGGAGAGAATGGCCGCCGGGGCATGCCTGACCCCGGCGGACGGGGCAACCTACTGCTCCGACTGCGGCGGCCTCGTGGTCACCTCTACGACGGAGGCCCAGCACCGAGCTTCCCTCTTCCACCGGGGCCGAGTCGGCGGAGACGGCGGCGGCGGCCACGTTGGGGACGTTGCCTTTCTCGAGCGACCTGAGGCCGTGGCCTGGGTGCTGGAGAGCTTCCAGCGCGATCCAGCATTCCGGGACGCGGTGCTGGCCGGTGTTCTGGCCGACCCCGACCATCCCGACGAAGGGGCAGCGAGTCCAGCGTCATGTCCGGGGGCAGCAGCGGACCTCCCGGGTGCGGCGGCAGCAGCGGCAGTGCCACCGGCAGCGGTGTCGCCTGCGCCGGCGGACGAGCCCGGGCCAGCGGTGGGACCTTTAAACCCGGGGGCCCCATCGTTCACCTTCGACGTCGAGATGCTGCTGTGATGCTGCTGCGAGTGCCTGTGCACCTCGGTAGCACTGTTTGTTTTAGTTTTGTCGTTTTGGGGGGAAGAGCCAGAGCCAGGTCTACTTTTTTTGACCGACCGCGCATTTTAAGGGGGGGAGGATGTGGAAATGCGGTCATTTCCTTTCCTCGAGAGGCCCTAAAGCGGCCGCGGAGCGAGCCGCTGGATTCATTTGTTCAGCCGCACGCACCCGTCGGTGGCAAGGGGGACAGCGCCATCTTAGAAGCTGTACCCTCGTCACCCCCTCCGAAAGGGGACGCGATTGTCCCCAAATCCTGGGACCCCTGTGGTCGAGGGTGCGCTAGGGAGGCGTAGACGAGGGGGGATCGAATGCCGAGGAGAAAGAATCTCCGGGTGGCGACGGGAGCGAGTGGTTGTGCGTCGGACCCGTCTCCAGTACGTTGGCGCCCGTCGGCTCTCGGGAAGGCATCGAGCGGTGAGTCGATTCTCGTCACCGGTTCTCAGTGTGTCGCGTTGTTTACGCCCTGTATAGCTTCTTGCGGTGATTAAACTGTTTGGTCACCCGGCACACTGTGTGGTACGTTTGTCTCTTCTATTAGAGCTACGCTGTGCAGCAAACGAACGAACCCGCCGCGGCGGTTGAACGTGAGTACGCTGCGGGGTGGGTGTTGGAACACTGGCTCTCAGTGAGCCCCGGGTCTTATTGTTCCGCGAACGGTGTTTAAACACTCCCACAAGGTACATTACAGAAAGATTACCGTAAAAAACTGAAAATGATTAATCTAGAAATGGACACTTGTCCCGCTAAATCGAGCGCTTAAGTATAATTTGCAGAATTCCGAAGTTTGGAACATGTTATTAGTGGGTGCTTGAACCACGGTTGGGCAGTATCGCGATGCAAATGTATCACGATAGTATTTCAGAAATACATT
This sequence comes from Ixodes scapularis, assembly GCF_016920785.2. Lineage (NCBI taxonomy): Eukaryota > Metazoa > Arthropoda > Arachnida > Ixodida > Ixodidae > Ixodes > Ixodes scapularis. Next base: position 72,304,201 of record NW_024609836.1, read on the forward strand.
ATGTATTTATATTTCTGTATCGTGATACAATGTTTCAACTGTATTTTGTATTTATGTTTCGAAACGCATTGCGATACAATTAGGGCCGATGTATTTTAATACAATTCTAAAATAATTGTCGACCTCCACACAGAGGATCAAGACCAAGTTTCATCAGGGACGTTTTGTGTCTCTGGCTGCACATGATTCCCTTCTTTATTGGGCATAACTTAAATGTTTTCCCACACTTTAGGTGGTCAACTGTTCTACTGTAGAATACCGCGCATCCGCCCATTCCACACTGAGCACCCATTCCCGAATTTGTAAGATCTGAAAAATGTACACAGTACATTGATTTGTAAAACTGATGACTGGACAAGTGCCCATCCTCCCCCCCCTTTTTTTTTTTCCGATTATCTCCAAATTTTGATTGGGTGCTTGCCCGGTATTCTATGATAGGCGATTCCAGAAGTGGAAGGCTCTGTCGGCGCAACTAATAGATAAAAGGATACGGGTTTCTGGAACCCCATACCATGGTGACGTTACAAGGTCACTGCTGAAAGAGTTGTCTGGATTGGACATAATTAGAGTGAATTCTCAAGATTATCTGGGAGGACACAAAATTGATATATTTGTAATTTGGAATACATTTTAGCGCTCAAAAAACAGGGACAAAGAGGCGAGAAACAGACCAACTAGCCCAGCAATCGACTCTACTGATATATTTGTCCCTGGGATATTGACCCTGAAAGATGAGAGCTGCCAAAATAAACCGTGCTCGAGCCACGGTCAAAGAATCACTTGCTTTCTTTACTACTTCCCAAAATAACAAGACATTAATTCTGCAGTAAATTGGATTCTAGCTTAATTCAGGCTCCAACATGCGGTGAGAACTCACTTGCTGGTTTAAAAACAAAACCTTATATTCTAGGGTATGCTTTTTTCAGTTCTTTGTATGCTCTAAGGTGTGCACCAAAACATGAAAAATAACGTCTTTATAACAAGGTATTTCAGTGTCTGTATTTCAGCCCCACCAAAATGTATTCCTGTATTTGTACTTCCAAATACTTTTCTATTTTTTAATGTATTTCTGATATGTAAAATTAACTTGAGCATGTTGGTGATCTAAATTGACTTAAAACTAAAGAAACACACAAGAGGACAGAATGAACTTGTTTCATCCCCTTTGCATTTCTTTCGTTTAAAGTCAATCCTGATATGTGTTGTGGTACATTTTTATGAATGCATTTTAGTATTTTAGCTGCTTTTGACATGTATTCCAGGATTTGTATTTCCAAATACTTTTGAGAGTATTTCTGCTCCATCGTCTACGTCGACGGAGCAGACGACGGACGGACTCTACCGCATCGCCGTCCGACATTGACACAGGCAAGTTTCTTGGCCTATTTTTTACAGAAAGGGCATGAAAATTACACCTCGTAATTTTACAAAATGAAACCCATTAGTGAAATATGCCTTTGACGAAAAGGCTGGAATGCTACGTGCAGGCGCCGATTTTTACGGCCCGTTTTAGATAAAGCCTTGGCATTACAAACACCCTATATATCTGATTACTCTAATGAAACAGTACTGCCCGGTTGCTGAAGAGACTGAGGCAGTGGCAAAGGTAGTCCAGCGAAACGTTTCAGGCCTGGCACAGCCTTCGTCAGTCAGGGTCTGCCAGCCCAAAAACATCTGATAATATCCCTCGTGAAAGCTAGTTTTCTCAACTCAGGTAGGTCATCCAATAACCCTAAATACTCTTTACAAACAATGTGCCATAAGGATGACCACTCTACACACATTCTTTTTTTAAAGACAATACGTGGAAGGACGACCACCCTTATATGCTCTTTGAAAACAATGTGTGGAAAGATGCCTTGCCATGTTTTCTTTGATGAGCTGTTGCAGCTTGAACATAGACTGTTGGCGGGTGAGGATGGACGTCTGAGACCAGGTACGGAAGGCCTCCTTGGCCGAACGAACGGCCTCATGCATTTCAGCGTTTGTGCACTTGGGAACACGGGTGATCAGCTCATTGGTGGCCTGAGGAAGCAACAGGGAGGCAATGAGAGCCCATATTTCAGCTGGACGACTAGAGGACCCGCATCTGGCTTCACACGTTTGTTTGTTAGATGCATAGCATTCATTGGGTTTTCATGTCCGGGCCTGGGATGTGGCCTTGATGGTGATGTCATGCTGGTGACATGCATCGCAATGTTCCAACAGTTGGTGTCTGACTGTGGTGCTGGAACGGTGACCAGTCCTAAGAAAAGAAACTCTTGGGTCATGTGACACTATGATATCATGTGACACTATGATATCATGTGACACTATGATATCATGACACCATGACATCAGGCGACACTACAGTGTCACAAGGAACCTATAAATGCTATGCATTTAGAACGACTTTGGTATATACCAAAGATGCAGCCAATGTTTTTTTGTTTTTTTAAGTTACCCACCGGGTTTTTGAGATCCACCCATTCCGTGGTCTTGGATTCGACAAACTGCCCATTGATGAACATTTTTGTGTTTGGCTGCAAAGAAAAGAACACAAGAACAGAGAAGTGAAATCAGACTCAGCCTTAATTTTCGATTTCAGCCAGACAGTTCTTCCAGAACCGGAAGGTGCCAGCCGACAAAAGTGGATCACTTTTTTTTTTTTTCACCCCAAAGTTAAATGACAACTGCTGAAAGCTTTGACTCCTCCCTATTGCCACTAACGGTGGGAGGCAAGGTGCTAAAGTTTCGGAACTTACTGTTATCAAAGTTAACACTTAAGAGCAGAAAAGCCGAATCTGTCTATGAAAGGAATGCCGTTTTTCAACAGAAACAGGCTGAGCACATATCAGCTTTTTATTTTATCTTTCAGATAGTGAATCTATGCAAGCGTGAATCACATCAATTTGAAAGAATAAAAACTTATGAATGATGAGGACACACATCCTTGTACATCATTGTTTTTATTCCCTCAAATCGACGTACTCAGTTACAGTAGCCTCTGGCCGAAGCACTGAAGAAATCATATTCAGCGCTTCAGTTCCAGCGGCATATGATGTTGGCCACCTGCTGGCTCGACTCTTATCTGTGAGAATGCGCACCATTTGTGGCACTATCCGACAGAAGCAATGGAAAGCAGACGTCTTCAGTCTGATTCTACTGTTGGACTTGTGTCGGCCGAGCCGCTGAGTCAAGTATTCACTTAAAACGTTTTTTATCTGGCAACTTTAGGTTCTAAACTTTGCCCACTTATGCCAACGGCTACATGTGGGCAAAGTCTAAGCAATTTTGGCGACAGTTTATTGTTGAGGCTCAGCTTTTCTCACCTCGCAACATAACAATAACAATTACGGTTTCAACTTTACACTTCTCATATTAATTTTTTTTTTCTTTAATGCGCACAAGTTTTTCACACACTTATGGTATGTCTTAATTTATTTCGACCCCGCCTTCCTTTTTCCGGCAAAAATATTCAAAATATATAACGGTGAAATCCAAATAGTCGACTAATTACGAAATTTTATTCATAATTGTACGGCCTGCAAACACGACAAATACTCACCACTGCGGCCGCATATCCACGTGTCAGGAACCGGCCAACGGCCTGAAAGCAAATTTAAAGTGTATAGAATGAGAAATTACAAGCACTCCGCCCAATTAGAATCAATGACGGCGCCTCTGCGACTTGCCGAAGTGACAAAGCCGGTGACTTGCAAGTTGCAAGTGGCATGATCTTGTCATGCACCATTTAAAGCACGCCCACTCCGCCAACGTCATCAGGTGATGCTGTCGAGCCATGCACTTCTCTTATCTCAGTATCAACGAAGCGTATTTTCTGGCACGGCTTCGCTGAGCCGTCGAGCAACTTTTTACTGATCTACGCGGGTAGCCGGATTTTTTAAAGCAGGTGGCAAGTAAGGGCCCGGAGGAGCTCATTTGCGCTCGCAAGAGCTCTATGCCACAGAAAGGCCTGCAGCCCGTAGACAACGAGTGCACGAAGACGCGTCGAGTGGCGTCGACGAAGCAAAATGGGCAACCACTTACCAGGGGCTTGCAAGACGAACACAGCAGAGCCGCCATCCTCACCACATGCACGCTAATCCGACGAAACCAGAAATGAAAACCTGAAAACCATGAAGAGAACCGATGGAAAATTGCACTGGCGCCACCAGTCGTCAGTGCGATCGCTAGTTTCGTTTCCAGTTTTCCACCCCGCCGGCTTCAGCGTTCAAGGTTACGTGATTTGATTACGTAAGCGTTTTACAGAAATACGGTTGATTGTGCAACCTGTGCAAGTGATATCGTGATATCCACCCTTGCGCTGCTGTACTGCTGCTGCTTTAGCTGGTAGTGCGATAAAACATGTTTAGTTGGTTTATTTAATTGGTTTCTCAGCACGTTCGTCCGCTGTACTTATTGTCGCTTCTCCACTCCACTTCACTAAACTGACTAAACCACAAAACCCAAGGAGATTTAGCAACCTCCTCGACCTCCTTGACTAAGCTCACGTTGTAAAGCGATCAACACGAGGAGTGCGGATCTGCGGATGCGGCGGATACAAGCCAGACGAGCTCCCACTTGAGTCCATAGAGTTATTATAATATATGCTTGAGTCCACTTGCGTCACTTGTGAACGTTGAATGAATGCCTGCGTTCACTTTTATCGGTTATTTTAAGTTTCATTTTTGTTGTTTAGTGTTGATAATGCAGGAACTAGGTAGGAGAACCTTTTATTGGACGACTGATTGATTGATATGAACCCTGATATGGACGTGTTCTTGTCCTACTGTCTTTTGTGCCTATTCTTTTCTTGCTTTATTGCGCAAGACGGATTACAGATTCATTTTTAACCAAAATCAAACAGTTTTGTTAAAAATAATTAATATATCATGATTTTTTTTTAATCTAAAACCATCAAAGGAAAAATTTTAGATTAGGAATCGCAAACAGTTTTAGCGTTACAGAAACCCTGGTGTATATCGTGTGCAGCGCACCTAAATATGCTGACTGAGGAGGGAGTGGCATGTCTAAGTATCTCTCTCATCTACCTCGCTCGCCATCCGCAACGACGGGGTAGCCCACCTCGACCTACTTCGGGCTGCGTTCGGGCCCTTTAATTCCGAGCCGTCGCATTTACCGTACCATCCTTTCGTCAAGCGACCCGACACACTCTTTTCACTATGGGCACCCGGTCGTCACTCATGTTACAAGAAGAAGAAATCCAAGAGATTCAGCAGGAGACTGGCTGTGAGTATTGGCTACCTCAGCACGTTCGGTTTCGCCTTGCTAAACAAAACAATCAGGGACGTCTTGTTGTCGGGTGTTTACAGCGTAAGGAATAGCCTCAGCGGTTAGCCGTCGCTCCTTGACCTTGGCGATCTGACGCTTGTAAAACCCTTGCTACGACGCGCGATTGATGTGTAACCATAGCCGCGTTCCTCCGTTCTTTTTTCAAGTCTCGGCCAACCAGATCGAGCGGTTGTACAGCCGATTCACAAGCCTGGACAAGACTGACAACGGTACACTGAGGTATACGTGGTTACAACTTACAGTAGTCGTCGCGGTTAAGCTGATCACGCTAACTTTCTGTCGCTTTACTTTGCAATAGCCGTGAAGATTTCCTACGGATTCCGGAACTGGCAATCAACCCCTTGGGAGATCGGATCGTCCACGCGTTCTTCATGGACGCTTACGACGATCGCATCAACTTTCGCCAATTCACCCGCGTCCTGTCCCGATTTCGCCCCCTGAAGAAAAACAAGGAGAACAAGCTCAACAGTCGCGAGGAAAAGCTACACTGTGAGTACGGTGGGAACCCGCTCCAGGCGCCATGTTTGAGTTCTTTTGGCGCGGATGAGTGTGGTGCATAGAATTAGCACGGTACAGAAGGATGGCTGTACCCTGCCGTCGACGATGTCTCTGAACTTCAGTTTCGATTGGTGGCATCATTCTCTGCAGTTGCATTCAAGATGTATGATTTGGACGATGACAACAAAATCTCCCGTGACGAACTGCTGGCGGTCCTTCACATGATGGTTGGAGCCAACATCTCGGACGAGCAGGTACGCTGTTCTGTCATCTGGGCAAGTGGCCATAGATGAATTTTGTTTGTTTGTTTTTTCACGCAGTTTCGTTGAGTCTTGTTTTACTACCCTTGCACACAGTTTCATTGAAAGACTGTAAGCGAGGCAGTCTCAGAAATTAAATATTTCCCCATTCCGTCAATGGAGCGGTCCCATTCAGTAGTTCAGTACAGACGGGATGTGTGGGGCAACTGTAATGAATTGATAAGGGTAAAAGAAATTCGGCCATTATGAAACACGGGGCTCTCTGCAACTTTAATAGGTGCAAGGTGGTGCGGGGAGTATGGAAAGGAGTAATGGTACCAGGATTGACCTTTGGTAACGCAGTCTTGTGCAAGAGTTCTGAAGTTCAGGCGAAATTGGAGATAGGACAAAGGAGTGTTGGCGGGATAGCTATAGGGACAGATGGGAACACTCCAAAGAAGGGAGTGCTGGGTGATAGGGGCTGGTCATCGTTTCAGAGCATGAGAGGCAGTGGGTAAAATAAATTCTGACCAAACACTAACAGACATGGAGGACACTCTGTGGCCACACAAAATCTATAAATACCTGTAATGAGGTGTCTGAACACGAGATGGACAAAACGGACATGAAGGCTTGGGATGAAATTCTTACAGACGGGCAATGTGGGGAGCAAATGCATTCAGTGGAAAGGGCAGTTAAGGAGGCAGAGAGATGGATGTGGGAGGAAAAAATGCAGGGGAAGTCAGCTTAACAATTTATAGGTCACAAAAGCAAAAAATAAAGAAGGCAGGTTTATTCAGTAGTTCGAGGGGGAGCGCTCTGCTGCTTCAGGCGAGGACGGGAGTCTTAAGAGAAAAAACATGCAGGCCAAATTTGGAGACATAGATACAGTGTGTGCAATATGCAAGGAGGAGACGGAAACAATTGAGCATGTGATTCTAAAATGTAAGGAGCCTAGTCCTGCCTTTCCCGAAGGGGCGACAAACGTACCAATGGCCCTTGGTTTTGCTGGAAAGGATGGAAGGGTGGATTATAGGAGAGTACAGGCAACGAAAAGGAGGTTGGAGTGCTGGTAGAAATTATCTAGGGGAAATTTAACGAAATACAACCAACGAGCACAGCTGGGGGACAGGCGGAACAGAGGAAAGTTGGTACTCCCGTGCACGTGGCTCCAGCCCATAGTCTCGACCCTGTTCCCTCATTGGGTGGCTGATACTAGGCAAGGCCGACGAAGTTCGACCAGAGGAGAATCGGCGACTCCCTCGGCATGGGGAGGGGGCAGGGGGGTGCTGTTTTTAGTTTTTTTGCCTGATCCTCCCAGAGGTCTGCCTGGCAATCATCTTCATGTCCTGGTGATAAACGCATTGCCTTGAAAGGGGAAATAAGAAATCAGCTTTTTGTTATTGTTTTTAGGCTGGGTGGTGCAAGTTACTGCCCGTTATAATAACGGCTGAGTACAACTGTTGTTATCTATTCATCCATCCACCCAGTATTACTTTCCTGCAACCAAAAGGAAGCTGTTAAACTCGTGCAGATAACCAGCTTTATAATATTTTTGTTGCACCACCACCATATCTGCTTTTGTAACCCCTGGAACAGTGTATCAGCACCATTCTAAAATGTGCATCTTTTTATCTTTGTTTTTATAGCTGGCAAGTATTGCCGATCGGACAATTATGGAAGCAGACAAGGACGGAGACAACATGATCTCCTTTGAAGAGTTTTGTGCAACGTTGGACAAGACAGACGTCGAAGAGAAGATGAGCATCCGGTTCCTCAACTAGGGCTGCTCCAAAGGAACAGCTCTGAGCCAGAGTTCCCCCAGAGAGACGAAGGAGCATTAACTTATTAGCCACAAATAGACCTGCTTATTTTTTGCAGGCCTGTTCTATTTTCTTGCATAGCGCTAGAGAAGACATGGATGGCATTCCAGTGTGGACTTTTCCATGTATTGCGGCAGGCACCAGTGGGTAAAATATAAAACATTTGTTGAATGTAACTTTTTTGTGTGTGTGCGTATGTATTTAGCAAGAATTGTTTTGAAGTCTGCAACCTTCACGGGCGTGGTAAACGTGGAGGTAAGTACTACAGCTTCAAGCTCTTCGAACTGATCAGTTGGCAAGGTTTGGTGTTCGGAGCTCAAGATCGAGACAAAAAATATAGTTAATAATGAAGAGTTGATCTCTCACGAAGACAACAAAATGCATCTTTCGAAATACGGAACCGTACGAGGAAAAACCCGTCCGCGACTCGGCCAACTTGACCTTGAATTCTGAAGCCAACCACTGTTTTTAGCGTGTCGATTTGGTAGGCGTTTACAAACCTGCAAACACTGGCGACCTTTATAAAGATAATAGATGTACAAAGACAACACGCCCAACTTGAATTTTTTCAACCTTTACAACACCAAAATTGGAAAAAATTCAGATAACTGTTAATTAAAATGGCTTGGTTGTCGATCTTGTTTTCGCATAAGCACGGCTTTTCACAAGAAAGTCGTGTGCAGGAGCGATTTAAAAAACAAAATGTTCAAGCCACTATTTTCGAGTTTGGTAGGTAATATGCGCTTTCTAGCGTAAACTTTCCTAGTCAAAACTGGCTGATCCCAGTAACTATTAATGATTACAAATGTTTAGTTTTAAATTCGACTTAATAATTTTATTTTCGTTTAGAAAGCTTTGTTAGCAAAACAAACGCGAATATGTTGAAGGCGATTTTAGCACCCTCCTTTGGCGGCATTGGAAAGTTCGAAATGGCGTCTTCAAACGGAGGTAAATTTGGACTTCCCTTATTTGTTTCATATGGGGCGCACTGATGAATGAAAAAAGAGCTTTTTTTGCTGGATTTCCTAGTGGCGCGGTTCAGCAGAACATAACTGTACCTCAAGACGCGATCTCAACGCTGGCGAAGCAAACATACCCTTTAAGTTCAATTCGGTCTGAGAGCTGTCCGCGTTGGGCTGTCCTAATTTTCAGGGCAGTAAAAATCAACAGCGAAACAAGCTCAATCTCAAGAACGTGCACAATCAGTGTTTACCTTGGACAGTGGCCCTGCGAATATTAAGAGTGGAGCCTGTAACCGCACTGCGTGGCTGATTAACGAACGCATGACGCCCCCCAAGAAAAGGTCATACATTCTCATCCAGATTGGGCGTTTTCAAGCATTGTTACCAAAAAAGAAACCCGATTTGAGGCTTTCTTTTTGTTTTGTTTAAGCCTATATTCGCACGGTTTGTTTGAGGTTACGACAATGAAATCGTAACAGAGCAGGCCAACTATGTTGAGTGCACAAGAGCTACAGTAACCACGGCATACCTTGCACCATCAAATTAGTGACCCTCAACAGGAAATGCGCAGCTACTACAGGGAGCAGTCGAATGGTAGCGACAAATGATGTCCGTCCTTAGAGCCGAAAATTGCTGGGCTTGGGCCATTCGGCCATAGGTGCAGTAGAAACAAGAGAGCTCAGGGCTCCATATCCTATATGCTCCCATATGGGTAAGGTATCTGCAACTGTGAAGGTGTGGCATTCCCTTGGCACTCCCTTATTCCTCGCTGGTTCATACCTCTAAGGACTATACTCTGTCTCACTAAAACCGTGCAGTACAGCCAAAGCTACGGGGGGAGCATGTTTTGGCTGCGGGGGGAGGAGGGAAAGGAGGAACGGGAGAGAGGGGCTGGGATTCCCCCGTTCCCCCCTTTTGAACAGGTCGGGATACACTCTCTCCCCTGTAGCTTTGGCTGTACTGCACGGTTTTACTGAAACGGAGTATAGGTGCGACCCACAACCATAGACATTCTTGCATCCATAGGCGTAGACTACGGGGTTGCTCAGGAGCCCGAGCCCGCCCCCGAAGTTTCCCTGGGGTGGGGAAGACATGACCCCCCCCCCCCCCCCCCCCCTCGAAGCACAGGCGTCGACTGCGGGGGTGCTGGGGGCTCTCCGAAGTTTCCGGAAAGAGGTGGGGGATCAGGGTTCATATCTCCCGTCTCAATTCCGCCGACGTTCAAACATAGAGCAAGTCCTTCCACAGCGCCATTTTTGTTTTTCATTCCGGCAAGCGCCGCCCGACCAAGCGGTCTCTCTCTATCTCTCTTTCTTTCTCATGATGAGGAGTTGGTCAGTTGCCCATTGAGGTTGAGTGCGTCATGCCGTCCCACTGAACAAGAATCAACTTGCCGTCTGGCGTCTGGCTCCCGGCGGGGACTTTTGACACATAGTCGACGGCTGCGTGCACACTGTCCACACCGTGTCGTGACGGGTCTTTGTGGAGGGTGGAGGCCGCGTTCATTCCTCCGAGTGGCGGGTGTGCCTTACCATTGTTTTTCCCTGATTGATGCTGCCTGAATGGAGAACTCCTTGATCTTAACAACGGGAAGAACTTTTCTTTGCAAGTGTTGAGGACTGTGCCCATCGTCAATGGATTGTCCGGATCCCCGGTGAATATTTGACATTGTCTACCTGCTGTTGTAGCTAGAAGTTAGAACATTGTCTCTTTAAAAATAGGTATTTCGCTTTACTGTGACCCTCGATTTAGGATACAATGCACGGCGCCGTCACAGTGCACTGTATGACGCATGTCCATAATCTTGCGTTACAGGACTTGAGCCACAACGTGAACATGTGTCGTGACTTCTTGAGCATGATAACTATCTCATAAGCTTTGTAACGTCCTCCTCAAAGTGTGTCGGTTTGTCTCAAGCACTGCAGCGAGAAGACGAAAATATAAATTTGAGAAAATGTCCCACAAGGTGGACCCTCACGGCTGCTTCTCTCTGGTCAGTCCTTCTTCATTATAGAGAGCTGATGGTATTCTCGAACCACGTAGCATCTGACGAGCGGAATGATGCTGGGGCAACAGAAAGCAATTCTTGAAAGTGTTGTCGAAATTCAGCACATATTTCACGCTGAAACTGCTCTTCCTAATATTTTCGCGGTTGGAAACTATAAATACCGCATTGCAGAAGCCAACACTGAGATTTGCCCGAACGTAAAAAATGATTACAGCCGTTGGGGAGTGTATAAACGAACTAAGGAAAAGATTTTCTTCGTTTTGGAACGAGACATGTGCAGGGGCAGCTGAGCTTGACGCTGACGAACCATCTGCTCCATCGCAAAAAGAAAGAAAGACTCCGCGCCTATGTGATAATGGATCCGCTGGTCATGTACACACGTTCTTTGAGGATGTGTATCGACAGCGGTTCTATGAAGCGGTGACGTGGCAGCACAAGACGTGGCAGCACATGGCTCATATTGAACGCTTTGTAACAGGTGTAGAAGACATCAGATGCTTCTGTGAGTTTTACGCAACAGATCTTGGGCCTGGACGCCTTGAGCTGCCTCATGTTATGCTCATTGATATTGCAAAGCAACAGAATATACCAATGAGCCGATTTCAGGATGTTGTAGTGGTATTCTCGGGCGCTAACGGCGAAGAGTTAAGAGCCCTCTTTCTTGAAATGGCAAAGTTGGTTAAAATTGCATTGACCATTCCTGTCTTATCATGCACGTCAGAAAGATCATTTTCCAGTCTCCGTCGCATAAAAACGTACTTGAGGTCAACCATTGGACAGGCCCGCTTAAATCATGTTGCACTTCTGCATGGCCACAAAGATCTCACCTGCAGAATAAACCTTAATGGCATTGCAGATGGCTTTATTAAGCAATCAACGGTACAACAAAACACTTCTTTCATTGAGAGCCGAGCTTTCTTTTAGTTTCGTTTCGTAACTTTGTAAGTCGCTTGTTCATCTTTTAATGTTGCCTTTCATATAAGAGTTTCTGTGCATTTGTTTGTCTCTGTCTGAGTTGGTTTTTTGTCCTTGTATAACTAACTACTGAAAATGCGTTTTCTTTTTTTTTTTTTTGTTTAAATTGTATGTACTTGCACATTTTCCCTTGATTCTCTTGAGAAGTCAAATTGTGTTTAATTAATGGAGTCATGTTAATTCGTCAAGTGATAACCTGCACGAAGGAGGCTTGCAGTGACGTTTTGTTTGCTTTTGCATTTTCTGAATATGGCATTTGCAGCTACTTTGCTGCATTTAATAGAAAATAAATAGTTTCTGGACAAAAATGTCGGATGTAAATTGATAGCAATGATGACGTGTTTGCCTGTTTTCATGTGAAGAAAAAAAAAAGTAACTGATGATGCTTGCGCGTTTGTGAAACTGCCAGGAAGCAGCGTCTCCGCACGGGATGGGAGAGGGAGAAGGAGGACAAGGGAGGGGTGAGAGAGGGCAATTGGAGAAGGAGGGCAGTATGGAGACAGAAGGTGGCAGCAAATTCCTCGCTGCCCCCCCCCCCCCCCCTCGACTCCCGGAAAATTGAAAAGTCTCCGCCTATGCTTGCATCACTTCTTTCACCGCTGTTGATTCAAAAGCCCTTCTTCCCACCAGAAAAAGAGAAAAAAACAAAACAAAAAACTTTGAATTGTTGACTTAGATTGGCAGACATAAGTTTTGTTGTTCCTGTCTAACACACAATAAGTTCCGGATTTTTCCTGGAACAATATCATCCGACAACATAAGCAGGGTAGGATTGATATAGCTATCATAGTTCACAAAGGTGATTTCTCGCGTACGCTGGCTGGCCAGTGAATTTATGCTTGCTGGTCTAGTTGATTGCTGCGACTCTTTCTTGTAAATAACCTGCCACCTGTCACCAAGCAGTCGGCATCGTCCCCTTGTGACTCGTTACGGCTGCTCTAGTTGAGTGCGATATAATGTATGCAACTTGGGATAGTTTGCAAGTTGCAGATAGTTTGCGAGTTCGCAGATAGTTTTGCGAGTTGTAAATTGTGCCGAAACATGTTTTTGTATCTCCGGCATTCTTTCCATAGCTTGTTTGCACATGCTGACAACTCGTCAACCTTCCAAATTCGTTCACAACCAGCTTGAAGTTTCTGTACATCTTCCAAGCTTCCTGGGTCATGGTCCTCCCTCAAGCGACTACATAAGGCTATGCTTCGGAGCATCTGCACCCAATTCCTCGATTTTTTTGTGGGCAGTGCCATTGTAGCACTCCGTGCAGGGTGGTACAAGCGGCAATCGTTTTGACTCGAAAACGTGACTTACTGGGCTTAAATATGGCGTCGAGAAATTCGGACGATATAATTTTGCTTCGTCGCAAACTGTTTTAACGCTTCTGGGGCGCTAATCTACACTGTGGGACCAAGCAGGACCAATGAACTGGGACATCGCCACCTGCTGCAGCAGGCAGCGATGTCACAGTTGCCTGGTCCCACCGTGTAAATTAGGGCCCCTGAAGTCATAGCCTAATTAGTCGGTCTTATCCTCTGCACAGTTTTAATTTTTTTTTTGTTTTTATTGATGTTTTTTTTTTTTTTTTAGGAAGAACCTTAAGTTTTGTTCTAGTGCACTTTTAATGTGGCTAGACTCGTTATCAAGGTGCCTCATTTCCATTTCAGGAGAAGCCAACATAAATCTGCTGAGCGAGGAGCAGCTGGACGGACGACTGTCCCCGGAATTATGGCCCGAAACTAGTGAGTCTATCACATTGCTTCTTAGCTTGCTTTTGTGGTTCTGCTACAAACCCTCGGGACTATAGTGTCCCTGCCCTAAGCCCAAAATGTTGCGGACTGTCCTTGACTTTGGTCGTTTCTTTGTGCAGTACCCACCAGTGCCCGTTTCGACCCAAATGGGCAACGTACTGATGTGCAGTCAATGATCACTGCTGTGTGATGCACGTTACAGACCTCGGGTTAGCAGTCCTGCTGCGCCAGTTAAATTTCTCATCTACGGCGTGAACCAGTGTTGCCGTACCTCAAAGACGAACGTGATTTCCCAACGTCTGAGCAACGTCTAGTTTGCTTTCTTGCTTTGCTTTTCACAGTTTTCTCTAAACTCTTTTATATTTCTTGCCGCATCTTTTCCAATGAAGCGTAATTACGCACTGAATGTAGTATCTCTTCGACTTGAATTTTTGGGCACAGAAGTATCTCCTTATAATCCTTAGCTCCTGAATTATTTTGGAAAAGTTATCCTTCCTAAAGGCACCCAAAAGCCTGTCTGGTTTAGAAACGAGGAACACACATTTACAGTTTATCCATTTCTTGTTACATTCCAACAGTTCCAGGGGTCACAGCGTTTGCCTCGCTTGTGCCGGTAAGTCCATCCTTCTCATTTCGGAGGTGTGTGCTTTCTGGTTCCTCAGAGTCGTGGCCAACAATTAGCTTGCAGAGTTAACTTCTTGAGAGCCACCGAGAAACAAAGTTTGTTTGTAACTTGAAGGCCATTCAAAGCTTCCTCTCGACACCTGTTCGCACCTACGCAACGGAGCTAACCCAGCACTGTAGACAAAGCGCTGACCTTGCATTATTTCAGCGCTGAGAAGCATGTATAATCCGACCTTAATGGGCACTCAAATGTTTTTTTGTAAGAGCTTGTTTTTGATGGCATATTGTTTGTTGGGCTTTAGTCAATAAAAATGACCAGTTCTAGGTGGCAAAACTTCCTAGTAAACTCACGGCAAAAGAAATGCACGGGCACTGTTTTCTGTTGGGGGGGGGGGGGGGGGTTGCATCCTTGGGTGTTTACCATCGCCATAAAACTTGGCGAATGAAAACAGTTCAATGCATGGAGATTCCGAACGCTACTATTATCGCTCTTTTGAGGCACATTGCGCATTCTATTTTGACAAAAGTGTCAAATCTTTCGGTGTATGTAAAGGCACATCATTGGCCGAAATTGTTTCAATGACCTTGGGCGCGATGATTGACAGCTCTTGTGACCTGCCACTAGCCACAAATATTCCCCTAGCTGAGGCAATGAGCTTAACAAATACCGTCCAATCATAATTTCTAGATAAGGATGTATTCAAGTATTTCATTTTAGCACGCTAGAGACGAAATTTGCGACTCTTTGTAACTGAAAGGGCAACACACGTGACGTTGTCGTCACGGCAACATTCAAAATGCACTCAATCTTTCTTTTGATTGCACTTGGGGCCACGGTTGCCGCCACGGCCACGACAGAGTGGACGGTAAAAACTGTGGATTTGACCCAAACCCCTAACGTGCACCTCACGTTTACAGTTTTGCCTTATGTTTCAGAAAATTTTTCTCATCAATGTCACTTTTCCTGGCTCTGTAAATGCACTCAGCACCTTGAAACTATTCTTTTCCACCAGTCTCTTACAAAAATATGTTCATGTACTTTCAGCCTCATCCAGAAACAAAAAATACTTGCGTTGCGCTACGTGAATCCTTCAAGGTTGTCGAAGCTCATTCCTACTTCGGAAGCTCATCACGGGGTGAATATGCGGTGCTGGCGGCAGCGCCAGCCGGGTGCAGCTGTAGCTTCCACCGTGGTAGCGAAAAACTAGCGACACAAGTCGGTGTGGCAGAATCAGGAACTAGGTCTGGGTAGGAAGTAAAATTTGCACAAAGCATGCCTACAGATGGCACTAACGGCGCCAATCATGCTGCGCACAGGCTGGAGCTGCAGCAGCTTCCCACCCTTCCCCCCTCCAAAGCCTACCTTCTTTTTTTCCCCCACCATTCATTCCGCGTATTCTATGTTCTGACCATCCATAATCTGACTTTGCTGGTGTGATTGTGATTTTCAAAGATAGCTTGTTTGAGCCCGGAACATTTAAATATAGCTTTTGTGCCCAATAATTATCTTCGAAAAACGCATAACCCCACAGAGGGGTACACGGCATTATATTCAACAACAGAGAAATCTGCCAAATTTTTTATTTGTATTTTCCAAAGAGCAATACAGTTTCGCAAGCACTTGCGCATTTACGACTGGATTGCGGACTTTTTGAATTCCTTGGTCAAGTCTGCGCTAGGAGGGGTGAACTTCTTCCACTAAGTAGATAACAGTGTTATTCTGCAAATATTTAGTAGAAACAAAGCCTGTATTCACTCTATGTGCGGTTGCTTCGGCACGTTTGAAACTGTTCCACGTATGGCGAGACTAATTTGCAAGTTCCTCGGGGAGGTAAACACTTAAGTCAACAAACATACGTCTTTATAGAAAAAGAAGGGGAAAAAAGGGTTAGTCGTTTTACATTATTAACATCTGCGGACAACTTCATTGACCTTTCTTTTTGTCTTACGACTAAATATATTTACGTACAGGTAAGGTCACAGAATGCAGCTAGAACTCGCCTCCAGTAAACGAAAGTCCAGGCTGCCGGTCTTCCGCATATTTCCGGTCGCCGCATCCCAGATGAGTGTGCGTGCTTCGAGCGAAAACCAAAACGTTGCTCGGACCTCACATACTCCTAGTGATCGAACGGCCTCATGGGAAACACGGACGGAAAAAAGATCCTCCAGTTCCGACATGTCGATTTCGCCAACTTCACGTCGACGCATCTGAGCCATCCCTGCTTCTGCACAGCGCGTGACGAGAATAGAAAACAGAGAAAACTGTCGCAGCAGCCTTGGGTAGAAATTCAAACGCTGGCTTCGCAGATTACGCAACCCCGTCAAGAGAGGGGCTTTTCGATTGGCTCAGGCGGACGAAGAACGTTGACCTTATTGTGATTGAGGCCGTCTTCTACCGCAGCACGTTAAAATGTAGCGGTGAAATCCCGAACTGGGTACAGGTGGTAACGCATGGATGGATGTATAATTGGTATCATATTGCGCCTTACTTTGGTGAACCCACGAACTTCGGAGCTGCATCCGTCTGGCGGCGCTGCTTTCGTCGCTCCACCCCGGCTCCTCCCATTGACCAGACTCTGTACATACGGCTCTGAAAAAGGCTGTCCGATAGCGCTCCCCTGGTGTCTGCTCTAAGGTGCAGAAAGAGGGGCATGTCACAATCTTTGACCAGATTTTTAATAGAGAAATCGGCCGCATATTATTGTAGTTTCTTTTTTTTTAGTATGCTTAGGGCCCGAGTTGTCACCATAAATAGACAATCTCAGGTTCCACTTGAGTGCCTCTTTAAGGCAATGTAGCTGAACTGTTGAAGCCGGGAGGGAGGGAGGGAGGGGGGGGGGGAGAGGGGGGAGGGAGGGAGGGAGAGAGGGCAGACTGTCAGCTGCGTTTTTCAGTTGTGTCAGTTGTGTCAGCTCCTGTGCTTTTTGCTCAGCGTTTTTTTCGTCCCGGAAAATAAACCTCCAAAGCAATTACAAACAAAAAAATTGTCAAGGTGCAGGCGAGCTGGTGTATGTTGATCATGATACAAAATCCCGAGACTGGGAATGAAATTCGCAAGAAATAGTGTAAGAAGAAAGAAAAAAGGGGACAGGACAACGTCTCAAACTCAGCTGAGTTGAGTTTGAGACGTTGTCCTGAGCTGAGTTTTCAGCCGAGTTGAGTTTGAGACGTTGTCCTGAGCTGAGTTTTCAGCTGAGTTGAGTTTGAGACGTTGTCCTGAGCTGAGTTTTCAGCTGAGTTGTGTTTGAGATGTTGTCCTGAGCTGGAGTTAGAGACGTTGTCCTGTCCCCTTTTTTCTGTCTTCTTACACTTTTTCTTTCAAATTTCATTCCCAGTCTCAGGATTTTGCATCATGTACAGACTAAACTTACTATATGCCAGCGTCACTCGGGCGGCGTTTGGATTACTACCAGCGTGCAAGGGGTAGGGAGGCAGTTTGCCAGATTGCTTCAAGGTTTTTCTGAGCCTCAACCACCTGCCTGCCCCTGGCCGTTTCGAACTCGGTGCGTATCGTTAAACAGTGCGTTTGTGTGATCACTACTTTGTGATGCACGTTAATGACCCGCCCCTCCCCCCCCGGGCTGGCAGTCAAATTACTTATCTATGGTCACACGTCACTCTGCACTGGCAAATATTCCAGCACATCCGGGACACTCGTCGTCTCATTTGATTGCCTGGCCAACTTCGTGCAGTCTAAATATCACACCCAAACTTTTCTAAACCTGATTTCGTGAAAACCAGTGAGGCGTGAAAATTGTATTTGAAACTGAAACTGGTGGCGGAAGATGAAAACCGGATTTCGAACTTTGCGCACTTGGACTTGAAATAAATTCAAAAACTTCAAAGTTTTTATTTTTTTTTTTTATTTAGTTTTAAAGGAGAATTGAAACCTTAGAAATTTTCTTACTTTATCTAGAAAGAAATTCAAAATCTTCAAAATTATCGAACTTTATGTCTATAAGAGTTCAAAACGTTCGAATTTTTCGAATTTCAGATTCAAAGAAATTCAAAACATTCAAATCTCTCGAATTTCAAGTTAGGAAAGTTTGAAACCTTTGAATCTCTCGAACCTCAAGTAAAAAAATATTTGAAATAATCAAACCCAAACTTTAAGAAACCATGAAAGCTTCGAACCTTTCGAATCCGAAACTCCACAATTCTTTAAGGTTGTGAATTTTTTTAATTCAAACCTCCGTACGGTCGAAAATATCGAAACCTTTCGAATTCGAACCTTGGGTGGTTCGTGGCATCCCTAGTTCTAACTAGTGACACTGACGGAATGTAAATGGATATTAGAACAGCATTGGTTTATTGAAACTTCTGAACTTTGAAAGGTAGTGATTTTTTTATTGAGCTGTACCCGATGGTCGTCGTCACTGCATGCTTTGGGTCACACGAGGCTTGTGAGGCACCGAGCCATTCTACTATAATGGAATGGTGAACTACTCAGAAACTTTCTAATATAGTTTATTATATCCAAGTGTATGTTATAACAGAATGTGTATTGAGCGAAGTTGGCTCGATGGCATAGATGGGAAGACCAATCAAACTTTACAAATTGGTACGTTGTAACCGAATGTCTGCTGTAATGAGGTTATATTGTATTCTTAGGAAAAGGTAGGCGTTTCACTGCTTGTTTTTGGCACACAAGGCAGACCATCCCCTAGGCCCACACCAAACTTTGCTTCATCTTTCTTTAGCTTCCATTACAAAAAAACAGAAACGGTCCGCACCATTTGCCAAGACCCAGTGAACGAAGTGTATCCCAGCAACGGCAGGATGACAGGCAGGCACGGCAGCTACGCAACAAAGTAGCGTTGGGGGCACAAACAAATTCTGTGACCAATGCTTTTAGAATTAGATCTCCGGTGACACTAAGATGACAATTACGCCGTGTACTAAAGCTGCTTTCAACGTTGTGTTGCATGCCGTTGGCTTGCGGATTGAAACGTGACTGCTTTCGCGGTCATTTGCAGCCAATGCATTCTCGAAGCTTACAGCCAAAATGGGCTCTGGACGAGGAAGGCGTTGTCATGCTACAAGGTGAGCTCGTGCGGCGTGCCTTGGTTGGTTTGTGACGTGGTTGCTCTCTCTTCAGAGTTGGGAAGCCTAACGGCCTCTGCGCTCCTCGAGAAGGTTAAGGACCTGCAGAACTTGGCTTACAAGCTGGGCATTGAGGAATGTGAGTCGCTCATTCTTTACGCTGCATTACCCGATCGTCGCTGCTAGTGTGTCCGTGTGGCTTTTGGCCTAGATTATGTCGAGGGAGAAAGACAATAACAATAATGGTAATGTTCATAATAATAATAGCGCCCAAAAACGATCGCAGAGGTCTTTAGATTGGTGCACTTCTACAAAAGCACTATAAGAAAGAAACGAAAATATACATGGTCACACTCAAGACACGCTAATACAAAAGTAGCACAAAACATGCAAATGAAAGTTAGTTTGTAAAGTGCGAATTACTCAACAGGCCGCAGAACCCTGAGGCTGACGCACAGATGTCGAGATCCGGAGTTGCAACACCGTTGTAAAGCGACTGCATCCGAGAAGGGGGTGAAATGTTGCAAGTTAAACAAATATATATTAAAAAAATATAGTTGTCTGGTAGAGCAAAATTTTACATGAAAATGAACTTTATTGAGACTTTGTTATTACGATTTCAGTTATTATTTCAATCATACAACAGTTGTTGTATTTAGAGAGCTTGAGATTGCAACGAGTTCTGCGCCAGGTTACCCTTCTAACCTTTCTTTAGTGCAGAATACATTGTAATGAAAGCAAAGTTGGGATTCGTGGCACATTGCTGTAGCTGTACCGCACTGTCCAGCTAAGCTTGGCGAGCTACCATTTCAGTGGCGTTTGTCACCGCACGACACCATAACTCGACCTCGTGAAGTTACTTAACAGTGCCACATCCTACTGCCCAGATTTGCATATATATATATATATGTATATATATATATATATATATATATATATATATATATAATGGGATTGAATGAAGATTGACAAGTGCAGCCGTAGTAATATTGAGAACGAAGAGGGGAGAAGGTGATTATTGAATTTATTGCATTAAAGTTAGGGAAAGGGAAAGGGAAAGAGAGCTGGCGAAAAATTGGGCCAGGAGCGGGGATTGAACCCGCAACCTTCGCCTGACCGGGGCGACGCCTTAACCGATTGGACCATCCTGGCCACTGGTTTCGGCGGACTCAATTTCTGACCAGCTCTCTGTGTACTGTTAAGTTTCGAATTCGCTTAACTGGGTAGACGACAACCGTTGCTGATTTAAGGCCCGCGCTATTTCCGACATGCGGCAGTGACGTGGCACGTCATCTCAGCTTGCAAATGTCGGAAAGGGCCCGTCTTCCAGGATATCTAGGGAACCACTCCTCCCCATAGGGACAGGCTGCACCGTATATATAATGGGATTGAATGAAGATTGACAAGTGCAGCCGTAGTAATATTGAGAACGAAGAGGGGAGAAGGTGATTATTGAATTTATTGCATTAAAGTTAGGGAAAGGGAAAGAGAGCTGGCGAAAAATATATATATATATATATATATATATATATCGCTAACACACCCTGCTTGTGGGAAGTTTGGGCAGTAAATAAAGAAAGCTACCTTTTTTTTTTCACGCATTTATAGTCTGTTTTATTCACTAAGCAGCTAGTTGTTTGTATAAGATTTTGTCGGAATGGAACTAGAGACTAGGAACATCTTCTGCGTTCAAATAAGGGAAGTGAAAAAAAGAGCAACAGCTAGCAGCCATTTGTCAGTTCAATCTGCATGCACCTGCCTAATATCCCGGTTGCACGGGCGCTCTTGAGTGTCGTCGACCCAACGACGGTCGACTCAAGAACCGCCGGCCGGAGATACACGGGGGCACTGATGACAGTCAGGCCCAATCGAGCTCGCCAACCTCAGTCGGCTCAAACGACCTACGCCAACCGAGGCCAAGATGGTGGCAACTGCTGCACCGCCGTCGGCCAGCGTTACCTACGCTCGTACTGATCCGAGACGCAGCAGGAGAAATATCCATGCACTGAATATCATGGGAGGGGGCATGTTTAGGCATTGGAGCTGCCTTTAAGGTGACCCTAGCACGTCGCAGAAGCTGGTGCTAGTGCGACCATCGGCGATGCGACGGTCGTGCGGCTTCCGCTACGTTTCTCCCGTTTGCGGAGACTACAGATCGTAGCTTGAGCCACCTTAGCTTTAAGTCGTGCAGCGGCAGCATTCTGTTTCCTGCAATTTACTTGCATTCTCCTTGCGATTGCGTGCCATCGACTTTGGGTATTACAACAGTGGCCCCACTGTACAAGCAGACCAGTAACCTCTAAAATATATTTACTAAAAAAAAAATTCAAGTAAGTTAAGGCAAAAACTTGGACGTGGTCATTGCACAAGGTGTTCATTGGGAGCCAGGTTTTAGGAATTTTTGTCTATAGTGACATGTGTGGGGATGATTATCATAGCACAAGTAAAATGTCATACATTTAGTATTCATGAGCATGATGGGTGTATGACTAATATGGTGATGGACACCAGTTATGTGAATTTGCCCGTTTCACCCAGATAGCTATTCGCTGTATTTATTATATCCATTTTAAAATCTGCAAATTCATCCTGACCTTGTAAACTGCCTTGATGATATTAGTATGAACCAGTCTCTAGAAAGTAATGACCAGTTTCGATGCATATGGGCAACATTTTTAATTATATTCATATTATATAAGGATTTAATAATTTCCAGGGCAATATGCTTTGGGCTAAACTATTGTAGGTTGTGTTGTTGCAGGACATTTAGATCACCATCCTGCTTACTTGCTTTGCAGCACGCGAGATGACAAGAGGTCGCTTCCTCGATGTTCTTCGCAAGGACGAAGGTCAACAGCGAAGGTAAACTTCTCTGATCCTTCTTTGTCCGAGTAAATCTTCAACCGTCCTCCTTCGTGTCCTTTGGAAAAAAAAGCCCAGCTTCCTTCAACTTGCAGGGGAAGAGTGGGCAAGCCAAGCCAGTCTTGAGTCACTTGTGCCTCGATTACGCCTGAACAGCATCATCCCTCATCTAGACACACAAGCTGCAGTGCATCCTCATAATAAATCTGAGCATCTTGTGGCAAAACATAGCTAATAAACATATCTTCACTGAAAAAACTACACTCTTTTGCTACGTTCCTTAAATAATGTTATTGAACATGTATGCCCAACTCAAGGCAGGGTTCCAACATGGCTCTGGGCTACCGGAATCCGTCTTCTGAACACCTTGGGCGGCCGGCGTCGAAACTGGGGTGCCAGGTAGACCTGAGCAGTGGCATCGACCAGCAGTTGGAGCGCAGCTATAAGGAGAACCGCAGCGCGAAGGATCACGGTGTCTCTATCTGTTTTCCAGCGAGGCAGTCCAAGCAAGAGCGACACTTTTCCTGCCCACGGCAACAGGAGGAGAGTCAGCGTGGCCACCGTCGGCAGTAGAATGGCGGCGAAAAGAACTCTAGGTCTGGATCCACCTCTGAGCGTGACCAGGAGTAGGGCCAGAAGGGGAAGCTGGAAGGCCGCGAGGAGGAACACGACCGTGGCATCTACGCGGCGCTGAATCTGTCGTGTCAGGTGGTTGTACCAGGATTGGCAGTGGAGTTGTCCCAAGAGGCAGACTTGCGCAGATAACCAGCTGAGGATGTGGATTACTAGGGACGGAGCATCAAGTTGGGGCGGAATGTCTGCAAGTCCCGTTTGACCAGGGATAGCCAAACCAATTGTAGGGGCACCGCATGAAATGACTTCGAGGTACAGATGCATGCCGTCGGTGATAGTGGCACGCTCGGCATAAAGAATGAGGAGTGCACAGGCTTGTAGACAGACACTGAGCAGGAGGAAGTCTTGTGCCAACCCACGTCCTACGAGACAGGCACGGCTTTTTTGGGCCAGCACAGCTGCGCAGGATATGGACGGGCAGAGGAGTGGGGCTGCTAAGGATTCCCCGTGGAGCCCTAGGGCTAGCCCACCGGGACTTCCCGCAGCCAGCGCAAGCGCAGCCCCTCCGCAGCAGACGACATCTAGATTGAGGTCACTTGCGGTGGATCGGACGTCTTTAGGCGAAATGCCTCCCAGCACTGACACCGACTCTCGAAGAGACTCCAGGAGGTCTGGAAAGTGCTCGCGGAGGACAATTAGCGTGTCTGCACTCAGAGCATAGTGCACGCGGGATGGTTCAGAATTGATGTCCTGCAGAGTAACGGCAAGGCCAGACGGTGTCTCCAGGCGTCGGACATCAACACGAGGACCTCCAACAGGACACTGTCGGGCTGCTACAAGGAGCACAGGCTCTCCTGGTTGTACGACCCCCGTGGCACGTGCCACCGCGATGCAGCGATAAACGCTGTCTTCGTCCACGATGACGGGGCGCAGGTCAGCCTGTCGAATGTTCTCGACGGCGGAAACGGCTTCTGGTCGCGGCACCGGTTCGAACAGCAGGAAGCCCTCGAAGTTGAGATCGCTCTCCAAGGTCCGGGCAAGCAGGACCTCGTAGTCAGGATCGTCGGGGTGTAGGTCGACTTGTTTCCAGGCGACGGCCGAGAGCCCCAGACCGCGTTCGTGGAGAGACGCCGCGACTGGGTCCGTGTCTTGAGGAGGAGGATGGGTGTCGTGGTGACCTTGGCACAAGGAGAGCACGGCCGCTGGCCATCCCTTGACAAGGACCTCCAGATACCTGTCTGCGCGGAGGAGGACCGCGCTGACGACGCCATGTTGCGAATGTCGCTGAAGTACGTGAAGGTGCCGGCAGGCTTGCCGGTTTTGAAAGGCTTCCAGCCGCTGCCAAGCTGCCACGACTTGCTCTTGTTCCGTTCCGGGTCTCCTCTCTGAAAAGAGAAGGTTCTCTTCTAACCAGAATCGGCTCGTCACGTGCGCATTTGTCATAGGGCAACCGGTAAATGCTGGTTCACTGACTAACGTATTATCTCAAGAGATAGCCCACCTAAAAGCGAGAGCGAATTGGGTGAAAGTGAGGAGTGGGTTAGCTTTTGGAGTGCGATCAAGAAATCTTTTAAAAATGCTAATTTTGTATTCTGTGACTTGCCGAACCTGTTTTTACACTGAGGGGCAATGGAGCATAAACAACTGTTCTTCCCAGTCAGCCATATTCACTTGTCTCCCGTCGTAGCTTTCTAACCCCATTGGCCGACGTCATCATTGGCCAGGGCACTGAAATTACTAAAAGGAAACTATCGGTGTTTTTGAAAAATAAATAGCAAATCATGCGAAAAATAGGGGTGGGTTATCTTTTGGGGGCGGGTCAACTTTTGGGATATGGTAAGCGAAAGCTTGGTCGGTTGTTCCAAGATAGTGTTCGAAGCTAAAGGCCCGAGTTTGACAGCCTGCGGATGTTATG
This sequence comes from Ixodes scapularis, assembly GCF_016920785.2. Classification (NCBI taxonomy): domain Eukaryota; kingdom Metazoa; phylum Arthropoda; class Arachnida; order Ixodida; family Ixodidae; genus Ixodes; species Ixodes scapularis. The sequence continues at coordinate 72,328,763 of NW_024609836.1, forward strand.
GGTAGAAGGGTACCCAAAGCTGCAATCATAGCCATAGTTTCTGCATTGCCTATCATGCAGCTAGGGTACTTTGTACGTGGATATTCCTGAAGTAGAGCGGGCAGTACGAAATGGTGAATGCTGTGTTCGCCACTTAGGTCCTTACTTAAGCCTTATTTAGGTTGAGACGGGTCTCTGAGCCAGACTAGTGATTCCTGTGTGACGGGTTGTCCGTTTGAAATTTCCCCTGTGAGAAACAGGCGCCTGTTGCCAACTGCCCCGAGACGAACTGACTCTATCCTCTTTTCTCCCGCAGTAGTACGTAGTTGAAAGGATCCCACTTTTCAAGGGTAGAAATCAGGTTTGCGTGCCTCAACACTGATATGCCTTGAACGTGCAGCTAGCTGGTCCATTTATATATGAAAACCACTGAAGGAAAAAACTTGCGTTAATCAAGAATGCAGGCTAAAAAACATTTATACGAATCCATTAGCAGCCAAGCCTTTTTTTTTCAAATCGAAGTCACTTATATGATGACTGCGCCAGTCTACAGCCTGCTACAATTTACATTTCACTAAAACGTTTCGCGACTCTGCTGCCGAGTCGTGACGGTACGCTTGTGCAACACTTTCGATTACTGATTCGAATATTATGTAATATTCGATCCGACCTCTTCGTGTCGAACTCTGGCACCACATGAGCTTTGCAATATTTCCCATTGGTCGAGATCCGGTAGTTGTGATTCACTGCAGAGAAGCGACATCCGCGGTGTGGGCACCCTAATCCTGCGTACGTCGCTTAGCCGCAGCGCAGCCATGCATTTGGGGGAAGCGCTTCTTCAGAGACCGGTAGTGCATGCGTAAACAACAAACATTTAAAAACAATATTTTAAAAAGTGAATGTCGAAAATGTAGCGGTTACAAATCAACTTTGCAGTGAAATCTTACATTCAATGTTTTAGTATATCAAAAATTAAAAAAAAAAAAAAAAGTTCAGTTTTTTCACTCTCGTGAAGAAGGAAGACCAGCGGAGCTGTACTCGATACACTGCGTGCTTCTTCGTCGTCGTCGTCTGTTTTTCGCGCTGTTTTTGACGATGAATTCCCACCAACGCGCCCAACTATCCATTCTTCTATTACAGCTGAAAAGGTTGCCGCCATCTACGAGCGACGGCGGAAACCATACTGGTTGTGTGCTTGCCGCTGTCGCTTATAGATGGCGGTAGCTGTCCAGGTACGTTTGTGTCGACATGCACGGACACGATCCTGGGGAACCTAGCCCTTAACAGCTCCGCTGTAAAAAAAGAAAAAAAAATTAATTACTTGCGTTAATTTTTTTTTCCCGGGGCGTAAGAGGGGGTCACCTGAAAAGAGCTTAATTACGAACTGTGCTAATTAGTAGGCCAATTACCTAAAAGTTCATAAACTTTATGAGTGTTCATCTTGTGGGGCATAATATGGTTGGAGAATTGACGCAAGACCTATAATCGTCTAGCTATGTAACGTGAAACTTTTATTACAAAAAAAAAAAAAAAATAGTAGCGGCCGCTGCAGGACAAGAAATGTCATCCTTGCACACGGTTTCAAACCGAAACCAACCGGCGAAGCGCGCCTGTGATGTCGATCTGTCCGCTCTTGCGCCCCGCGAACATTTTTGCTGCTATGCTGAGCACATATAATAATCTAGAGGGAGAGGTCTCATGCATTCGGGCCGCTTCGGAACGGTGGGGCATAGACGCGGACGTCGGAGGTCCCTGTTGGTCTCCTGTAGGTCTCAAGTTTCGAACAGCGCCCTTGAGGGATGGTGAACCGAAATTTGGATTTTAAAAAAACAATGCTGGAGGTGTAGGCGGGACGCTACAATCCCTACAACACTACTAGTAAGGCGATATCTCAAATGGACAGCCGTATTTTTGGAAAACGAAGTCGAGATTGAACCAGGCCGACGAGGCGCGAGACGTCAGGATACCTTGTTTCCTCATCTCTTCGCTTCGCTCCCTCAAGGCCGCGAAGCGGAGAAGACACGAGGCCGTTCCCTCTCCTTCTCGGAGAAACGTGACGTCAACATTCCTGCCAAATGCGCCTCTTTTTTGAAAAATACGGTCATCCGTTCGAGATATCGCTGTATGAGTGATGTTTTGGTGTTTGTAGCATCCCGTTGCACGCTTTTGCCGCGTGTTTTGGGGAATCCAGATTTTGGTTCAGCATCCCTTTGGCGAGCAACATCGGACATTTTCAGGCCGCGTTTCCGCTCTGAGCGCAGCGAACGTGGCGTAGCGCAGAACGGGGGCCTTTCATTGGCCGGCAAGCAGAAACTCGATATCTGCGACCAATCAGTATCTATGTGCGCTACCATACGCCGCGTTTGCTATGCTTGACGTCAGAGCCAATGACAAAAGCGCCCAGTGCGCATACACTATTGGCCCTCCCTTTCCCCCCCAACCTCTCTCGCAACGCTTCTCTCTCTCTGCTTTTAGTGCGCGCGAATCATGGACATGCTGAGGGACGCTGACAGGTGGCTAGGACGCCGCTTCGCATCAGCATTAAATGGTCGCGTACCGCGGACGCTAGCGGAGGTGCCTTTTTTGTGGTCGCGTCTAGTGGACGCTACAACGCCCTCTGGCCGAGAGGGAGAGCACGAGACGCGGGCGCGCGTGGACGTCGGAACGCCAAGCCCTGGTTGGATTGATTAGTGGGTTTGAGCTAGCAGCATCTCCATTGCACTCGTCGAACGCGTCGGACACGGAGCGTCAATGGCCGGCGTTTGGCTTTCGCATTCGAACGCGTTCGACGAGCGCAGTGGAGAGTGGAGACAAAGGCAGATATAGCTTTAGGTCTACCCACTAATTATTGGAATCAGAGCTCGGCGTTCTGACGTCCTCTTGTTCTCTCGTCTCCTCCTCTCTGTCAGTTTCTCGCCGTATACCTTGTTCTTTTCTAGCTTACTTTGCAGGAAAACACCGGAAATAAAGTTGACAAGCGCTCGAGCAACTTCAACTCTTCGCAACAAAACGAACACGCCTTTGGCCTTTCGTCTGCTTTCTTTCTCCGCTCTTCTGTCGCTCTTTCTCATTCCTTCTCTCGGGACCGCCGATGTCAGCTCCCGTCTTTACCCGTCTGACTGCGCATGCGCAAGACGGAGGCACAGCAGTGCGGTACAGTGCCTACCCACACTGTACCGCAGCACCCTTTTCTACACCCTTTTTGCACGTTCCAGAAAGCAGCACCTTACCTCGTATTTATAAAGGGTGTAATAGGGGAACTGAAAGGGTGTGCCATGGGTGTTACTTGTCATCTCCGAAGCACCCTTTGTACACTAGGAAAGGGTGTTTAGCGCGAATGCGTTTTCCCACAAATCATGGCAACCATTCATATTACGTAAAACGATAAAGTCAAGCTCTCATCCGATGGAGAACTTTGCGATCGCATACCTATACCAGTCGGAGCGCCTGGCGACTCTCCCGGTAAAGAGTGAAGTTCGGATGGTGGAGGCGGGCATATGGCCAGAGTCTCGTTCAGTGTACCATGAGGTGTTCGTCGCCGCCGACGCCTCGGACAGGAGAGACAACCCAGGCGCTCCGCCAGCTCGTTCAGCAACCGAATCAGGGACCTGAGCAGAGCAGCCAGGGCCAAACTCACTGCCGTTCGGTTGATTCTCGAAGCTGACGACACTCGAACCTCCGGCAAGGGCGACAAGTAGCGGGGGTTATTCTGTGCACCTGGCCTGTGCGTGATGTTTTGCGGAGCAAGGACTGTGGTCTCCTCAGAGTGTTTTCTCTCGTTGAAGGAGTCAACCATTGAGGCAGCTCTGGCGTTGATGATTCGCAAAGGTTCCGCGATCGTCGTCCCGTCTCCGCCAGCATCGAGGCTCTTGGCATCGATGTTCCCGTCGTCTCGGTCGTGGACATGTGCACAATCCTCATGGATGTCTCGGCGGTCCATAGACTCGCGGTCGACATCGGCATCATCCCTATTCGTGGCGGCGGTTGTCCTCGGTAGTACGCAAGTCGCGACCACATCCTGCGGTGGACGTGCTCGTCTGAGGTCTTCGTCGAGCCTCCTGGTGCTCCAGAAGGGATTGACCAGCGGGCGCAGTCTCACCGGAGGTACGCGTTCTCCAGAAGAGTCTCCCAGTGCATACACCTCCTGATTTCCAACCAGCAACGCAGCTCCAGATTCCTCGAAGGCGGCCACCTCATGCGGATGACCCATCGCCTGCCCTCGTTCCTCTTCCACCCACAAGGACTGGCCCGCTACAGCCGCCCAGCGCAGCGGGTGACCGCGGGACAACCCCAGTGAATCTCGGAGGATTTCAGCTCCGAAGCCTCGACATCCGGCTGGTAGTAGTCCCGCCAGCTTCTCGGCCGGGCCGCAGAGGGCTCCTGTGGCATCGACGGCAACGGCCCTGGTGGAACCCCAACGCTGGGTGGATGCGACGACGTCGTAGCGACATGTGACGCCCGCGGAAGTCAGGGCAGATTTAAAGCAAGACTCGAGTAAGAAGGTCAGGAGTAGGCCTCTGGGTGGAAAGAGAAGAGCGTGGACGCTGAAGGCTCGAAGAAGGACTTCGTCCCAGGTAAAACGGTCCCTTCCGAGCCAGAAAAAGACGGACAGGAGGAAGGCCGCCCACGCGGCCGTCCATTGTGCAAGGACTCCTGTGCTATCCTGCTCGGGCTCCTGGGGAAAACAGATGAATCAATTGATGCTTAATTATTAATTGTTTCTCTCTAAACCCATAATTTACGTTTGATTGCGAAATCAGCTCGAAAAAACTATTTCAATTATATCGCTGACCGTAAGATGTGGCCATACGAATTAACATGACAGTTCTGACGTCACACTGTTTTGCTCTCCCACTCCTGCACTGCTACGAAGAAAAGAAAACATTTTGTTGCGAGAAAAATGGGATACAATATTGAGCACTTATGTCTGTTTTTGTGAACTTGTGAGAATCTCTTCTCTGTGCAAAGAAAATACTCAAATAACAGCAGGTTACAACAAACAAAAAATATGTTGCGGACGCTTTTAAAACGTCATAGAACCCTTCTGGATGGTGAAATGAACGACCCGCATGATGGCATAGTTTAATTTATCTTCAAACAATTTTATTTGACTGTCTTTACCTGAAGAGAGTTCTCACGCCTCATTCTCCGGCGTAGCAGCGAAGCCTGCAAGGTAGCCGCTCCCGTTCTCAGCGCCACGACCCTGATGACGTCCCCGCCACGCACCTTCAGCACAGTGGATCCGCAGAGCACCGTACTGGCCCGGTGCTTCGCTGCGCAAAACAGCTCTTGGCGCACGTCTTCGCCGTCACCGAGCTCCCACTTTGCGACCAGCGGGGGCAGGCTGATGTCTCCTTGTTCCACCAGACACGACCCAAAGACGATCACCGCATCGCAGGGTACCCTGTCTCCTAGACCTAGCAGGAACAAGTCTCCCGGAACCAAGGACTTTGGATCGAGTTCCTGAACGACTCCGTCGGAGGTGACCACGGTCACAACGGGAACGGCGTTGCGACTCTTGAAGGCCCTCAGCCACCGGCGGTCCAGTACTTTGTGGAGAAAGCGTCTCAGCCAGGAGACCAGAAGTACGAGGGCAGCGGCAGTCGCGCACATCCAGTAGCTTCGCAGGAACCACAGGGCGGCGCCTAAGAAGAGCCAGGTGGTCGTGGAGGTCGTCTGTTCGCTGTCCAAGGCGGCAGTGACGTCCAAGTTGCATGGTTCGTTGGAGCCGTGGATGTCCAGGAGTCGACGTCGAGACGAAGCGTCGAAACCCTGACTTTGGAGGAGCTGGTCGCAGCATAACAGGCCGTCGTCCAGACCACGGAGCGCCTGAACGAGGGGTCGTTTGAGAAAGGAATGAAAAAATTACACAAGCTTGGTCATGCTCACAGAGACAGGGGAGGAAAGAATCTGTTGAGCGCAAATTACCACCTCACAGAAATTGACGCCACGTGACTGGTAACGACATGGCCGCGTGACGTCAAATTCCCCGCTAAATTTAGCGGGGACATTAACGTCACGAGTCTTGAGGTCACATAACGTCACGTACCTTGGTTACGTGACGTCAATTTCTCCAATAAATTTAGCGGGAAAATTGACGGCTCTTCAAAAAATACTCTTCTTTGCTCCCAAAGGGCGTTTATGCGCACCTTTAAACGCAACCCTCCCCCCCCCCTTTCCACACAAACACACTCACACACACACACACACACGCACACGCACGCACGCACGCACGCACGCGCACACACACACACACACACACACACACACACACACACACACACACACACACACACACACACACACACACACACTTTAGTTGACAGTGCGGTGGAAGCTATGTGATCGTTGGAGCAATCAGACGCTGGACCATCGCGTTTTACACATTCGTTTCAATGTTGGCCTGACATTTAACGCATGCACTCCAACGGTATCTCCTAACCGCCCGAGTTGGAGTCCCAGATGACCAAGTGGGTCTTTTTACGGTAACGAGAGTCGTTTAGTTTTACAGAAAATTTGACTTTTTTTCTAAAGCTCTATTTTTTTTTTTATAGAATAAAAAAGTTCTTTCGCCTTTTTTTTTTAACGATAAGTGTGTTTGTATCTTAGATTAACTAGTCCGTTTCTTCATTTTTGTAGACTGCATCTATATCCTGTTATATCACATATTTTTACATTGCACGTGCACTCATTTTGCCGTTGCAGTTGTAAGGCTGATTTACGCGGCTTGTCATTGGGGACCTTTGGGTTAGTTGTCGTACAGTATAAATGTGACTCAGACGTCAATTAATTGAGCACATTGACGAGCGGCACAAGGAGGTAATTTTTCTTCTTTATTTACTTCACTTCCTTTCCGCTGATTTGTTCTGCGTGGGGGCAGAGATGCATGCGTGGTGCCTCACAGAGTTTCTGGGACTCTACATTCAACTTGACAGTTTAACCATTCAACGCAACACGAAGCAAGAAAAAAGGGCAGCGCCAGGAAATATCAGTCACGGTATCAACACTGTGATACCGCAACGAGTGTCAACAACGAAAATATATTCGATCGAAGAAGAGTCTGCCAGCACAGGAACGTTTCCACTCTTTAGAAGAAACGTCGACGAAAGTAAAAGCTTTCTCTTTGCGACGCAGACACTATCAAAACAAAATATCTCGCGGTATAAAAAAGAATGAGGTGATTAATATTAATAAATTGTAGTCGCACCCTGTGTGCCAACGTAACAAAGGAGACGACAGTATGAAATGCAATATCCGGTACCACATTGATCGAAAGTTCTGAACAAAATTGTTAGGTATTTCTAACAAATATGGCACATGCTTCCCAGTTAACTTTTTTATTCCTTTAGAAACAACGACGAATCATTCTAGCTTTAAAACAAAATTATTTTTTTTTATTTTTTTGAGGGGTGGGGGGGGGGGGGGGGGGGGGTGATATATGCTAGAAAATAATTAACCATGGGAACGAAGAACGCGAGCCGGGGAAAACGCAAAGCCGTAAAAAGCAAGAATGCACCAAAATGTCGGGAATAGTCCGAACCCATACTTTGTTTCGCCTTAGGTCCGAGCGCGGCCGATGTTATGAGCCGAAGGGTCAATCAAACAGCGTAAAAAGCGCAACGTCATGGCGTGCTCTCTGCGCTTGACTAGCCGGCGGAGGAGCAGTGCACAGAGAGACGGCGAATACCGGCTGGTCCTATCAACTGCAGAAAGCACGCCATGACGTTGTGCCTCTTTCGCTGTTTGATTGGCCCTTCGGCTCATAACATCGGCCGCGCTCGGACCTAAGCTGAAACAAAAAAGAACGATCCCGCATGTTCAGAAGCGCGCGCGGAAGATGCCTATCGGAGCTCTCCACTTGGCGATGAAACCCGCAGACGATGCACGTGACTCTGCCGAAACATATGTTTCGGCAGAGTCATTCGCTGAGCTGCCTCCGTAAGTTCCGGTGATTGGCTCTCCGAGGGTTGTGCGTGAAAGTAGACGCACAAACTTCTTTAGAGTGCTGCTGCACTGAGCCTTTACCCACGCCAACGCACACACACACTCGTCGTGCGTTTGCTATCAGCGGTTGAACCAATCGCGCACAGAGCAAACGGCCCCATTCGCCGTGCGGCTTGCTCTCGTCTACTGCGAGACACGCCCATTGAGACCATGGTTTACTTCCCCCTGTCTAAACCAACGCGCAATTAATTAAAAAAAGGATTAATTAAAGATTCGGTTCTCCTTTCCACCCGTCTGTTGCGCGCCTTTTCCTGGTGCACGCGCGGAAGTTTCCTTCATGGCTGTGCCAAGTTCCAACGCGGTACGCGAGAACAGCGCGCAAACCTCTCCTCTGTTCTTCACGTCAGTGGGAGGTGGAGCCAAGGAGGAAGCAGGCAGAGGAGAGGCGACGAAAACGGCTCGTGCCGTGATTTCACTCTGACGCTAACTCCATAGGAAAGTAAAAACATTACTGTTCGGAGGAAAAAAAAACTATTCCTGTTACAGGTAGACTGATTGAAAGGGTAACGTGTCACTGTTACCAGGGGCTCCGGAACCGGGGAGAGGGGGGGGGGGGGGGGGGGGGGGGGGGGGGGGGGCTCAGCAGCAGGAGCAGGAGGAAGCCAGTAGGTCACGTGTCATTGTAAGCTACGTGTGTCGCACGGACCAAGCTCTGATTAGACGCACTAAATACGATGGAAAACTACTCGATTTGATGAAAGGTCAGGGGATGTTCCAGCATTGAGGAAATGGATGGCAAAGGGGGACAAATGAATAAGCAGTAACGTGCAGGACGACTTAATTGAGATTATGGCCCACACGGTACGGCGGGAAATCGTTTGAGACGCGGTTTGTAGCCCGTTCTACGGCATAATAGCTGACGGAACAACTGATGTGACAGGTGAAGAGAAGTTTGCCATCTGCGTGCGTTGGGCTGACAGGGCATTCAACGCCCACGAAAACTATTTTAGGCCTGTACAATTAACGCGCCAGATCTATAGCAGGGCTGACACGATGTATACTTGGCCATCAAATATATGATTTTGCGCCTTAGTCTTGATTTCCACAACTTTCGTGGCCGCCGATTTGACGGGGCAACTAAGATGTCCGGCCGTTTTACAGGAGTACAGAAGAAATATTGGTAATTCTGAGCCGAGATCATTGTATGTACATTGTAGTATCGATTGCCTAGATATTGTTTTGCAGGAAATTAGTAAGAGCTGCGATTTCATCGGCAATGCTTCGAGTACCGATCTTTCCAAAGTCGTTCTTGAATCAAAGAAGTGCAAAACTGTTAATTCGTCGATTGTTCTTCCCTCAGAGGGGGATCCATCGGATGAGCCACAGTCAGTGCCGAACCCAGTCGAAAATTCTCATTAGATTCCAATTGGAATTTCCAATTGGTACCAGTTAGGTTTTCGGACAACCAATTGGTCACTGCATAATGGGAACCAACGGGAACCATTTGAAACCCATTAGGTTTCCAACTGGAAAATTTTTTCAAACTGGTGAGACCCATTGGCCAGTGTGCTTCCAATTGGAACCCATTAAAACCGGTTAGTTCCAATTAAAACCAGTTAGAATTCCAATTGGATCTAATGATAATTTTTAGCTGGGAATATAGCCTTCTGCCACTGTGCCCGACAAGGTGGACAGTCAGGGTCGATGAAAAGGTTCACTGAGAACTGCCAGGGTTCAAGAAACACTGAGTGAGATCCTTCAAGGAACAGGCTCGAAGGCAGACAACAGCACAGCCGTTTTGAAGGGATATCAAACACTCCTGGGAAAGTTTGAAACGTTGTTGGGAATAAATATCTCCTGAGGAACGAGCAAGGGTCCTCCAACGCTCAACGTTTCGTACTGCAGGTGTGAAAGAAGCTGCAGAGACTCTAGGCAATGTTCCGCCTGCGGTCTGAAACCGCGTTTCAGGAGTTGTGGGTCCGCACAAGCGCTGTTGCAACTCAGCCAGATTTGAAGGAGCCTCGCAGGGGAAGGCCTACAAAGCCGCCGAGGAGGTTTCAGATGTCCAGCACGTCTCTCCCGCCCGCGCTCGATCCCAAAGCAGCATTGTGCAAAAAATACTTTGAGGCGATCGATCGCAGTCTGAGCGAAATGCGGCTGTGCTTTCATCACCCTTGCATGGAGCAGCTTGTGAAATTAGAAGGCACGTTGGTTGACGCCACCAGTGGAAGACAATTCTCGGCTGACGACCTAAACGCGACATTAGGCGTGCACACAGCTGATTTTGATCTAAGCCGTCTCTCGGCGCAGTTCTTACTTTTCCTTCTATTTTGTCCAATGTCGAGTCTTTATCAATTGAGAGCACATCGAAGACCCTGGAGGCAAGATTTGAACTAGTTCATGAGATGTTAGACCAAGTCGTCAAAAGACATGCAACTTCTTTTTGTGTACCTGCATCTGTATAGCTTCGACAGAACGCTCATTCAACGCTTTACGCTGAATAAAACCTTATTTACGGAACCGTATGGCTCAGTAAAGGCTGACACGCCTTCTCATTTTGCATGTTCACAAGGAAAAGACCGCCACGTTCAGCTTAGAAGACGTGATCAAAGAATTTGTTACCAGGACTGCTGAGCGAACAGCCACTTTCGGTCTTTGATGGAGCATAAAATGTGATTCGCTGAAACTTCAGCTTGAGGTGTTTCATGCTTTTCTTTTGTGCGTGCGTGCACATTTTTTTAAAATTACCAGGTAAAGTGTGTACGTAATTACTGTTTATATAAGCCATTATAGAGCAATCAGTTCCAGTAGCCGTGAAGGCTAAATGTGCTACAGGGCAACAAGGTATTTTATGAATAATATGTGCGTAACATCTCATGAATTATTTTTACAGATAAAATATAGGAAGCATAATATTTTTTTTCCTTTTTCTTTTAACAAAAAGTATGCAATACAAAAATGCTGTCATTTCCAAAAGGTACCTTCATGTTTATGTTTTTCACGTTAATTATTTTTGCTTTTTTTTTTTTTTTTTTTTTTTGAGAAACAGCTAGGTTTTTACAGTAGTAAATATTCGTATGTTTGGTCGAACTTTTTGCCGCAAATCGAACGCTGAATCAGATTATAATTCAGAGCGATATTCGGGTAAATTAAATAAAACTGAAAGAATAAGCATAGGGACGGACAGAACAGCACTGCGTGACTAGACGTCGACAAAGCATTTCTAGTTTCTTCGGTAAAGTTACAAACGACTTTAACTTTTTTTTTTTTTCACAATGGTGAGCCAGTTGATGCCGCTTGATGATCCAGGATCAGTAAAAACTACCAGAAAAACCTTTCCGTCTTTCCACATCTCTCTCACTAAAAAAAAAAAAAAAAAAAAAAAAAAAAAAAAGAGCGTTTAGACGTGCACCTGTGATTCGCGTTTCCAGCTCGTTGCTCGCCCTCCCGCGGCGAAAATGGGAAGCGCTCTAGTGAGGGTCCCCCGATTCTCCTACTCAGCGGGCACGGCGGAACTGCGCGCGGTCATGGCTCGCCAAATGTCATTTCCGAACGCAAACAACACTCTTCACTGCCCAACGTAGTGCTGCAGCCGGTATGGGAATGCACCTTAGTAGGGGGGTCATTTGATCTTGAAGGGTTTTGGCGGCGACTTCGTAACTCTTGCCGATTGTCAAAAGTCGCGACTTTGATAGCAAAATATGCTTTACCGACAATTAATGTAATTTAGAAAGATTTCTTAAAATAACGAGAATGTTGTCATTGATTTTAGACTATTTTTATTTTATAAGTTGGCAATCAAAGATGCTGCATTTGGAACCAGTGATGATAACACACTTTTGATTGTCATACTACTTCGCGCGTTTTAAATTAGATAATAGGCAAAAAAAATATATTAGAGTTCGAAAAATTGCGTATTAAAATATCTGAATTTTAATATTAGTATTATTTTTAATACAAATCACGGCAATGTATGCCCAAATTAACGCCACGATCACAAAAATACGCCATTTAACCATAATAGTCTTTCCAGAAAGGTACCATTTTTTGTTTTTCTTTTTAGAATATGCAAAAGTCTGACATCTTTGTGAAGATGGATAAAGAGTCAAACACTGGATGCAAAATGAAGTCCTATGCGTCACGCGTTGCTATAAAAAAGACACTTCAGCTGTCTAACTCAGACTCGGTCTTTGGGTTGTAGTAGTGAGAACAATGCTTATTAATTTGTACGTTTTGTGGACATATTGTAAAAATTGGATTGATTCTGTTATTCTTGTGCTAGGAATAATGTTAAAGCAATTAATCACCTAAATACCCAAAACCCATTAAAAGGCCCGCAGTTCATTATTTCACATGACAATAATCTGAGCGAGAAAAGGCAGCGAGAACGCAAAATATCAGCACTGATGTTTTCAACAACTACAATATTCTATGTTACCTCTAAGGTGTGTGAAAGACCCTGTCTTTAAAGGGGCACTGAAATCTCTAAAATATTTGGAAGTACATTTTGTGACATACATGTAGGCAGGTTACATGTATGTCACAAAATAAAGTTTCCGCGAACAACTTCTTTATCTAAATAATTTCGACGTGAGACACTGAAGGAATTCGAAATTAAGACCTTGTATCTAGAAATTAAATCCAAAGTAGAGGTTGTGTTGTTTGTTGTGTGTTGTCCCGTCCCCTGTCTTTACGTATATAACTTTTTCTAAACCTACAGTAGAGGTTAGTTTCGTTTTCGCTCCAGAATTAAAATGTGCCTCCTGGATTAAGTATTACGTTAAACACCGTTTTTGTTTTCAGAATAAAGAGATGACCTGCACTCATAACACCCCTTGCTTCCTCGTATTACCAGAAATAATTTGTGTCGCTCAGTGAAGCCAGAACACTAGACAGCCTCAGCAGCGGCACGCATCTCGGACCGAGCTCACTATAACCGCCATTTTGGAAAACGAGTGACGCCCCCTATAGTTAGTTGGAGTCGCGATAACGAATTATGGTCCGAGTTTACAGTCAGTCGATCATAACTTGGAATTTGTTCGGTGAGGATAGATGACTTATAATTCCAATCGGCTGTTGCGATCTAGCTCGACACGATTTCCTTCAGATCGGACAGGTTAGCCAGTGGCGTAGTCAGGAATTTTTTTCGGGGGAAGGGGGGGGGGGGGGGGGGGGGGGGGTTAAAGCTCTATGTACCCCCCCCCCCCCCCTCTGGCTACGCCCCTGTGCGCTGGTGTACTGCAGTGATGTGACAAGCGTGGGGTAGGCATCACGCGTTTGCGTGCCTTGCTTTGCCAGAGTGCACCCTCGTGCTAAGGGGAAAGCATTCCTCCAGAGCGGGAAACGCTTTCTGAAGAACACTTCGGCTTGTATGTCTCAGAAATCGGCGGATGTTGATCGGACACCCGCTCCTTCCTGTTGACGACGCCCAATTTCGAGAATGCCCGCTCAACATTTGTGCTGGACGCGGGAAGCCCCAAAACGTCCAACGAGGCCTGGGAGAGTACTGGCCAGCTGTGGCTGGCCTCTCGGGCCACTGGTAGTGATCTTCAAGCTCGGCGGCCCAGAAGGACCACTAACCTTGAAGAACAGTAGAACCAAGCTACTAGGGAGTTTTAGTAGACCGTGTTCCCTCTCCGCTGGCCCTCCGCAACGAAGAAACCGCCACTGCGCCTGCGCGCCGATGGCCTTGGCTGTAGAGTTCCGGGTAGCGGAGGGGCTTAGCGGAGCGGGAAACACGGTCTACTAAAACTCGCTACTGTCCTCCAAGAGCCCAAGACCACGTAGGTCACAAAAGGAGGACAGGCAAAGTGCATGATCCCGAGTAAGATAATGTGTTTGATGGAAGCTTGCGTAAAACTTTTTCAATAATATATAAAAAAAAACAAAAAAACTGCGCTTGTTCGAAAATATGAAGGAAAAAAAAAACGGTGTTTTTCGCTTTTAACCGATCTTGTATTTTCTACACCGGCGGATATTTATCGGTGTTTTTCGGTTAAAACCGGAAAGTATACAGCCTGCTGCAATATCCTGCCAGTATTTTTTTTTCTAATTCAAGATTTAGTAAGGATACTTCAGTGAGCATATCTATGTTAACTCCCGTAAGTTAATTCCTTATGCGAAACTCTTTTAATCACTTTTATATATGTGGCAGTAAATCAGAACTATATTAACAGGTGCAATGACTGGAAGCTTGGGAAAAACCTTAACGAGTTCGGCAGGATTGTTTTTAAGAAAATGCATAATAGTTGGCATGCCAATTTTTGTGATGAGCTACTATATATATAAAATGTAATTGACGTTCATAGTCAAATGACAAAAGCTTCGTTTTTCTAAAAAGTCTGAATGAAGAATTGCTGTTTTATTACAACCTCGAGAACTTGAAGGAAACAGCAACGACATTTCAAAACGTCGTTGCTATTTGAAAGAGTGTAGTGGTCCGTGTACGTATTTAATAATTTTATTCTTTCGTTTGTAAGCATTCACAGCGCGCTCGAATTAACTAGTATAAATTGAGGTGCTCAAAATTATTGTATTCTAACATTATTTCAATTGGAGATTCCATACATAAAATAACCATTCACAGCACTTCGTACTGTCCTTCATCAGACATCTCGTGGTTACCGTTTCTGGCGCTTCTACACGCAACTAAACAGCTAGTTTCTGTGCCTGAGGTAATCGCTTCTGGTGTGCAATCGATGCTAACAAAATGCTGCACAAAGGTACAGTGTTCTAGAAGGCAACGTAGACATTGCCTTTTACTTGTTTTACATGAATCTTAACATAATATTTGCAATGGTATGAATATCAATGAGGTGTGTGTTTGCGCTCCAGAAGTTATTTTTGCTACTCCAAAATTGATTTTCGCTGCTCCAAGAGCTGCTCCAAAGTGACTCGGACCAATCACATCACTGCAAATGCCCCTGGTTCTGGTTAAGGGCGGTATTTCAAATTCAAGAAAACACACAAAATGTCGGAACGACTCAGATGTTTCGAGCGAATGCTCTTTCTCAAGCGACGGAACTCGGGAAGCAAAGATATGGCCAACAACAAGTGGGTGACATGGAGAAGAAACTAAACTAATAAACAAATTTGTAAAAAAAAAAAAAAAAGAGAGAAAGGGGGGGGGGGGGGAGGCTGGTAGAGCGGGGGAATAGAGCCTGTAGACGAGACCCCCAAAGCACAGCTGGGAGTTGGACGGTCCAAATTAGAGGGGAACGTATAGTCAAAAAAAAAAAAGACGAGGTTTTAAAAAGCCACGGGCGTTTGGACGACAATCGGATGGATCTCCGCGAAAAGCATGCGCTCCCTCGGTCGGACGAAAAGAAACAAACAATTTAAAGACGACGCGCTTTGTTCGATCTCCACAAGCTGTGGACGATACCCCATACAGCGGTATACGACACCATTGTCCCTATCCCGGCAGTTGGCAGGAGCAGCTTGACCAAGCAGAGACCCAGAAACTTTATCTGTATCTTTATTTTGTCGCTCTTTGGTATTTTTTTTATTTTTTTTGTTGCGGAGGGACTTTTACAGCAGTTTCCTGCGGTACCCTCTCTCACGAGTTGTGAGACGATTTGGTGGTCGTGTTTGGAATTCGGAGCGCAATGTCGTCAATGTGTTTTGACGAGCGGAGTCCTGTTGGACTGCCCTTCATTTTTAGTTCGCGGACAAACCGCAACACGGCGCTCGAAAAAGGCAAGGTCCCTCGAAAAAGGGACCTTACCCCATCGCGGTGCTCTGCTCCGCAGAGCACCGCGAAGGGGCTCCTAGGGCGGCCATGTTGGATCCAAGGCCGCACTGCGGGAAGCAACCGTCGCTTCTGCAAGAGCCCGGATGCGCGAGCTACGCGATCGTCCTCCGTGTTGTCTTCTTCCCAGACTTTGAAAACATGTATTAAAACATCGCTCGTGTTCATAAAGCAACGCGATTATATCGTATCCAGTGGCTACACATAATTTGGAATGGTCAAGGAACCTTCCAGTTCGTTCTATTGTAGTGTAGGATGAATGTTTCGCAAACGCAAAGCGAGAAACATGCTCTGCCCGAAACTCGACGCCTTCAAGGTCGCTTTCCCGCACGAAAATCGGATCCAGCTCGGTGACCGCTTCTCCGCCAATGCGGAGTTGGCGGCGAAAGAAAAAGGAACGGGATACTCTCGCTCTGCAAGCCTTTTCCACAAGGGCGCCGCCATCTTGAAATGTCGTGACTTCCAGTATGGGCGAAAGCATTACTTTGCCGTCACCACGCCAATAGAAGACATTTAGGATATAAGCCTAACCGCCACACATTGTCGTTTTGACTCCCCTCTATTTTTAGAGCGCAGCTCTTAGGGGCCCGTTTCCAGCCTGAGCGGCGTCGGCGTCGGCGTCGCCGTCGGCGTAACCGGGGGGGGGGGGGGGGGGTCACGTGACTCCCCCAAGGTCACGTGACCCCCACCTCGAGATCACGTGACTCCCCCCGAGGTCACGTGACCCCCCTCCGAGGTCACGTGACCCGCCCACCGAGGTCACGTGACCCCCCCCCCCCCCCCCCCGAGGTCACGTCACTCCCCCGAGGTCACGTGACCCCCCTCCGAGGTCGCGTGACCCCCCCCCCCCTCCCCCGAGGTCACGTGACCCCCCGGGGTCACGTGACTACCGGCAGGTGACGTGACCCCCTCAGTACCCTTCCCTACTCCTCCTCAAGAGCTGCGCTCCAATTCGGCGTTACAGGGATTTGTAAACGGCTTTCATTTTTTACTAGTTACAGGTTGAAACGTTTTACTATTTCGTCGTCGCCCATACTGGAAGTGACGACAATTCAAGATGGCGGCGCTCCTGTGGAAATTGTCTATACAGTTACTCTAGAGAAAGGCAGAGCCATGAGAAAGGGTGAAAAAAGTCCATTTCGTCTGCTTCATGCGCAAGGGTAGCGGTGACGTCAGAACGCCGAACTCTGATTAGAAAGATAGTGGGTTTGAGGTCGACCCCCTATCCTTCCAGTCAGAGTACGTAGTTCCGAAGTCACCGCAACCGCAGTGCAGGAAGCAGACGACCTTGCGCTCCGCATGGTTTTGCGCCGAAACCTGAAAAGTAACCCTGTTACAGTTACAAGTTATTTCTACTAAGCAGTAACGCATTACTGTTCACAAGTTACTGAACAAAAAGTGTCTAGTTACCGCCGGTAACGCATTACTAGTATAGTTACTGCTAGGATCACTGGATACGCTAGTTACTGGCCAAGACTGCATCTTGGCGTCGCCGCGCCCTAGCATGGCGCTCGTTGCGAGACCGGTGAGGCGCCCTCGAGCGTCACGGACGCGACATAGGCGGCGCTGCGGTCACCTTCAGACAGTGGCGTACCAACTTGTTTTTGAGTGGGGGGGCAAGACAACCCCCGCTCCCCCTCCCCTCCCCTCCCCCCCCCCCCCCCCCCTCCGGTCGCAAATTTCTACTATTTTACTAGTGATGGGCCGAACTTTTGCCGAATCGAAAGTTCGGCGCCGATTCGGCGGAGCCGAACTTTTGCCGAACTTTTCTATAGATTTGGCAAATATTCGACAAAGATTTGGTAAAAGGTTTACGTTTTTTTGTTTGTTTTTCTTCTTAACTTAAAAGCAACTAGTAGTGCCTATTGACACAGTTATTACTAAATAAGGTGATATTCTGCAAGATAATTGTATCGGTGTCGCTTTTGTGTGTTTACTTTTGCATTTTTAGTGTCTGCTTCCAGAAAGTGGCGTGACAACGAGGTTGGGTAGCAGCCGCCGCAGTCATGAATCACGCTACGAGAGTTTTGATTTTAAGACTTCATCAGCGCAGGCCTGGATGTGTGTTTACATTTTTAAAATAAAAGCAATCACTACGTTCTTACTTTCTCTGGAAGTCGCCGTTTCGTGCGCGAATACGATTGCAACGGTTGCTGAGCCTTCACCTGAAGAGATAGCAATATTGTAAATATGCATGTTTTTCGATCTGAGCCACTTGACGTCAGCTTGGCAAGAAAGTGCGCGTTCCATATTCGCAACGTGCCGTTTTTAGCCTTTCAAATTCCGGTTTCTGGTGTTAGGACACACACGGACGTTCAAGAAGATGGGGAGAGTTAGGAATATCGGATATCCAACGTCGAGCATGAAAGTTCTGTGTTTAGTTTTATGCAGATACATGAAAATCGCGAAATAATGCGAACTAAAACGCAATATTATTCTGTTTTGGCACAAACTACCTGTAAGCCGAAGATAGGACTTTTATAATAAAAATAATAATTTTATTTGCACATACTGGGAGGGGCCCATGTGGTGGTGTGCGGGGCTAGGCAGATAGCTGAAAACCCTTACTCAGAGCGCCTGCCAGCCCGCCACCACATGTGAAAAAACAAACAGACAAATAAATGTACAGAATATACGCACTACAGAAAGTGCGTAAAAAGAAAAAAGAAGGGGGAAAACATGTATCCCATTATGACGAGGATGCCAGCTGCATCCCATACATTCTGGCTAGGGCTGGGCGTCGATTAAAACGTTTAACCCGATTAATCGCGACCTTTCAATGGATTAATTAATCAACTAATCGGCCTCGTTCATTCTCATACAAAGTATATAAAAAAAGAAAATTGGTTTTTGATTTTGTTGAATTTGTGACAAACGGCGGAATATACCATCTGGATTTCGAATCGGCCTCCATGTGTAATTCAGAACAGTTCAAAGACACTCACGCTCACAGGTCATTACTTTATCTGCACGAGGAAAATAGGTTCGTTGATATTCTCCGGCAAGAGCGACCTTCCTTGATTGCTCACAATTGCCTCCGCTGCGCTAAACAGACACTCAAACGGCGTTGAACTAGACGGGACACGTGTAAGCTAATCCAATTGTCTGAGGTTACTAATCTCGCCCCTACAGCTTACTTTAGGCTAAAATTTAGCCCTAAGTTGGCTCTTCATACAGATGTACTCGTCCTCTCTGCGTGGTGATAGCGCTGACTTTCAACCGTTTTAGTTTCGTCAAAATTTTACCGATTAACCGGTTAAAAATTAATCACGATTAAATCATTAGTAGATTAATCGATAGATTACTGGATCGACTTCCCAGCCCTAATTCTGGCAAGCTTCGTGACTCTCCCGTTTGACGGCAGTGGGCTGCGGGCACTGAGCGTAATTGTCCAGTTGTCAGTCAATGCTTCAACTATCTCGTTTCATGAATGGAAAGATCAAATGAAAATCACGTTATCCAGAATGCACCGCCCGTCACTTTCGCAGTGAGCCGCGTAAATTACTCGTCGACTTGTGTTCTTGAGGCAGAAAATATTGAAGACAACCACACTCGCAAAAGCTCACGAACGCCCAGTTACCGTGCCACTCCAGACCTCGCCGTAACCGCTGGTTGTACTAAAGCGATGGTAACCGCGCAACTGCGCGGCGTCCATTTGCGATCCATGGCCCCGTCGCGTTCGTGCGCGTGCGCAGACATTTGCCGAATTTTTATCGAATCTTTGTCGAACTTGCCTTCTAAATTTCGGCATGTGCGGAAATTTGCCGCATCTGAAGTTCGGCAGATTCGGTCCATCACTAACTTTTACGGCGCAGGTGATAGGCCCTCTAGCACCGACGCTCACGCCGGATTGGCCGTTCGGCAACGTGCGGAAACTTAAATATCGAATTCGGACGGCGCGTATATCACTCAACGAGCGTTAACCCCCTCCCCCCTTATACCCCCGTACACGCCGCTTTGCAGCCGGCAACCCAAGCCCCACTATCCCCCATTCACATCAGTAAAGAGAGTCCCATACAATTTAGTTCAGCGCGTCCACAACATTCGTTTTTCTTTCAGCGCTAATTGTAAAAAAAAAATAATAATGTAAATATCGCCAAATGCCTCCACAATACAAAATGTTCGACGAAAACAAAAAAAAAAAAAAATAGAAGTCCAAAGCGTAGATAGAACCGTGGTCTGCTACGTATGAGGTAGACATCTTACAACTAAGTTACGCTACCGCTTCGGAAACTCGCATTGTAACCACTGCATATGTTGACGGCGGCAGCGCCTATCTCCACAAACCTGCCAATCCGGCGTGAGCGCCGTTGCTAGTGTTTGTATCGCCTGCCAGTGTTTCGCCTGCCAATCCTCGGGTTTCCATCGCCTGCCAGTCCTCGGGCGCCGCCGGCCAGTGTTTGCCCTGCCCAGTGGCGGCTGTTTCAGGGGGGCAAAACACATGCCTTGCCCCCCCGCTCTGAAAACTGGGGGGGCAAGTGCCCCCCTTGCCCCCCCCGGTTGGTACGCCCATGCCTTCAGACTAGAGTAACTGTATATGCTCCCCTATACAGTTACTCTACTTCAGACGTGTTTCGTGTACTCTCGTCCCCAGCCACCTTATAAAAGGCGCATCCGGTATGAGCGACGAAAAAATTATAAAACGTTTCGACCTGCAAGCAGTAAAAAATAAAAAAAAAAAATAAAAAATAGGGGGAGGCAAGACGAGAATGTGTGACGGTTACGCTAGTGCCACTAAATAAGCTATACGCTTCAGAGTAACGCGAGTAACGACACTTGTCCATATTGTGGCTTAAAATCATTGTTGCCAGTTGTCTGAAGCTTTATATGAAATCACAGGAAACGCTTTTCCGCCCTCCAGAAATGTTTAAGCGACGGAGCGAAGCAATATTACATGAGCTTCCCAACACCGAATTTAATGCTGAAGAAGTCACACTTTTGAATCATGACGATCGGCAGTTGCGTCTCTCTGCACAAGCCCCAAAATGGCGGCGCCCACAACAATGTCGGGGAACAGAGTGCCGATGCTCTAAGCGCAGCTCATTTGTGGCTTTAGGTTACGCATGTATCCTAAATGTATTCTATTGGCGTGGCGACGGCAAAGCGATGTTTTCGCCCATATTGGAAGTGGCGAAATTCAAGATGGCGGCCCCCTTGTGAAAAAAGATCCGTAGCTCGGAACCTTTCACGTGACCTTGCGGTTGAGCGGCGCTTCGCGGGCAGCGTGAGGTCACGTGGCACGCATGAAGCGCTACATTGGCTAACGCAGCTCGTAAGAGGCCCCAACGAATCGAGAGGTCCATCGAGTCAAGAGATCCATAGGCACAACGAGTCAAAAGGTATTTTAACGATCTCTTGACTCCTTGAACATGTTGACTCGGAATAATCCTCCCCAGAATGTCCACGACGGTCCCCCTTGTAAAGCGAGTTTCAGGAAGTCCAGAAAGGTTGTTTTTCTAGAACGGTTTTGTTCTTATGGACGTAAATTTCGCGGGTCATCTTACTCAAATAATACCTTTTTTTTTTTTTTTTGCTGTTTTGCGAACTTCGAAGGCTTGTTTCAAAACGCATAAAGACAGTGCTGACGTGGTTAATTAAAGTTTAACCGTGCCTGGTCTAGATTCCATGTTACTGTACACCTGGGTATATTTTTTTACAGCCCAGTTTGTTCTGGTTACACTTTCATTTATCTCAGCGAAAGGTGCAGCACCGCTGGTGGGGGGCGACACAGACGAGGATCTCAGGAGCATTATGTTTTCATTTAAGATCGACATGATGATTTTATTCAGTTTTCGCTATCGAGTAGACCGGCCAGGCAGGTCTACTCAATAGCGATGAGAGCAATCTCTCTACCACTTGTCTCATGGAGCCAACCGTGTTTCGTATGAGAGCGAAGAAGATATGCCACCTATTCGTACGTGCTGAGAAAAGCGCGATGGGCTACAAAGGTATCATTGTCGTTCTCGAGAACTGAGCTCTTTAAAGTTGGAAGCTTGGAACCCGGTGGGCGCTACGAGCCGTCGCAACCAATCAGATACAGTGCCACGTGACCTTTCTCGTGGGGCGCGAAGTCGCGTATTCGCGGTGGGAAGCTCGCTAGGGGCGCTTCTGTTTTCCTCACTATGGGTAGTGCACATGCTACCCACGTGGTTTTGTTTTAATTTTCATAGTACATAGAAGCTTGCCATTGCACGTGCTTGCACCAGCAGAGGAAGTTGATGTATCCTCACTCTGGGTTTGAAAAATATTCACCAGGCGGCGATACCAAAACCTCCTTCCGCGAATACGTTTACGGTTTTGACTTGGCTGAGCTGGCTCGCAGGGTCTGCCGTGGTTTATGGTAAAGTAGGAGAGAGCATGGCGCGTCGCCATCTTTGTCTGCTAGGCTGTGGAACGTGGTGGCTAAGCATTTTTAGCCCGGGTGGTAAGCTTTAAAAAGGCGCGTAGCCGCCCTAGGCGACCGAGTAGCTTACGGCAAAGACGTCCTTGCGATCGTCCCAGGCGTACGTGACCCCCCGGTAGCAGAAGGACACCAGAAAGCCCCCAAAGTCGGACGTCGACGACGACGACAGCGACCTCACGTTCACAGGTTGCGCGTCGACCCAACGCCCGCGTTCATCGTGCAGCGTCACCATCGTGGCGCGCCGCAGAGGACACGGCGTGAGCAGCAGCCTGAGCCGCCAGGAAGGCTTGAGCCTGTTCAGCAGCAACCACCCGCAGCCCAAGGACAGGCAGCACAAGGTGCCATAGAGACAATGACGTAGCCGTCGCGGTTGCCAGCCGCGCAGAAGAAGGACCTGGCCGCCCCAGTCGGCGTCTTCGAGTCTCTGTTCAACGGATTCTTGGCGGTTCCTAGGCGAACCGCAAAAATCGGAGCAGGCGTGGGCCTGCCCAGATCGTTCAGAGGTCTTCCCGTTGCTAGAGGCAGGTCCGGACATGTCCGGAAGAGGGGGGAGGGGGGGGGGGGGGGGAGGGATAGGGGATAGGCGCCGAAGGCTCAGCTGATGCCGATACAGCTGTTGTGTCGTTTTTGTTGCTGCTTCGCTCAAGAGGTTTCTTTCTCTTTCTTCGGAGAGCGTTTCCTTGCCGATCGTGTGGCTGGCCTTTGTGGGTTTTCGTCTCCGCGCACAGAGGGAATCGGAAACGCGCGCTCCGTTCTCGTGTTTCCTTTTTGCATCGATTTGTTTCGTTCTTTTTTTATATTTTCGCTCTCTCGTTGTTGTCGAGACACGTCGGCGCTTGCTGCTACCAGGCTGCTACGGGACCCGAAACAGGTGCTTGTCCAAAGCTGGTGTGTGTATGGGGGGTGGGTGCCTTTGGAAGAAAAACAAAAATACTCTGGGAAAGAGGGAGGTGTGCGTGTTTGAGGGGGAGGGGAAGGGGGAGGGAGGGAGTAAAAACTACAAATAAAAGGAAATAGGGTGAGTAGGTTTGACAGAAAGGGCAGCACAACACGCGTTTCTCCCCCCTCCCCGTGGAAAAGAGAAAAATAAAAGAAAGAAAAGATTGGACAAAGGAAATGGCGATTGACCTAGAAAGTCGATGGCGCATGTTTAGTGCGCGGGGGCAGTCGAAAGTTTGACCGATTGACAGATCGGTCGATTCGAGGCATCTGCGTGTGAAATAGTGTTTGGTATTTACATAAGGGCCTGACTTTCATCAATTAAACGCTGCAGCAACGTCTATTATTTCATCGCAAAAAAAAACGATTTTTTTTTTTTTTGCGTTTAATGTAAGCAAGAAGGAAGTGTCTGCAAGGCTCTATTATCGTCGTCCCATCGGTCGGTAAAAGCGATGTTCTTTTCAACTTTTGCACACAAAAAAAGTGTTTTTATTTGTTTGTTTGTTTTAAAAGGGGGAGGGCGATATTTTCTTGTTTCTAAATTTGCCGGTCTGCTGGACGGTACGCATTGTGTAATGGCATTGTGTGTTTGTGTGTGTTTGTGTTGTGTGTGTGTGTGTGTGTGTGTGTGTGTGTGTGTGTGTGTGTGTGTGTGTGTGTGTGTGTGTGTTTGTGTGTGTTTTAAGCAAGGCAATGAAAGGTATCAGTCAAAATTATCGTGATTAAAATGGTCCCATGTGCGAGCCTGGACAAAATGACACAAACTCCTGTCTTTGACGTCCGTTCACGGTGGTGGCGCTTTTCTGGCGTTTCACGCGCGCATTGTGGACAGCGGGCACGCGTCTGCACCAAATTTAGGTTTGAGCGTGGAGCAGCAAGTATCAAGAGTGCGAACTCCGCGCGCTTTGAGCGGGCATTTCAACGCGTTCGCCGAATGCGTCCGCGTTGATGTTCGAAGGCGTTCGAACAGCGAGTAGAGTCTGCCCACTCAACTAATCGTTCCAACCAAAGCTCGTCGCTCTCTTTTCCTCCTCTCCCACGGTTTCTACACGCACAGTCGCTGGCAGACGACGATAACGACGGGGCGTCTTTGTCGGGTGCCCGGCATCCAGCACGCGCTTGTTGCACTCCGGTGCATCGGCCGCGCGTGCACGCTCGGAGAGATGCCGAAGTGCTACCGACGGGGAAGCTCGCGCTGGAGAAACCATGACGGAAGGCCAACCATAAGCGTCGCTTATGGTCGGCCTTCCGCCATTGGTTCAACGTGCTCAATCACGGTGACAGTACGATGAATTCTACTATAATGGAGCTAAGAGGAACATTGGACTGGCAACTTTAACGGTGTTGGTTTAGCGACGGGACGACTCCGAGCTTCCACCGTGCTTTGGTGAAAATTGTAGTTGGCCAGGTGGAAGACAGCGCGTTTGTCCGCAGCAGGTGTGGGCGCTGCTCGTGCGCAGAAACCAGACTACCGTGAAGCGTGTGAGCGTGCGCAGTGCTGTGACGTCACAGTCAGGCGTACGTTTCGTTGGTACGTAGGTCGGTTGGATGGATGGATGGTAATGGCTATACCCTTGGTAACGGGCGGCAGATTGCGCCACCTAGCACAACAGGTGCGTCAATGACAGGGCACGAGAGCACGCGCTGTCAGTAAGGAATTCCCCCTCGGGCAATTTGCCTATTCATTGTGATAGATGCCCTTGTGCCCCTAAACTTGGAAAAAAAATATATATATATATATATAAAACTGGGGAAGTTAAGAAACAAGATTTCGAGAGAATTGTACGAGTCATTCAATATCAGAATCCAAGGGGGTGATGGATGCATAAGTGCCCCGACAGTTCATTTAACGGATTAAGATTTTCAATTCCTGCTTGAAAAGCCCGATGGGGCGTACGAATAGTTTGTGTTGATTCAATAAACGTTCAGTTGAAAGTAGCGCTTATGCTGTGTCTCTTACTTACTTTACGGCCTTGTCTTGCGGCGCTTTTGTCAAAAGGAACGTCACGCAGTTGAGTTGGTGGATACGACGGAAGAGAACGAACGCATCACGCGCAAAGAAATAATTTGGTCATATTACGGCATCTGTCGCCAATAGACCTATTGCTATATTACCCAAGCATCAAGGAGAATACAGGGATTGGTGTTCCACGCGCCGCACGTGCTGGCCTCAGCAGTAGTAACTTTTCTAAAGCAAATACCTAAAACAAAAGGCATCTTGCACGCGCGTTCGTCAGCGCTTTATTTTGGTTATTTACTTCGAATCTTTCATACGGGGAAGGCGTGCGCGTGTAGCGCGTAGAACACCCATCCCTGCATTCTCCTTGATGCTTGGGTAATATTGCAAATGGTCTATAGGACACGGCTCCCTAAAAACAAGAAAACGGGGGGAGAACGTGTTTGTATTCTCGTGTTCCCAAGTGATCTATCGATACTCTGTTTCACCTTGTGTTGTACCGCAGGAAAGGCTACAAGCGCGAGCTCCTTGCTCTGGGGCACATCTCGGCGGCACAAGCTCTCGTGCACCAAGGGCAGCTGCCAACGCTATGAGCTCGCGCTTCTAGCCTTCGCTGCGGTACAACATAAGGTGAAACAGAGTATAGGAGAGCACGTGATCAACACGGCCACACCGGTTCTCCTGTGTTTGAGCGACGTGCGTGTGCGCCGTTTAAGCACGTGCATTGGGTCGTCGCCGCTGCGCCCTGCAGCCAAAAGTACACACACAGAAGCGGCGCTGGTCTTCTTCTGAGCTTGTTTGTAAACACGGGGCTTCTCGCGCGCTGCCATTATCGCGATAAGCGAGCCACAGAAGCCGCTCTCTCGAAGGACAAATAAGACAGTGGGGATGCGAGGGAGGGCCGGACCCCTATCCTCAAGGTCACCGGTTTTAAAATGCTCCGTGGGTCGTGCGTTGCGACGCTGTAATTTACAACGAAGGGATGACTAGCTGGTATACGTTTGTTCGGGAAGAGTTCGAGAGAAAAAACTCGTATCGATCAGGAGTTGAAATGAAAACGAACTCATCTCTGTGACGTCACGGCGCGGTGGTGGCGCGTCGGTCGCACTTCCGGTCTGGGGCTGTGGGCAGAAGTCCCCATGCCAGACGTGTGTTCCTGCGTTGTTTTGAAAGGAACCAGACAAAAACCTGCCTTCTCGTCAAAACGCCGGGACTGGGTCCGTACCAAAACAGTCGAGAAAGGTTTGGTGGTCAGTTTTTACGTGCTCGGTTCGTCCGAGAATCTGGATATGTGCCGTAAAAAGAGAAAAGCAGACGCCGTCGGATAACGATTGCATAGGCGGGAAGCACTTTGGGTGAAATTCACGGATACTTGTGGTCATCAGATTTATTTGTTTTGTTTCAACATGAACGCCAGAAAACCGTCAAGTTGTACGGACCACCTGCGGACTACGTTCAGTGCGTCTTCAAGTTCAAACGGCCGCCCGATCGTTCGAACTGTCGTCTGCTCTTTCAAACGTTTATGCTTGTCGTCTGCTCTCTTAGACGACGCCGGCCCGTAGACCAAATATTGGCCCGGCACTTGCTATAAGAAGTAAGTGCAGGCCTAAAAAGACTTAAGTTTGAAGGTTGGTAAGCAGGCTCGATGTAAACAGTAAGTACAAGGAGATGTTGATCATTGTTACCAGTGACCATCGTCTCTTGCTATGCCTAATTGACTTGGTTCAATTCTGCTTGCGATTTTCAGAATCGAAGTCGACCATCTCAGCTACGGTTTACGCTTTTGCAGTCCGAGCGACGTCGCTACTGAAAATTGCGAGCGAAATCTCATCATGTGAATCAGGCTTTAGCGTGCGTTCTGCGGCGTCCACGCGGAATGAATCGCCGCATGTCACATTATTCCCGCGAAGTTTTGCGGTGTAACGAGACTCGTTAATTTCGCTGACGCTGCTCAAGCAGTCAGACATCGTTAGGAGAACGTAGAATCAACAGTTCCAACGCGAAAAAGAGCGCGGGGACTCACACCGGGCAGACAACATCGCATTTCAATGGTTTGTTTATGGGCGACGGCGAGCTTTTTGCCCACACCCCCATCGCGCATGCGCGGCGCCGGTGGCGTCCGCTAGGGGCGCTCCGGTTTGTTTGTAAACATGAGTTGGTGTATATGGTTCAATATTCCTTCTTTTTCTTTTAATTAAGGTGAAAAAAAAAAGTTCTACTAACAGTTATTTGATATCTCTGAGTAACTCGTAGCTTGTTTCTAACTGTGTCTGATTATTACGCAAGTTTCCTTCAGTAGTTTGAAAAGCTATCCTCAAATGCACCCCCCTTCCTCCCAGAGGCACACCCACACTACCCCCTTTTTTTTTTTTTTTTTTTTTTTTTAAACTTGCAAATTGACGTTGCATTCAGAAATTTCTCCCGCGGTGGGCACTCAAATAGCAGCCACGAAAAGGAAGCGGTACGACACGGAACTATTTGAGTTGGTGCTAAGACCCGGTCAGATATACCTTGCGGTCTGAGTAACTAATTCATCGTTTTTCAACTGCATGTGAATATTAATTTTTTTTTTTTTTCACTTTGCAAAGTTAGCCCACAAATGCATACCCCTCGCCCACACTATCCCCTTCCTAAAAAAAATAATAATAATAAATCAGAAATTGACGTTGTTTTTGAAGAAGACCTGACCAGCGTATATTCCGCCATAGTTTATTGTCTTACCATCAAAGACTTGCCTCTTTCTACCCTTTAATGACCACGGCCACCACGCTGGTGCAGTGTATAGACCAGAGCCATTGTATTTCTCTGGTCTAGACCACACGGCGACGCGAGCATCCATCTGAGGATGTGAGGCCACCATAAATCAGTGGACGACAAGTGACTCAGAACTCTGACGGTCACAGCGGCTTCGTTTCGAGCAAGTTGGTTCGAAGCAGGTGGGAGAGAGGATACAAAGACGTGTAAGCTTTCCGGGGGTGCGCAGATGGAAGAAAGGCAGGAGAAGGGGGGGCGGCGAAGAAGGGGAGAGCGAGATTTTCGGACGGTTCCGTTCGAAACAAACTTGCGGTCGGTGCTTCTGGTGGTGCGTCACCTCGTGCCCGGAGGCGCATGAGGTCATGGGGGTGATGCACCTCCGAGGATCGTCGTCGCCCCACCAACCGCGAGAGACTGCTCCCCTTTCCTCTGGTCAGGCGAAGCAAGGCAATCTTCAGCGATGCTCGGATTTTTGCACTATGCGTGCGTCCTCGCAAAACACCGAAACGGGCCTGCGATCTTTGACGTGCATCACGTGGTCTGACCGAGATCGAAACGGGAAGGGTCGGGTATTGAACCATTAAATCCGCGAATCATCCCTGGGTTCTGCAGCGAAATACACATTGGTGATGCCCCCCCCCCCCCCCTTTTCCCTCTTTTTGATTATCTGTTTTTGTTGTTGGTAACTTGGTTACAAGAGAACATGAGCGAGCGATATTCCGGAAGGCTGGCGGGTCGCCAAAAATTATTTTACTTTGTCGGGGGTCACACATTTGGTGAGGCTAGGCGCTTAACTTTCCCTGGCCATGCAGCTAAAGGTATGGTCTTGCGTTCGGATCCTCAGCACGGTTCGCTTCAATCTGGAGAAGCAGAGTGTGTAATCAATGCTGCGCGGTGCACGTCCAAGGGCTCCGAATTCGCAGTCGTATGCCGCACTTGCCGAAATGCTCATCTTGACGCTATCGAAAACCCCGCACAATAAATTTGACGTTTGAAAAGATCCCGTTGTTACTTTCCCACATGATCCAGAGAAGGGTAGTTGGGCGAGTTGGTGCATGATCAGAATAAACAAAACAGTGCAAAGGACACAAGGACATGTAAAAGACAAACAGCGTTTTCTTAAAAAAAAAAAAAAAAAGGAAGAAAACGATTGTCGATAGTCAGCGCAGTGTTCCCGTGGGGTCCTCAACTTTTTTCTTGCGGCCTTTTTTTTTTTTTTTCCCCGCTGTTTTATTTGTTTTGAGTTATTGATTCTTTGCAGACGGCCGTCTCTCTTTGATGACTTCTAGGGAACGTATGACCAGCGGGAATTTCTAGAAACCTTAAAATTCTTACTTCTCTAAATAATTGTGTTGTGCGTTCATTTAGACAGCTGTCTAAAAACCAAAGCACGACATAATTCTTTTTTTTTTTTAAGAAAGACAGGAATTTCAAGGTTTCTTGAAGGCGTTTCCTGCTGCTGGTCATCCGCTCCCGAGAAGTCATCAAAAAGGACCGGCCGACGCATATCTCACGCAGTTGCTTTAGACACAGAAAAAATAAAGAAACAGGGGAATGGCCTTGTGCATCCCAGTAGTAAGTTACGGGAAAAGGAGTAACTGCATTCCTCGTGGACAACTTTTTGCGGCTATGCAGTCAAAAGGGGGCGCGTGCATGGACGTCTGTGCAGCGCACACTCCGCCTTGTTCTAAAACAAGGGCCGTGTTCCAAAATTTACTCGATCTTACTCCAGGGTAAGGGTTTTGTACCCTTGGCGTTCTAAACCCTACCCGCGTCCAGCGTTTTTCAATCGGTGCTGTCACGTGACACGATCCGCCGGAGTAACTCGGATCCATTTGGGTAAGATTTGGAACACAGCCAAGGAGTTCGCTCTCGTAATCTCTGCTGCAATGGTGATGTAGAGCTGGCCTTAGAAATTGTCAAGATGAGTTCGTCTTCGCCGTTGCTTCCGGTTGGAGCGTGTCGCGTGATGCACTTATTAAACGGGCCTGCACTGACGTCACCGGTCATGATGGTGGCCTTGCTGCTGACCTTCTGCACTATAAACATTGTTCACCACCGCATGGCGCGATGACGTCCACAACGACATCCCAGAAAATGAATTTCGGCAGCTGCCACTCTTGATGCGTTAGGCAAGCGACAGACTGGATTGCTCATTGTGAATGCAGGCTAGACCTTGTCTTGTAAACGTGTAATGACCTTCCTAAAAAGAAAAAAAAAAAAAAGAAAAGAAATCCAGTTGCGTGATGTTTGAGACGTTTACGTGTTGTCCCCTAAGTCTTGAGGGCTTTGCATCATGTCTAGCTGAACTATTCAGCCCAAAGACGGCAGCCAACGGCGAATGCGTGCCCCACCAAAGAATGTTCAGCAATCAGTCGCTAGGCGGCAAACAGCGCGCGCACGCGCAGAACTCTTCCGGGAGAAGGTCCCTGCAAGCTCTTTATGTGTGCACGCGGCGGTTCCAACTCGATATTTATGGCATTTAATTCGAAACTGACGTCAGCTATAAAAAACGGTCGATTGCCGTAGCGTACCTGGCCCCTTTCCCATATTACTGCAATGGTTCTACTTACGCTGCTGAAGACCACGAAGTACCAAGCTTACCGAAGAAGTACGGAAGTTGGGGGGAAAAACAATGGAGGGCTAGGGCCAAGAAAGTAGCATAATTCGATATCTTGCGGCACCACCCTTCTTCTATCGGAAGGAAGAAGCGGCGTTGGGAAGAACAAATGGTGTGACGCAATAATTGTGCGCGCGCGCGCGCTTTCTCCGCGGGCGATAGGCGATCAAACAACCGGGAGGAGCTGAGACATCCGAGAATAAAGAAGCGGCAAAATTCGCCTCCCCTCCCTCCACACGTTTCTTCTACGCGCTCGCGATAAATGTTTTTCGATGACTCGCCTCTACTTACATCGAGTTGGCTCGCGTACAGCAGACAAAAGCTGCGCGCACGATAGACACACACACGCAGTTCGACGAAGCAAGAGCGTCGTCGGATTACTCTTGCGCAAAGATTTTGCCCCCCCCCCCCCCCCACCCAATCATTTGTTTTGTCTTTCTTATTTTTCAGTTCATCGATGTTCTGTTATACCACTATTTCCCGTTGCGAAAGAGGCTTCTTCTTTTCACTGGGACGAATGGGCGACTCCTAAAAAAAGCAGAAGGGCCGGAAAGGAAAAGAAAAATAAAGTTTTTTTTCTATCCCGGGTAGGTACCATATCCCCGGGCCATTTCTGCAAATCAGTTCCACTCCTCACCGCTACGAAAACCAAACGAGGCGAGGGACGGGCGCTGCTGTAGTCGGAAACAAGCGACCCACCCTGCCTCCCTCGTTTTTCTTTATTCCTTTCCGTCTATCCATACAGGTTTATGTAGTTATGCTTTTCTTTCCATCCGTCGTCTGTCCACTTTTATTCTTCTTGGAGTCTTGTTCCCCCACCGCGCTCGAAGCGTTGCGCAGCCGCGCGGACGCATAAAACCAGTTCCTTCTTCTGCAAGCCAAGCCCCCCCCCCCCCCCCCCCCCACCAAGGGGTAAGAAGAACAAAAATAATAATAATAGTAAAAGAGAGGGAACGCCTCGGGGAGGGAGAGAAAGGTGTCACGTGACTTACGGCGCCGCGCTGGCTCGCGACTCGCGTCACGTGACTCGCTGTTGTGTCACGTGACCGCTTCCTCTCCGCGGGCGGGCGTGCGCTCGCTTGCCCCCTGCCTGCGGGGACACGCAAAAGTTGGCGGGGACGACCGGGCGACCGACGGGACGACATCGACCGCCGCCAACACCGCGATCGCGCGGGCTCTTTCGCGGTGACCCGATCGGCGACGAATGTAGTCGACGCTGCCAGCGCCGCGACCAGCCGTGAGTACCAACAGCATTTGTTTGTAAACAGAAGCGAGCGCGTGCGCTCCGTTCTCGAGCGCGCACGTGAGCTGAAAAAGCTTGTGGTTCGATTCGGAAGGAAGTGTGCGGTCCCCGCTGATAACAGGGGTGGCGCCATCGGCGCTCCATGTGGATTCTGTGTTGTGTCTCGCGACGACCGTGTTGTTGTTGTTATTGCCGGGGTCGTGTCACTTCGGACGTTTAGGTTTAGCGAGTGCATATTCAGATGTCTTTTTGCCCGGCGTTTCGGCGTTCCACAGGGATGGAAGACGAGGTTGACGATGCGCGTCTGCGCTGGCCCCCGCCGCTGCACAGCGAGCCGATGCCATCGGATGCGGACTCTGGCTACGAGCCATCGCCGGCCTTCTTCACCTCTGGCCGCGCAGCGTTCGTATTCGACTGGCCTCAGGAGGAGGAAGCCAACGCCGAAGACACTGTCGTCATCGTCGGGGACGATACGCCGCCGTCGTCGTCGTCGCCGCCTCAGCGTTCGTCGGCTATCCCGATACCGAGAAGGTCATCACCGGACTGGCGGTCGCCCTGGCCCGAAGCCGTGGATGCCACGACCCAGACGTCTCCGCGACGGTCGCTGCCCCTGTCGCCGACGCCTTTTGAGAGCGACGCCGGTGAGTGTTCGGACAGTCTCTTTCTTGTTAGGCGAACAAGCTAACCGCTAGCTCAGTTGGTGGAGCGCTCCTCTGGAAGTGGAGAGGTCCCGGGTTCGATACCCGGACCAGGCGGATTTTTTCGGTCGCGCACCAGTCACCTAGCTGTGTTTGGAGATTTGTGTTTGTTCCCCTTCTCCAAGGATTATTTTCGTCATTCTTGCGCAGCTCGCTTGCACCTTTGCATTTAATTGCATTATAATGACAAGCTGTGGTGCTGTCCGCTTGCCCACTCCCGAAAGTTGTCGGTATCCTGCTCATTCAGCGGTTCCGACGAGTTTCGGTTTAGACTGTTGCTTTGCGTGCAGGTTCGGAACTTCTATCCAAACCTACACTTAATTTTCGAAAAAAAAAAAAAAAAACGAAATTAAATGCCTAAGCATTACGCATATGGAGCCACACGGTCCCGCCTGCAAACACGAGGACGAGAACGTAATGTTTCCTCGTTGGGGCAAAATTATTAACCGTCTCGCGTGATTCGCGAGATGCACGTGAGGTCACACACCGTAGAGCACCGTGCCCATTGTGCTGCATGCCAAACGCAGCTTCATTACGTCAGAGCCGGCTTCAGGTCGTGCTGGACTGCAGAGAACCCATGCTGGACTGTGGATTGTAAACATCAGAATGGTGTACTTAATTCCATTTTTTTTTTTCTCGGGGCCCGAGGGATTTGCAGAGAGGAGTGGTTTAATATACAACACGTTAAAAACAATTAATTGAAAAAAAAAAAAAAAAAAACATTACGTCGCATTGTGTAAGAAGTTAGCAATTGAAACACTGAATCATGAATGCCAGTAATGACGGCAATAACTATGGGAAGGCGATTCCAGTCTATAAAGCTTTTTAAACAAAAAAAACATTGAAAGTGGACGTTTAGCGGGGGTTTCCAACTTTTAGTTCGTGATCAATGCGTGGTGATATGTAATATGGTTCCAAAAACAGCGCATGGCGAAGTTTTGGGTTAGAGTGATATATCTTGGAGAATAAACTTAAACGAGATGTATTTCTATGCTCTCTGCAAACAAGTTCGCTTTCAGGCGACTAGCTAGAATTGCATCATTCAAATGCACACGCTTGGCGCACTGAGTGAGCCAGGAGTGTGAATTTGCTACCCCCCTTACCCTCCCCCCCGCTTCACCCACCCACACATTTTTTTTTTTTCTTGATGTCATTTCGCCGTTGAGTTCTAAAATGTCAGCGCGCAAAGGGACTGTTTACGACGTTCGGCCTTCTGCGTGCTCTAGACGGTAGAGGGGAATTAATCGATGCTTTGGATTCAAACTTTGCAAAGATACGCGGCTTGCACATCACGTCATCGCAGCTGGTGGTCATTCTTACTCGTTCTTGCCGTCAAGAACAAAATTTGTTAGTACAAAATGTCTGCTATATAAGCTATGCACTCTGCAGCAAGGACACCACGATGGCCGTTGGTGTGAGGTTACTGCAAGTCATCTACAACCACCATCCAGCGTTAATGGATTAGTTCAGTTATGGAACTGTCCGTAGACGCTGCTTCCAGGAGCACTACTCCATCCCCCACAAAAGCCTCCTCCAGTCGTTCGACGCGCCACCGTTTTGCGGACGACTGCTCTATGGCAACTGCGGTGTGTTCTATGGAATACGTATGTTTCGAAGCACAGCGCCCACATGGCGTTTCACCGTGTAGACTCTTTGGAACAACAGAGCTAATCTAGTAACGTTGCCACCATCAGCCTAGGCAGGACGTCACCGTGTAACAAACAAAAATCTGTTTGGCTCTTTAACCAAACTCATCTTTAACAAAGGACAGGGCCGGCTTGCTAGAAACAGCGTCTCAGCTGAGACTGGGTGAAAGAAAGCTCTGCCAAAGCCAGCGCACGAGCTCTCAAGACGCTAGCGTGCCCCAGCCTTGGCAGTGCTTTCTTTGACCCAGTCTCGGCTGAGACGCTGTTCTAGCAAGCCGGCCCTGATGTTTCGACATGGTGAACCTGGGGCCGGGAGAAAGAAGGGACGTAGGACAGACACATTTACAGTTTTGTGTCTGTCCTACGTCCCTTCTTTTCCGCTGCTCCAGGGTTACCATGTCAGTATAGGGAGTATTCACTGGCGGCCATAGCTGTGTGCGCGAATACTGAGCGCGTGCTGATGGCGAGCTTCCACAATTCTTTTGCAACGTGTGTTCCGCACCATCAAGAGTGCCGGTCTTAGCAGCCTATTGATGTGAGCTCGTTCCGAGCATGCGCTCTAAACAGCACCCACAAATATGGCGTCCAGTGAATACTCCCTATTGAACCAGCTCGCCTAGTTACAGATTTTTTTTTTTTTCGATTCTGGCGATTTTTTACGTTAGCGTATGTTCGCAAACGTTCCTTGCTAACTCTCGTGCGAAAAAAAGAAAGAAAAGAACATACAACGTAAGAGACAGAGAAAAGGGGAACTGACAACGTTTCAAACTTGGTTCAAAAGGTGGCTATTCGTGGCTTGCACGCACCGTCATCGGTCATTCCGTTTTATCCTTGCAAAGAAAAGGGAGAATTTGGTGTGCAAAATGTATCCCGTGGAAGGCACGTATTCGGCAACAAAACCACCACAATGACTGCTAAAGTGACGTCAATGCAAGTCACGTATGACAACAAACAAGGTCTGTTTGACCTGCAGATACGAAAACTATAATCAAGGTTTGATATTAATAAAACAAAAAAAAAAAAACTTGAATAGCAACTTCGCGGTACCGGCCTATTATCTCGGTCGCGGGTGACTGGGATTGTCCGTCCTTAGGTTCTTTTATACACACTTACACAACGAAAACAATGCACAGCAAAGTAAATAATAAAAACAGTCGGGGACACAACTAGTTGTCTCAGCTGACAGCGTTGTGATTGTCCTCTTGATATTTTTCCTTGGGGTTCGTTAAAATTACTGGTCATGGGACACACCTAGCTGTCCAAGCTTACAGTGTTATGGTTGTATTGGTGAACATTTTCTTTAGTTTTCGTTAAAATTACTGGTCATGGAACACAGCTCGTTGTCCAAGCTGACAGTGTTACGCTTGCTCTGTTGATATTTTCTCAGTTTTTGTTAAAATGACTGGTTATAAGACAAGGCTAGCTGTCCGGTTAAGCTGACAGTGTCGTGGTCCTCTTATAGGGATATCTTTCTTTAGTTTTAATTTTTTTTTTTTTTTAAATAGTGGTCTTGAGATACAGCTACCCTCCAAGCTGATGGTGTTGGAGTCGTCCATGTATCTTTATTTAGTTATTAATATTACTGGTCATGGAACGCGGCTATCTGTCCAAGCTGACTGTTTTATAGTCACGAAATCGCAAATATATGTTTGTGCTACTCGAAACAAATACGTGGACAGGAAGGTATACACGACGTTTCGGGCGGACGCCCTTCATTAAGTGATCATTTGACTGAGCTGACAGTATTGTGCTGTCCTGTATGCATCTTTCTTTAATAAAAATGACTGGTCATCTGTCCAAGCTGACAGTGTTATGGTTCTTTTCGTTAAGATTACTGGTCAAGGGTTACTTGTCCAAGCTGATAACGTTACAGTTCTCCCGTTGATATGTATACACACACATATTTTTTCTTCGTTAAAATCAATGGTCAGCCTCGTCGGCGGACAGGCGCGACGATGCGCCCATGTGTCGGCGCTCTCGCGGGCGCTGCGCTGGCGTGGTCAGTCCGGCGGGCGGCGGGCGTTGGTGGCGTCGTCCTTGTGCGCTCTTCCGCGTGTCGCTCTCGCTGGCAGGCGGCCCCAAGGCCGCTGCCCTCAGCCGCCGCCAGCGACGACGACGTCGACGAGTCCCCTTCCGCGCGCCCCACCGCCCCGAAGGCCCCGGTAGAAGCCGCCCGGGCCCGGCTGGAGGGGGGGAGGGAGGGAGCCGAGGGGGGGCTTGCTGTGGACGGCCGACGGGCGCTCACCCCGTCCCCGGGACGACCCTTGACCCCCCCGCGCAGCTTCGGCTCCCGCTTTCCTCCTCTCTCACTCCCTCTCCTCTGTCACTAACGGCAGTCACATATCGTGGCAAGGTGCTACATAAAACGAATTCCTCCTTGCAACCTCCCCTTTCGCCTCCTCCGTCACATCTTGTTTTGAACAAACGGAGGTAACGTTTACATTTCGTGGCGTGAGGCTACAGAAAGCAGCACGCCTTCTTCGTTGCACTTCTACTCCCCTCCCCTCTTTTGCTTGCCTCTGCCATAAAGGCTACATAAAGCGGAGACGGGTGCGTACCGCAGTGGTGCCTCTTGCAAACGGCGATTTGTTTAATTTTTCGATTTTTTTTCTCGTTACGTTTCGTGTTCTGTCTCCTCCCCATCTTCGCTTCTACTTATTGTAACCGAGCTTTCACTTTATTCTTTATTATGTAGCGAATACATACTTTTTTTTTCCTCGTTCTTGCCCTTTCTCGTTTCTTTTATCTGGCTGGGGTGGTGACGGTGCCAGTTATAATACCTGAGTGTCGCTCTGTTCTTCTCTGTGATGGCCATCTGCGCCACAGGCTTTTTCTTCTTTCTGTGGTTCCCAGCGCAAGCACACGCCCGTCTTTACAGTAGGCGGCAATGCCCCCCCCCCCCCCCCTTTCCTATTTTTGTTTGCTTTTCGCTTAGTTTAATTTAGTTTTGTTGATTTCTTGGTTTCTTCTGGTTTTTCGAGATGAGGCGGTGCTCCCCTTCTCTTTCGTGGTGATGCCATTTAATCTTTTCCTTATTTTTCACAAACGGCAGCGATTCCCTCCCTTTCTTTTCCAATAGGCGGTGCCCGCCTCCCCTGCCACCCTCGCTCTCCGACTATCAGGAAAGGCGCTAATAATCAACTAGGTTATAATCACACTTCGGTTCTTAATTATGCCTTCTTGGCTGTTATCTGTCCTATCCTCATTTCTTTTATATTTATTCGGATATTATATTTTCTCCTGCAAAGTGGCCAATCTCCTCCCCCTCCCCTCGTATTGTTAGAACCTCCACTGTGTCAGGGACCTCCGTTTGACCGGGAGAAATCGGTGTGCGACCGCAACTTGGAGCACCTGGAGCTCGCGCTGCAGAATCAAGGGATCCCGGGTTGAAGGCCTCACCCCTGCCCGTTTTGGCCTGGGTGTGCATCGTACCGGTGTGTGGTCGGATCGTCACTACTGCGCGATGCTCGTTAAAGACCACAGGCTATTCCGCATCCACAATGGAGATCAGACATCCATTAAAACTGGCAAGATTTTTTTTTAGTGTAATCATGCGGTGTTCGTACGCAAACACCCATGTGATTGCGAGGAGAGGGTGATAACGCCGCCGCGCTGTCGCTCTATCACTGTCCCACCTCGCACAACCACGCCATCAATGGCAAAACGAGCTACTGCTTTCTCTGCCTCCGCTCTTGGGGTTTTTTTGGAAGGTTCTCTGGCGTAGCAAATCTCCCGAAGCACATCTTTCAGCGACAGCTGCCGATCGCAGTGTACTTTGTGTGTAGTCGTTTGCAGTTTTCTTTGTTTTTGCCCGCAGGCCCTGGCAGTCTGCTTCTGAGACTGCTCGAAGAGGCCACCATTCCGGACCTGGTGCCTCGCGTCGAAGAGCGCTTTCAGCGCGCCTCCACGCGACGCCTGAGCTGGGCCCTGGTCGGCGTGCAACTACGCAACATCAGCGACAGTTTCGCCTTGTCGCGGAGTGCTCCCACGGGACGGCGGTGCGGGCTGGGGCTCACGTTGAGATCCGACTAGCAGACGACGGACGGCAGGGCAGGTGCTCCGTCTGCTAGGACTTTACCGGGGACGCTGGATTGGATTGGCTCGGCCTTCAGAGCAAAGCCTGCTGATGACGTCACCATTAGATTGACAGATAAACAGATCTCGTGACAAAGTTTTTTTTAAATTTTTTTATTGTGAATTTTTTTATATTATTCTTAACTCCGAGGTCGTCGAAAACGAAAGTTTCTACCTATTTTTTTTTTATGGTTAAGCTCGGCGAGCTTGATATGTGTCCCCGACGAAACTAAACACTTGGTGAATACATGCTGACCACACTGGGGTCACAGGTTTCCATTAAGTTTGTCCAAAGCAACGTTTTCATAACAATGCCAGGTCCAGATGAAGGAAACTAAACTTTGAACGAGCAACAGCTTAGAGCTTATGAGCTGAATGCGAGTACAGCAATCACATCTATGATGTACCAAGTGAATTTGGCTGATAGAGCATGTATTGATTAAGTGTTTTGGATTGGCGGATAGATCTCGTGACAAAGCTTTTTTATATATCTCATTTTTAACCTTGACATTAAAAACAAAAAGTGCAACTTATATTTTTGTATGGCTAAGCTCAAACTTCGTATAACCCTATGACAAAACTGAACACTTGGTCAATTGATGCTGGCTACACTGGAGGCTCAGGCTTTTATCCGAGTTTGTCCAAAGAAACTATTCAGGTTTACATAAATGAACTTAAATATAAGAGAATCAACAGCTTAAAGCTGGGTTACACCATTTGCTATTATGAAGCAGCCTTGGTGTATGAAGCATGTATTGATCAAGTGTTTACTACTACCTGAGCAGGAATCATGGTAGTGGTACATGCAGAGACGGTGTTTGTTTTTCGACCCAGTAAAGTTATAAGCATGATTAATGTTTGTGACAAAAAAAAATTGGGGAAAAGTGTGATTTCTCTTTTTTTATGATTCGTTTCAACCAGTCGAAGAAACGGACACTGTTGCCGACAGCTCTGGAGTTGTCGCCATCTTCAAAATCAAACGTAAATGAAACTTTTCTTTTTTAATAGAAGCATGTGCATTATTTTTGTTACAGCAACGTTTGAAGAAAAAACAAATCATTTTTTGTGTGTGTTTTTCTGCGTGCTGTTGGCTACGACAGGTTCTAACGTATGCTCAGCTGCGTCGTCTGCCATTTATAGACTCCCGGTGTGGGAGTTCTCAACGAGTGCCTTTTGAGAATGTTTTTTAATAAGGTTCCGAAATGTGTTGGAAGGGCCACTTATAACGATTTTTCCCTCACTGCGGAAACTGACGGACATAAGTAATGTTGACGATGACTTATATAGATCTCAATTAATCTTTACAAAAAGCCTGGTACACAGCATTACGTAAAGGTTCATGCACCTTTTGCGAGACATGGGCGTGTTTCCTCTGGCTCGCATTTATTTTAAGTTAACTGGACGTAGAAATATTTTCTCTTTCTCCCCAGGATTCGGGAGAGCGAAAAAACAGATTTTCTGCCTTGCAGAAGATCAAGTGTGTATGCCCGGTTTGCAAGGCAGAAAATAGGGCCATTGATTGCAGTATTTTTTTTTTCTTTATCCAGCAATACAGTATTTTAATATCCATAGTATTAGGCTGAAAGGAATGACATGCATTTAAATTACATTACATCTCATTCTTCCTCTGGAGGAATGAGATAAGAAAACAAAAATCTTTGAAGTGGCCCTTAAGCCATATTTTCAGTGTCTGGTTGAGTAACCAGTGTGGAACACCTTCGCTATGGCGTACAGTCGTGGACAGAACAAACCAGAACAAGTCGGCACTTTTTTGTTAGGTGGGTGCACGGATGGATACAGCTGAATCCTTTCAGTTGGGTGGCAACCAGAAAAGCCTTGATTTTTTTTTTTAGGGAGTTTTATGCTTCCTTAGCACATAATGTACACATGTTACATGCCGTCACCCAGTTGTGTTCACATGTGCGATGAAGTGCATTCGGGCGTTCCGGTTCTCTTTGTGCAGCGACTGTGCCCTACGTAGGATTCTTGTCAGTCTTGTGCCTTAAATTTATCACTGCCAGCGGGTTAGGAAACTATGTCCAGCGTCATCTTTGAAGGAACAGTGCTGGCCTTGACCGGGAAAGAGATACAGTGTGCGTGCGTGTGCTACAGCAATTTGAACTTTTTGACAGAAGACATCCATATTACATACATACAATATGGACTAATGTCTCAATCTTTTTTTTTTTTTTTTTTTAAGGTCATACTCGTAAGCGTACGGCATTCTTTTTCTTTCCATGGTCTCGAGGCGTCCTGCTCACAGATTATGGACCAAAGGGGCGTCGGGGCCAAAAATACATGATCTTGAGTATTTTTTTTTTTTTGTCTGTCCCTCTTCCTATGTATACATAACATTTAAAAGAAAGAAAAAAGCTCTTTGCTGCGGTTTTGTGCCGCCTTCGATCTCAAAGTTGTGTGTGATAGCCAATAAAGCGGCTCTGTTTTTGACCCTCCGTGTTGGTTTCTTCTTGCTTTGGTTCTTCCTTACCGCCCACTCATAATTATTTTTTTTTTTTTATTTTTTACGAGACAACGCCTGTGCATGACGCCACTGTTGGTGGCTCTCTGACCCGCCCGAGTGGCAAACATACTGAGGTTGTGGTGGTGACAGGAAGGTTTTTGATTCTATAAAACACGACATCCTACTCCGAAAGTATGGAATAAGAGGCAGTGGTGGTTGTTCCATATCCCTCAGATGTGTTTCTGCTAATCCATACACTGCAAAGTTTTCGCTTTCTAATTGCTCCTCGGTCTCCTCCCACTTTATTAGACAGTTTTAGTATAGCGTTGCTGGATCTTAAGTACGCAATAGTATATAGCGTACGCTAAAAATGACCTGTTCGGACCGAATTTAGTTGTGCGTTACGTTTTCGAGTGAATACCGCGCATGATCTTGGTTAAATTTGCTAGAGCCGTAGAATCTCGCGTGCTCATAGCGCAACCATGCTCCTGGAAAGAAATATTAAAAAAGAAAAAGTGTCTAATAATTTTATTTCAGATTAAACCAAGCCACAGCTGCCTCGTCAAGCGCGCTTTTCTGCGGGGTACAGATGCTACGAGTACGAGTACGTAGCCAAATTCGATCACGGAACCTCCGTCAGTCGTCCCGTGGAAACGGCACCTTTTATCAATGCTATCGCGGAATGAAATTCATGACCCTGATGTCCAGTGCATCGCAAGAACTTTGGCGATTTCTTTTAGAGTCGTTCGTCCGTCGGCGATGAACTAGGGCGTTGAGCAGATCGCAGCGTCGACGCACACTGCGAGCGGCGAACATTTCCACTGTGCACTCCATCAGCTGCAGGGCGATCTGATTCGCCCGCGGTAGGTCCCAGAAAGAATCGCCGAGATGAACACCACGCAATCTCACGTAACACAGAACTTCAAAAACACCACGTCGCCCTTGCTGCGCCAGTCTAGGCAACCGCCATCTTGAAACTGGCGCTCTCGTCGGGTCCGAGATCTCTCGAGAGCGTCCCGCAAGGCCCGCTACCCAGCAACGCAAAATCCCCAGCGTTGCGTCCGTACGCAATACGCTAGCCCTTCTATTGCGTTCTGCGCATGCGCACTCACGACCCGCAATCTCCTTGCGTACGCAATGCTATAGCGTACGGTCAACTAAAACTGTCTACTATGTTCCTGTCCCCCTGCATTTTTATGAACCCTATGGATATCGATGGATGGAATGCAACCGGGCCAAAGGGGAACGCAAGGGAGGAGAAAGGACGAAGTAAATCAAGGATTGCCAGGGTTAATGCATACAGACGATATTGTACTCGTATCAGAAAGTCGTGAGAGAATACAGTAACTGATTAGGATTTGGAGCAGGGAAGGGGACAGTTTAGGCCTAAAATTCAGTAGGGACAAGTCGGGTATAATAGTTTTTAATGACGAGACGGTGGACCCCTGAAGATACAGGACATAGAACACGTAGAAACGTACAAATATCTGGGAGTTGGTTAAGTGAGGGAAGAAAGTATACCTAAAAGAACATGAAGATATTACAGGGGAAACGAGATTCAGCTATTATGAAACACAGCGCACTCTGGAACTATAATAGATAGGAAGTCGTTACGGGTGTATCTAAGGGAGTTATGGTGCCAGGACTGTCATTTGGGAATCCGGTATTGTGTATGAGGTCAGAAGTCCAGGCAAGTTTAGAGATACACCAGGAGTGTGGGTAGGTCGGCATTGGGAGCAAATCGGAATACACCAAATGAGGGAGTACAGGGGGATATGGGTTGGGCATCTTTCTAGTATAGAGAAGCGATCAGTAAAGTAAAATTTGAACAAAGACTAGCTGAAATTGAGGATACACGTTGGGCAGCGAAAGTGTACAAGTGTCTATAAATAAGAAGTCTAAACAATAAGTGGACAAGCCGAACCCGCAAGCTGAGATCTAAATGCATTCAAAGCGATGGGGCCCATCAGAGCATATCAATAGAAAAGGGAGTAAAGGAAACTGAGAGGAAATTGTGGGAAGAGAGAATGCAGGGGAAATCTGCTTAACAATATACAGGGCACAAAAACAAGAAATAAAGAAGGAACAGTTGTATGATAATTCATTGGGGAGCTCATTGCTGTTTGAAGCTAGAACGGGGGTGCTAAGAACGAGAACATATAGGACTAAATACCAAGAAATAGTCACTATATGTCACATATGCAACCGCGAAAGGGAATCTATAGAACATGTAATTTTAAGGTACACGGGGCTTCGTCCCATCCTCTTGGGGGGATGACTACGGATTTGGAGGGGGCACTGGGGATTCGCAGACATGCATGGACGAATGGATGAGGAGACTAACCACGGGAAATAAATAAAGACGAGTTCCGGTAACCAAGAGGAGATTGGAAGATTAGTGGAAAAGATCTAGGGAAGGGTAAAAATACAGGTAAAAATAAGCAATGGAACGTTTAAAAAAAAAGGGGGGGGGAGGGTTGTGTTAAAACAAAATTTATACAGATTAAAAAAAAAAAAAGGATGACGATATGTTAGGCTAGGTGGCGCAAACTGCCGCCCGTTACTAACGGCATAGCTGTTAGGGAGTTTTCGTAGATCGTTTTCGCCGTCCCGCAAGGCCCTCCGCAACCCGCTACGATAGCGGGAACACCACAGCCAAGGCTATCGGCGCGCAGGCGCAGTAGCAACCTCTTCGTTGCGGAACGCTTAGCGGAGGGGGCAGCGCGGTCTACGAAAACTCCCTAACACCATCCATCTATCCGTTCTGTCGCGCTCTACCTCGTTGGTCGCGCTGTAGATGGTTGAGCGTGTTGGTTATTAATTTACGATAAGGAAAGAGGAACATTTAAGACAAACAGACAAGACAGGCTTTCTAAAGCTGTTTTAAATGTTCCTCTTTCCTTATCGTAAATTGGTCGCGCTGTAGATGGTTGAGCGTGTTGGTTATTAATTTACGATAAGGAAAGAGGAACATTTAAGACAAACAGACAAGACAGGCTTTCTAAAGCTGTTTTAAATGTTCCTCTTTCCTTATCGTAAATTGGTCGCGCTCTTTCGCGATCTTTCACTCGGGACTCAAGATGTCGGCGCACGGGAAACTTGGCTCCCCCTAATGAAGAACCCCGAGAACGCCTATCATTGCCCTCCGTTTACTTTTGCACAAAATGCACCCCCCCCCCCCCCCCCCCCCCCCAAAACCCCCTATATTCTTTTTTTTAATTGCAAAAATGAGTTATACATTAAGGAAGGCTCATTCTCCGTTCAAATATAGCGCTAGAGGTCCGAACCAGACACCAACGTTTCTGCAACAACCGTTATCCTATTCAAAAGTTATAAGCTTTTTTCTTAAATTTTCGATAAGCGGAAGATGACGGTCGATGGTCTTCTTATAGTTATAATACACGGACGGGCAAATATGAACTCTAATTTCCAATTGAAAATTTCACAAAATCACTTATAACTTTTGATATCTGGTTCGGAGCTCTAGGTATAAAACTCACGCAAGAGGCGGAACAACTAAAGCTCCTGACATGGTAACCCAGGAGCGGGGTGAAAACGGGACGGACGGCACAGAGCTCCAGTCGACATTTGCTTTAGGTTCAATAAAGCTCCTCCCTGCCGCTTTCACCTAGCCGGCATTACCCTTACTCTGCCGTGGA
Organism: Ixodes scapularis; assembly: GCF_016920785.2. NCBI lineage: Eukaryota > Metazoa > Arthropoda > Arachnida > Ixodida > Ixodidae > Ixodes > Ixodes scapularis. The sequence continues at coordinate 72,372,890 of NW_024609836.1, forward strand.
GGCCCCCTGCCCCCGACAAAAAGAAAAGTGGGCCTCTTGCACCGCGTACGTGTACAGTAATCCATCCGGTATTGCGTGAGGTAATACGTTCTTTCAAATCAAGCGCTCAAACAAAAATGGCGACGTCAACTACGCGTCGCGTACCTCTACTGTACGGACCGCAGCGCTTCTCCGTGGGCTTGTGGCGCAACGGATAACGCGTCTGACTACGGATCAGAAGATTCCAGGTTCGAATCCTGGCAAGCTCGGTACATTTTTTTTTCTTTTTTTTTAATTAAGTTTATCAACTTTTATTATACATTTTTCTACGATTTTTTTTGCCTACTGCGCCATATCAATTAAGAGAAACGGTCCCACAAACTTGAGCTTGGTTTAGCTATTGGTTCCTGGCGACCCCTCCCACAATAAATAAATAAATAAAATGTTTTGTTTTGTTCAATTAAATTCCGCATCACCGAACGTTCATCCTCCGCCCAAAGGTAGCGCTTGCTGTCAAAAGTATATGCCATAGTTTCATAGCTAAGTTATCTTATTCAAAAGTTATATGTGATTTTCTGAAAATTCCAATGGGAAAATGGGGCCAGCTTTGGACCGTTTCGTCGGCCGCCATTTTTCCATTCAAAATTTCAGAAAATCACTCATAACAGTTCTGATTAAGGTAACGGTCAGTTCTGGAACGTTGACCCCCGATTCGGACCGCTATTATGTTTGCGAAGTCACTCGCGGGCGCCGCTTGATTATAGTGGACTAGAAAATGCAGCGTAGCTTGATGAGATGATGAAGCGAGACGTGTCCTCCCATATCACGGACCACTGCACTGACTGCACGGGCAGCATGGCGTAGCCACGAATTATTTTCGGGGGGGGGGGGGGGGGGGGGGGGGGTTCATAACTCAAGAAAAAAAAATTAAAAAGAGACCACCACGCGCACCCCGATATCCTGTACTCTCCGAAAGCATATTATACACCTGAAAATTGTGTGGCGGCAATTAAGCTGAAATAATTTTCATTCACAGTGCCATATTTTTGTGTAATTGTAATGGTAAATATTTCATTATGGGTGTCTAAGTTGAAAGCATAAAAATTGACTGCAGCAGACCAAAATGCATGAAAGGGAAATAAGAAATCGTAAATCTTTTTCGGCTTATTGTTTCCTATCGATACTTACTCTTATACTATCATGCTCTTACACAACATTAGAACCTTATGTTGCTGTTTTTTCGACCCTTGTGAGACTAAAAAAAAAAAAAAAAAGCTTTCCAAAACAACTCTTTCGCATGACACAGTATGATTTGCAAATATTTACAATAGTTTATTTTTCAACTTTTTTTAGCGAGCAATTTCCGCTCGCAATATTTTGCCATCAAGGGGAGAAGCACAACGGCACACGTGCGTTTTTTTCCTGCAAGAACGACGGTCGCTTCCCGCAGTGCTTGTATAGAAAATGGCATACCATCGATATTCACATGTTTATCAGCGACCTCCGCGCTACCCCGTGGCCCGTTCTTTGAAAGCGCCATAATTTGCGTAGTGAATGCTACGACAATGTCAAATGCGAGACATCTTAAAGATTTTGGTATTTCTTGCGGGACGCGGGACACGCGCTCTCAATGCGGGACAGTCTCGCGAGTCGCGGGACGGGTGGTCACCCTAGATGTTATGCACGTCACCAGAACAAGGAACTGCTTCAATAACTTTTTAGCGCTTTTTTTTTATTTATAATAGTCCAAAATAAAAGGTGGAACACAAGCTAGAGTTCTCAAACTCGAACACACGGAACACGACACTCAGTAAGCACTATTTCGTCATGATAAGTCTGTATCTTGGACATGGTAAGTGCGTTTCTCCAGACATCGCAGTGTTTCTTCGTGTACTCAAGCTTTCTTTTTCGAGAAGGCGCAGCAGCGCTCTCAGGAGCTGATAGAGTTGGTTGGTCTCTGCCTTCATATAGTTTTCACGAGGGCGATGAAAACTGATTTTGCCGAAAAAAGTTGTTCGAGTGCTCCTCAGTGTTGCCAGATGATCGGACAACAAACCACCGAACGGACGGAGGGAATAACCCCAATGCACAGCAAAAGCCACTTAAATTGGATGTTATAACGAGAAAAAAAAATTCCCTTATAAATTTCCAGATATATACGGTGCCCAAAAATTGCCCTCAAACTAGCAAGATTTCCCTTTTTTCCCATTTAGACCTGAATATTACCTTAATTCGGGAATTATCCCTCCGGTTGGCAGCCCTGATCAGACTTGACGTCGCACGCCACGTGCCAATGCTGTCCATCAGTGTTGCCGGGCCCACATATCTTTGATCGGGGTCTGGGACATTTCGGTGTAGGACGTTTCGGTGTAGGACTTTTCGGTGCACGGACATTTCGGTGCACGGGCATTTCGGTGCACGGACGTTCTGGTGCGGGGCATTTTGGTGCACGGACTTTTCGGTGTACGGACTTTTCGGTGCATGGTCGGAAAACACAGAAAGGACCCAAAGATTCACCTTTGTCCCCATTGTATACGATAAGTCTCCAGCGACACAAAGCAGAATGTTTTGTTCTGTTTGTCTTTTTTTTTTAACTCTATACCTTTGGCAGCACTGTGCAGCCAAGAAAAGTAGAAACACAGGCTTGCGCTTCTTTTCTTATCTGTGGTGATCGGGTGCAGTTACCAGGTCACCTCGATGCTGTTCATAGAACACGTCATTGGGAAATGAAATGTCTCCATGTTGCAGTAAACAGAATCAAAGAAGAACTTGCCGCTTTTCTTCGTTCACTGTTCGTGTGTTTAAACAGTTGTGGTATGATCAGGGGATAAGTGGAATGACATTGAAATTGGGCATTCTAGTCACTTCATCTCTGACTGAATTTACAGGCCGAATTCATAAACAATCATTTTAGTTTTGTAACAAATACTTTTGTACACCAGGTTATTTGTGTATGCATTCCAGTGATGTCATTCTTTATTTCACTTTCCACTGTTGTGGTTTGGATTTCAGAATACATATATTTAGAGAGTAAGTGGTGTTATTTTATCAACACATTGTTTGACCCCTTTTCATAAAACTGCACGTAGGATGTCACAGCCGGCATGATGTTTGTAGTAATTCCTCGTCGCCAAAAATGTTGTATTAAAGAAAATGCGGACACCCGTGAAAATAAAGAAGAGCAGGGCCTGCGTGGGCCTGCGGAAAACAAGGGGTCTTACATGCCGAAGAGGTGAACGGCGGGCCGGGCGCGGGAGCCCCGGACGGAGAGAGAGAGACGTCCGGCGAAGTTGGTTGTTGAATTGTAACTATTTATTTAACGGTCAACAACGTGGGGTTGAGTGCCACGGGGACGCAACCCTGATAACACGGCGCAATGGTGTAACAGTGGCGCCATCTGGTTAGTGTGGCGAGAACTACTTAAATGAAAATATTGAAATACTACAATGTTCCTCAAGGCGCTCTCTGGAATGCATGTTTCCATTCCCCACAGGCATGGCAACAATTGGTAGGGAGGAGCAGTTTGGCATCACACACCATGTCCCTCAAAGACACAGTGCGACCTTACGGAACAGACAACCCTTCTGAAACTTAGTGCTGTGTCTTTTATAGAGGCAGGTGCGCAGTGCACATTCTCAAACTTGGCCCTCAAAAGTTGCTTTTTATTCACTACATTTCATTCCTCAAGAAGCCTAAAACTGAACTCAAAACGGAGGAATGTTACTCCCTTGAAACTATAAATTTTCTCCCCGAAAGTGTCAAAACGACCTTCAAACTGGAGGAATGTTACACCCTAATTCACAAATTTACCTCAAAGGGGACATTATTAATCCCCATAGGGTGGCAAACTCCCTCTAGGGATCACAGTTGATCCATTAAGGGAGCACAATTCGTCCCTTGCAACTACAAATTTTCTTCCTCAGGTTGTCAAAAGTGCCTTCAAAACAGAGTGAAGTCACTCCCTAATTAAATTTACCCTCAAAAGGGTCATTACTAATCTTCATGGGGTGGTAAAATTACTCCCTCTTCGTAAAATACGGGACTTTAAAGGGCCATAGTTAATCCCTTAAGGACATGAGTCCTTAGGGCTGAGGCGAAATTGTTAATTAGGTGGCAAAATAGTCACAAAAGGGTGCCACTTCAGAAGGTAAATCTCAGTAACACCAATTACTCCTTAAAAGGACGAAGTACTGCTTTTTTTTAAGAGTGCAGGCGCAAGTGTCGTCTGCACTGCACTCTTCATCACGTTTTGATGTCTACGACATTCAACGACGTCTGTACAACTGCGGCGTAACCCTGTGCACGTAGTGTCCATAGTGGACGAAACTATCACAAACAGTCAGACGACGACGGCGGTAACGGCGGGGCGGCCGGACGGCTCCCGAGAAGCGCGCTGCGTAGGCGCGTTACGCCAATCACGTGAACACAGCTGAGCGCCGAGAAGGAACGTTGCTGACGTCACCCGTTACGCTTGCCCGGAGAAGTAAGAACAAGCAAAAGGGGCCCATGGTGATGACGTTTAGCTCAATGTTGGCTACGCCACGCCGTAGCCGTGACTGCGCTGTTGGCTGCGCCTGAATTCGCCCGCTCGAGTCAGCCGATTTCAGCAACTTAGCGAGTTGCCAAGTTTGTCAGACCGTTCAAGAAACATTTAGACAAATTTGACGTGTAGTCTTCCTAGGCTATACTGAAGAGGACTGCATTGTTTTTTTTTTTTCTTAAGGAAAAATTTCACAACCTATAAAAAATATTGATGTTTTCTATTCATAGTTCTTGGCAGTATAAAATCCAGTTTTTCTATAGTTTATTGTCAATAGTTTCTAAGCAGGATTTCTGCTGTTTTTCTATTTTTCAATCGGTTTTAGATTATTCCTCAATAATCATTCACAAGTCCCTAAATGCAGTTGTTTTTCTCCGAGCTCCACGACATTTTCTTGATAGACTCTCGACGTTCTTCGTCAACTAATAAAATACAATCAATAGCTTTATGTTAGTTCGCCATCGATACATTCACGATAGTCGAGCATCGATAGTATGTTATCGATGGTTTCACAATAGTTGACTATCGATTGGAAGTATACTATCGATAGTATATTATCTCGTTTCATGATAGTCAACCATTGATAGTATAATAGCAATAATTTCACGATAGTCAACTATCGAAATTATACTATCAATAGTTCCACGATGGTCAACTATCTATAGTTTTTTTACCATCGATAATTAGGCTTCCACTAGTATGCGGACATCATCCTTGAGACCGTCGGAGGTCATTCTAGACACAGTCTTTGACTTTGTCCCCTAGGACGTCGTCCTAGACGCCATTCTTGAGATCGCCCTAGAGGTCATTCTAGACGTCATCCTCTAGGACGTCGTTCTTGAGATCGCCCTAGGGTTGTCCCAGCAAGCAGATATAAATCCACGCCACGCTTACACGGAGTGTCAGTACGCACATTCACATTCGCGCCCAAGCTACGAAGCAATCACTCATGGCTGCGACGCAAGCAGATAAACTCGCGCACACACGAAGCGGCGGTACACACAAATTCACTTGCGCCCAAGCTAAGCAATTACCCAAGTAACAAGTTTACAAGACTTCTACGTATAGCCTACCTCTAGGACATCAGAGATGCCACCTAGGACCTTTACGACAATGCCACCTCTAGGGCGATCTCAAGAATGTGTAGGATGACGTCCTGGGGTACGTGAAGAACAACCTTAGGATGACGTCCTAGAGGACAACGTCGAAGACTTCTAGGACCACCTCTCGGACCTCTAGGACGGTGTCCGCATGCGTTCGGCACAGTCGAGGCTAGTACCGTATCGCGAAAAGTGGGCACAGTACCTAAAAAATGCCATTGCGTTAAAAAAAACTGTACAGGGTTTTTAGTGCGAAGATGAACTATGCATCGTCCAATGCTCAATCTTCGCAAAACGTAGCACTAGCGGTCCAAACCAGGTACCAAAGTTTCAGAACTAACCATTATCTTATTCACAAGTCAATTTCTTTAAATTTTCGATAGAACAGTGGCAGCCCACGGCAGCCTCAAATACATGGGGCTCAACGATGCCAGTTACCAAGGGCGGGCCCAATTTTCCTATTAAATTATCAGAAAAAATTTTTGAACAAGATAAGTTAGTTCCGAAACTTTGGCATCTGGTTGGGACCACTAGCGCTACGTTTGGGAGGAGGCCGGACGCTCGGCGATGCATCATTTATTTTAGCGGTTAAAAAACTAATTGCTTTTGCTGGAACACCAGTTTTTATCCATCACTTATTCTTCCGTTGAAAACATACTATTCTTCCATAAAAAGATTTATTTGTACAACTTTTACTTTGTGCCCAGAAAACAAGTTGCATAACTTTTTTTTTTTTTTTTTTATAGAAAGGCAGCTTTGAAGATTTTTACAAAATAACTGTTTTATTCAGTTCTGACGAGCACCGGTCTCAATCAATAAACCATTAAAACAGCTCACACATAAACAGCATGAACTCACCGAGCAGAATAACTGCAAATCAACAAAACCAGTAAAAAAAAAAAAGACTTTAAAACAAAAAAGCAAGTTGAATGCCAAAAAGCCAAGATAGAGTTAATCACTCTTCAAGCAAGCATGCATCATTCAATGTTGAAAAGATCTTGAAAGACAACAAGCTGGAGTTTTACCATATAAAATCTAGATGAGACAAATGCAAAACAAGTACAAATGCTGCCAAGATAAAATATTAAAACAAAGTTTGCCCAAAAAAAGAAATAAAAGAGATCACAAAATAGTTTGCTTGTCCACTTTCATTGTGTTCTTCAATTTTCTTCATCCGGAATTGCATTCAATAGCTTCTTTAAACCTTTCGTAAAGCTGTCAGCATCATCCACAGGGCTGCATCCTCGAGACTGGGAGCGTCGCTGCTCGAAGACGACAATGCTAATATGTTCATCCTGTAATGAATGCACCAGTGTGCGTGCATAAACAACTGTGCTTGGTTCCTTCGCACATCCATCCAACGCTCGTAGACTTTTCAAAGCGAGGCAGACATGCCTCTACTTGCGAGCCCCAAAAGCAGAGGGTCTCGCTCGCGGAGCTGCCGGCGTCTGCTTGCAGCGCGAAATATGCCGCTCCGCTGCGGTCTCGTTGAACTTGCGGCCGCAGGACGGGCACTGAACGTAGTCCGGGTTCTCCGAGGGAGGCGGTGGCGGAAGATCGGACAGCTTTCCGCCCGCGGCCAGGTGCATTTGAACCAGCCTGGCCTGCCGCACGGCGTTGAGAAACTCCTCGTGCTTGGCTCGCCACGTCGACTTCTTCACCTGTAGGAACGTGGGAGCGGAGGCCAATCAGTCTGCCTGCTTGCCGCAGTATGCCCTTTTTGATTCAGTTCGATCGTTTCCAAAAGATTCTACGGCAAAATAATTTATATTGATTCAAAATAGCAAAGATTCTGCATCGTCCCAGCGGGCTCGCGTTACAATGTACTCCGGCAGCGAAAAAGTCATCTCGGGACCCCATGATTTGCAAACCACGGGTCTTTCACTAGAAAACTGAGCGTCTTTCCTTCCCCTTAATTGTTGCCAGACTTGTTGGCAGAATCTGCTAAAGGACACTACAGTTCATTTGGGTTTATCAATATGACATTCCTATCGTGTGACAGCAACCCGGCATCAACCACGTGGCAGACCCTATCTGTGCGAGTGGTCGGCAAAGCAGAGGTGCAAACACAATCCGGGCTCAACCTCCCTGTCTATATCAGCTTGATGTCATATTGCACTACAACGGATACCATGAGCCACCACAGCCAATCCATAGCTCGGAGCGTGTCACGTGACCTTCTGATTGGGTAGAGCTACGTGCAGAGTTTGAAGTCGCGTCATGCAGGCAGACCTGATCGGCCATAATGACTCGTAGCGTCTGCTGTGGTGCATAGCAAGGCGAAACGAAGTATAGCCAGGGTGTCTAGCAAATTATTATTTTGAAATTCCCCGACTTTTTCAGGTTTTCCCCGACAATTTCAGGTGAAATTCCCTGACCACTGTAGATGAAGGTGAAATATATAAGACCATTACAACACAAGGCATTGAGCACTGTAAGCATCATTTTGCACAGGCTTAATCCAACTTGCATATTTAGAAATATTCGGGTTCGTACAGTCCGGATTAAACAAGCACTTTCTTGCTGCCGACATCGTCAGTGAAGAGGCCACTTTTGGAAACACAATGAAAACGCGACGCTCAACCACACACGTCAATAACCGAATGGCAGCAAGGCCGCCAGACGCACACTTTCAGATACTTTTGGCTTAATGCTTGGATTGGATTGGGGTCTGCGGCTTTCCCATATGTTACTAAATCTAGTAGCTCTAACTGGATCAAGCATAGTGTCGTCCCCTCAATCCAATCCAATCAAAGCTTGGACTAGATTTGTCGGCAGTTCCCTTTGCATCGGGTAGCACACTCTACATCGGGTGAGCAGAGCCCGCGCTCTGCTCTAAGCAGAATTTATTGCCTATTTTTCTGCTCCCAAGTTCTCAAGTCTTTGTTCAGGGCACTCGATGGCGTTTCCGGCTCATTTTCCCTGAGTGGGCTCGCTTCTTGACAATATCCCCGACAATTCCCTGACTTTTCCCGGTAATTAAAATTTCCCTGACAATTCCCGGCTTTTCCAGTCGCTAGACACCCCGATAGCTGACCGGAAAATGAAGTTTGGTTTGACAGGTGGCGAGTCTAATGTGGAAATTTCGCAACTCTAAGACCGCCCGTGGCCATAATCATTGGACCCGATCCCAAATCTCCGAGTGCCTTGCCAAACTCCGATGCAGCACTTAATTATGGCCAACCGCTCGGTGGTTAGGCCTGCCCTTGGCCACCAGCCGTGCTGACTGCCGTCCGACGAAGGCGCTATAGCAGATATGAACTAAACAAAAATACAGTGCCAACTCACCGGGACAGCTTTGTTGTGAAGTCCCCTCTTGACGAAGGCCTCGGCTTCCGTGCCCTTGGTACGCATCTTGGTGGCGTCGAACACCTTCACCTTCTTGGCCGCCGCCTTTTTGCAGATGGAGCGGTGCTTCTCGATGCGGTCCTTGTCGAAGCCACGGCTGCACACGTCGCACCGCTCCTGGTTCGGACCCAGGGGCCGCAGCTCGGGGGGAGGTGCCTTGGGGGTTTGAGGTTTAGACGCAGGCGGAGGCGCACTCGTCCGAGACACAGATGCGGGACGGGCTACGTTGGCAACAACTGCGGGTCGTTTTGGAGTCGACGCCGGAAGGACAGGTTGTTTCTGGAAAGATGACAGAAAGGAGAGGTAGGAAAAGTTGGTGGGCATGAGCTTGTGGCAGATTACAGCTGGCTTACACACGAGCGTTTGACTGTGACCAACAGCGCTGCAACCACTTCTGGCCACCGACGAGAAAACGTGCCGCCACAAAACTGTTTCAGACCTCGGCAGTGACAGACATCCAGATAACCTTTATTTGCAGTAAATAAGTGACCCCCCAAAAATTCCAAAAAAAACAACTAAATGTGTTGTTGACTGATCATGCAAAACTCCTCTACCAGCTGCCGTGATATGGAAAGCGTTGGCGGTTTTGGCAGGATGTCAAGGATTGCTCGAGGACACGGCTCAATCTGCCACTTCGGCCCATATCAGACTACATCTGAACCAAATACAAAATTTGGCAAGGAATTAATAAAAAATAAAAGGAAAAGAAAATATATTTTATAGACAAAGAAAGAAGGAAGGTATCATGATGCCGAACCTCTCCCTCTAGAGTTTTGGTTTGAATGTGAGGTGCTGCCAACAAACATTCTTTTCTTTTAACCATGGCAATCTCTCCAAAATGAATGAGGCAAGCATTCGAACAAGACGGAATTTCATTGTTATGTATGCTATGTACCATTAAAGCCGAAACCAAAATTTTCCTAAAATTACTTCAGCTACAACTTTGGTGGCTTCTGCTGACCTGCAAGTTGCACCTGTACGTTCTGAGCAAGCTACAAGCGCCACCTACCACGGCCCACTCTTTTAATCCTTACCGTCAAGCCTGGCTGAACAAGAGTTCCTGCCTGCTCTCTGTTTTGGCGCGACCGAGCCATGTGGCGCGTTAGCGCCTCGTACCTTTTCTTAATTATTGCTAGTTAATAAACCTTTATTCGATTGTTTGGCCCCGCCCTCGCCTCATCGCCTTACGCCTCGCCTGGCCGACGCCGGGCCGTAGTCCTCACAACGCAACCTAGGCTACTTTGAGAGACAAATACAGTTTGTTTAAGCAATGAAAACAAAGAGATGTTACTCCACCATGTACGATGTCCTGGCATTCATCTATGCCGACAAGCTCAAAATCAGATTGTAGAAACGCAAAATTTTTTCAGCGCAAGTACAGCTCTTTTCTGTGGGTTACTTTCTGTACAAAAAAAAGAAAAGCTTTCCAAGCCATTAAGTGCCAGAATGAACGAGAAAAAAATATCTTTGCAGGCAGGTAGGCAGGCAGAACAATTAAGGATCGTTAAGACATTGCCTCCTGCAATGACACGAGATACCAAAACCATTTGATTCTCAGAACTGCCGCTAATTCAAGGAAAAACATGCCTGGGTAAAGAAGGAAACGGCAATTGACTTGTTTACAGTCACCGCCTACAAGGAACAGCCACGGTTAAAAATGGGTCAAAGAATGAAACCAAAAGCAGGTCAACTGGGTGTTGTTCTTGTAGGGCAGCTCGTCAACTGGGCAGGTCTCAAAAGGCAGAGAATGTGGGCAGATGCGTCAAGAGGAAAAAGAAGAAAAGATATATATATATAATTCAAAGGCAGAGAGATTTTCAAGCAGAAACCATGCAGCTGCCTAGCTACTCGGTTTCACGGACAAACCGTAGATTCGTGAGTGGGAATTGGACGAAACTTCCACAATGCTGCGTGAACCTTCCAAGGGAGTCTGGTGAAGCTCGCTGTAAATATTTCGTGCAATTACGATGATTTTAACCACTTCTGACAGCTTACAACTGGCACGCTGATGCTATTTACCGGGTAGCCCTGCACTTTTAGAAAAAAGGTTGACCATAGGAATTAGTAGCTGCTTATCACATATGTTACTAACCTCTTAGCAGAGCTGGAAAATATTGCGATACAAATGTATTGCGATAGTATCTCGGGTTTCTGAATTTCTGTATCGAAAAATATTTTAAAAATTGATCAGTCCTGAAAACTTACAGTAGTCGCAACGAAGTTGTTAGGCATTGGCGTTGCGTTCACATCCCGTAGGGTGCGTGAAGAGAAGCGTTTGGAACAAAATGTCATTCCTCAAAATTGATATTGAATGCTCGAAGGGATGAATCTGCCAGTAAAATGAAACCATTCACAATGTAATTATTTGCAACAGTCCCATATAAGTACTTGCTTCCCTGCGCATCTTAAACCATGCTTTTTTTTTTTTTTTTTTTCTCTCTTCTTTGCAGCAACACTGTTTCGTGGAGAACTTTCTGTGGCATTTAAGAAGAAGCGAGCTCATGCGCAGCTTTGAGCGGCGTTCAAGGTAATTGAGCGCCCATTCGCCCATAGCTTATGGGGGACAATGAGCCGCACGGCACGTGGAGGGACGGCACGTGAGGGAAGAAGAGAAAGGAGGCTCGTGGCAGGGCGAGCACACAGAAAGACAGTTCCAAGAGCAGAGACGAACAGAAGAGCCGGTGCCATAACAGCCACCCCAACGGAAGACCTGGACCACAAGGCAGCCTTGGCCCCCCCACAGCATCCGACTCACACATTGAGTATCGATAAAGCATTTCTCCACGACAGCGCTCCCTCTACGGTTTCCTCGGGGCGAATGGAACTCGGCCTGATCGGGCGATATTGGACAGGCGACCCACATAACTGGCGCCCAACATGGGGCCCGAACCCAAGACCCCAAGGTTAAGAGTCTCGTACTCTACTGACTGAGCTAGCCGAGCAGCCACTCCAACAGAAGACCCGGACCACAAGGCAGCCTTGGCCCTCCTCAGCATCAGACTCTCACCTTGAGTATAGATAAAACCTTTCTTCATGATAGCGCTCCTTGTGTGGCTTCCTCGAAGCGAATGGAACTCTGCCTGATCGGGCGATATTGGACAGGCGACCCACATAACTGGCGCCCAACGTGGGGCCCGAACCCAGACCGCCGAGGTTAAGAGTCTCGTGCTCTACTGACTGATCTAGCCGAGAGCCACTCCAACGGAAGACCCGAACCACATGGCAGCCTTGGCCCTCCTCAGCATCAGACTCACACCTAGAGTATAGATAAAACCTTTCTTCATGATAGCGCTCCTTGTGTGGCTTCCTCGGGGCGAATGGAACTCTGCCTGATCGGGCGATATTGGACAGGCGACCCGCATAACTGGCGCCCAACGTGGGGCCCGAACCCAGACCGCCGAGGTTAAGAGTCTCGTGCTCTACTGACTGATCTAGCCGAGAGCCACTCCAACGGAAGACCCGAACCACATGGCAGCCTTGGCCCTCCTCAGCATCAGACTCACACCTAGAGTATAGATAAAACCTTTCTTCATGATAGCGCTCCTTGTGTGGCTTCCTCGGGGCGAATGGAACTCTGCCTGATCGGGCGATATTGGACAGGCGACCCGCATAACTGGCGCCCAACGTGGGGCCCGAACCCAGACCGCCGAGGTTAAGAGTCTCGTGCTCTACTGACTGATCTAGCCGAGAGCCACTCCAACGGAAGACCCGAACCACATGGCAGCCTTGGCCCTCCTCAGCATCAGACTCACACCTAGAGTATAGATAAAACCTTTCTTCATGATAGCGCTCCTTGTGTGGCTTCCTCGGGGCAAATGGAACTCTGCCTGATCGGGCGATATTGGACAGGCGACCCGCATAACTGGCGCCCAACGTGGGGCCCGAACCCAGAACGCCGAGGTTAAGAGTCTCGTGCTCTACTGACTGATCTAGCCGAGAGCCACTCCAACGGAAGACCCGAACCACACGACAGCCTTGGCCCTCCTCAGCATCAGACTCACACCTTGAGTATAGATAAAACCTTTCTTCATGATAGCGCTCCCTGTGTGGCTTCCTCGGGGCAAATGGAACTCGGCCTGATCGGGCGATATTGACAGGCGACCCACAAGCTTTAACTGCGTAACCGCAGAAAGTTATCCACAAATATAGTAATTAATGATAAATATCCCGACGTTCTTGGCTAGTGACAACCGCATTGACTGCCTGTAGCATATTTGGGGTGGCAGACAGCTAGTAAAAAGGTAGTAACGGCCATAAACTGGCGGTAACTGCTGCGTTTACCATCTTCTTACTACCTCGTTTCTAAGAATGTAGAACACATTTGGATTCTGCACATAACTAGATTGGGAGTTTTGCAGTATTTGCAAAATCAAACCTAAATGCTAGCTATCAGAAAAGGTTGCTTGTAACATTGTCAAGATTATTCAAAGCCCACAATAAAAAAATCTGTAAAAAATTTAAGAAATATAGTACACACAGTTTTGAAGCTACCCATAGATGACACCAGTGTGCCTGTATCTAACGATTTTTTGGGGGAAGTAACCAAAGTGGAGAAGGTTTACGTAAACATAAATCGGCTTCCACCTGAAATGGAGCGCAACTTGTGCCCTCAGGGCGACTAGAGCCCGCTAAAATTTTTTAAATAAAACAACCTTATGAATAAAATTTATTTTCATGTGTGCCAGTATGTTTTCTCGTCGTGAGTAGTAGAATGCAGGCACTTGGTGAAACTCAAATGCAGACGTGTGAAGCAGCCTTAACACACCCCATGATCGCAAAAACGAGCCCAAAATCGACTGCTGGACCCCCCTTGGAGCCAAGTAAGTGAACAAGACTCCCACCTTTGCCGATCGTTCGGGTGGCTTCGACGCTGGGACAGGTGTCGAATGGTTCCTCAATGTTGGTGTTGGAGGTTTTCTGCTGGCAGGGGTCACTGACCTTGTGGGCGTGGGGGCAACCGATCTGGCAGGGAGCTTTGCGGTAGCTTGCGAAAATGACCGTCCATTTGGAACCGAGGTCTGGCTGAGCTGTCCTCTTCCATTCTCTCGCCCGCTTGATGCCTGAAAAACCATTTGGTATACAAGGCTGAGAGAGAATTTTCTTCATAACAAATCTCTGAAGAAGTGTAGCACGATCAATCAAACTTGTGGAGGACTTGAACATTACCCTTCTTTAATTTTTCTCGCTCGGAATAACATATTTGACGCACGAATAGCAGTTCCAGCTATCGTGGCAGAGAGTATAGTGTGTCTGTAACTGTGGAGCAGCGGTATATAATCAAATTTCTTGTAAAGGAGAGAGATAAACCAGCTGAAATTTAGAGAGAATTGCGAGCACAGTATGGGAACAAACGGTGTCACTAAGAGTGTATGGATGGTGTCCAACATTTAGTGAGGGACGACAGCCAGCGCCATATAAGCTGCGCCAACATGTTCGTCCAACTGCAATCACGGAGCTCAGTTAAGGGGGGACTCTGGCTAGAGGTTGAACTTCTGAACTACTCAAGAGATCAGAATGAAATTTTCAGGGGAGATTTAACTTCAGATGAAGGGGTACTATGCAACCTTTCAGCTCTCAGGGACAACTTTGCATACCTGCATAAGAAGATGTGTCACTCTTCGTTAGGAAATCTATGATATGCAAATGAAGCTATTAAGCATCATTTTAACAGCTTGAATATAAAGAGGGGGGTGTGGGACTTCAGGCTATCTAGTTTTAGAACTCAAATGTAAATAATTCAGGAAGAGTGATTACCTCGAAATATGAGATGCATAACTGTCCTATGTAAATTTTTGAAAACGTAGCTTTTTCTCAATGAGGACTAACTTAAAACAAAATAAAATAGATAGCCCGATTCCCCAGTAAATTTCAGTTCACAAACATCTTGATTGTGGTATCAGAAAAATTTTACCCTCAAACAAAAGATTCCTTTGTATGAAATTTGCAGCAAAAAGTGGAACTGAGAAAAATGCATTCAAACATTGAACTCCTTACTTCGTTAGTGACTCACAATGTGTTGAAAATATTTTATATCAACGTAACTATTCGGCACATGGTTATGAAATTTAGTGTAAGGGTGTATAATTAATTTCTAGAACCACAAACCCTTTTCCAACAAATTTTTAAACTTAGGCTTATGTTTTCCTTAATTCTTTCTGCATCGAAAAGATCAGGGAAGTTCCAAAGAAAATACTTTCAGAAAGTGGCTTAGTTAAGTGCATGTCGGATTTTCCACTTCCTCAGTGGGAATAGAAGTCCCGGTCAATCTCGAAAGATCTTTGGCGAAGAAAATCGCAGAGAGCAGCAAAAAGCAACATTTCAAAAGCTGAGGGAAGTAATCATAGAGCTGAGTTGGCACCGACTCAACCTCTTGGCTATTACAATCATAAGTGCCTCTCGCGCCGTCCAAGGAAAGTCCGACCACGAGTCTGGTTCATGTTTCGAAGCTTTGTTTTGTGCGCTCTCCAGGTTTTTCTAATTGCCTATGGTAGACATTTTTTAGAACTGTTAGTCCTGGTTGCACTCCGATTTATGAGGTATTTAACATATATAAAACAATAATTAATCAGATCAAAGAAGTTCCAGACCTGAAGGTACCAGGGCAGAACTTTGTGTTGTCAAGAAACCAAAAAAAAAACTTTCTTGCTTCATCACAAAACTAACTCTGTTCGTGGAAAGCTTTTCCAAACACTTGTAAATCATTAGTCAAGTGGCTTTGAATCGATGTTAACTAAATAGAAGCACGTCTCCAGAGTATAAAAATTGGAAATCAAGCAGCTTGCAACTTATAGATGAAAACAAAAATAGATATAAAAACACTTCCTCTTGTCATTTGCTCGTTTGGAGGACTGCATGTGGTGTTATGGGGCAGAAGCATATCTATGGCTATGGTGAGTAACATACACCGACTATCGCAAAAAGCGGTAATGGGGAAAGAAGAGTAGCTGGTGGTAACATAAAACTATGAACATGAATTGTGCAAAAAGTGTATGACAAACATGCAATCAGAGGACAAAACAAGATTTTTCTTTTCTTTTCTTTCAAAAAGGTATTTCTTAGTAACCGAGTCTTGTTTCCAAAGAAATAGTACAAAGAAAAGGTCAATGCACAGTTTTTTTTTTGTTTTTTTTTTTTATATAGCGGGAGCACGTACAGTGCTTGCAAACTTTTCAGGTTTAGAAGCATCAATTGAAAATATGGAAGACGAAAAGTTGTCACCTTCCTCCCATTTAATCTTTTATTTTGATGCGTTTGCTTCTGCAACATTCCAGTGACTTCAAATTCCAAACCAGAGGTACTTTAGAAAGCTTTTCCATTGGGCAATAAGCTCTCATTCTCCAAATTCAATTCTGAGAAGTGTTAGAAATTTTAATCGGAAGAGCCAGCACTCATACTGCCACAAAGCCAGAGCAGACAACATACAAAGTGATCATCTTGTACGTGTCACAAGCGTGGAGCCATTCAATTTCAAAGCTATAAATAACCCCAGCAAAGCAAAACGTCTCAATTGTAACACTCGTAGTTCGCCAAATGCATAACAAATAGCAAAGCCTCGACATGGTGTGTGCAGTTTTACGTTTAGGTGGTCACTTTTTAATGTATAATCGGCGCCATACATCTATGGCAACAACCGTCCACAGGTTCAAGTCAACGTAAAAGGCCGATGTATTTAAGAATTCGTAAAACACAACTATGTGCAAAACAAGAGGCTCGTTGGTAAGCAAAACTATGTGCACCTTATATAACTTGCTTGAAAATAAGAATTTGCATTCGTAAGGAGCTTATACTCACGCCACAGGTGTTTCCGTGACCGTCGGCAAGAGCTCGGAGCTGCGTCGTTGTCATGGTCATGAGGACGCCCCCCTTGGCGAGAGGCGGCACGTGCCGAGCAGACAACTTCGAGGCCGACGCTGGCCGCGCCGATCCGTTTGCAGTGCCGGGTCTAGGACACAGCGGCGCACCATTGGAGGTCGGCGTGGAAGCCGTTTTGGCTGCTGCGGAAGGGATCGGAGAGAATCAGCTCGAATCACCAAAAAGGATGGTTTGCGCACCATTTGCATTTGAACACTTCCAACCCGAGTAACCAGACTGAAGGTTTTGCAGTATTTGCGAGATGAAATCTATGCAGTTTCTACGAGAAATAGTCGCTTCCAACGTTCTCATAATTATTTCAAGCATAGGGTTAAAGAATGATGCATAAAAAATGATAAGATATACATAAAACAAGAGGTGATCCAGGTCCACTCGATAAATGGTGCCAGTGCTTTAAACGGTTACAATAGATCACGACGAACTTTGTTGGAGCTGGATGCAAATGTGTGAACCAGCCTTTGGACAACAGCGTAACAATGTTAGGGAGTTTTAGGGAACTGTTTTTGCACATCACATATGGTACGATGGGCCCTCCGGTATGCGCTGCACATGCGAAAATCAGTCCACCTCCAGTTCCACAATCCAGCTGAAAGTGGACTGATTTTTGCCTGGGTGCACATGCACTACAACAGAAGGCTCTCATAAGCGCAGTTCCTACTGGAGGGTCTAATAGGCCGATCTCACCAGACAGTTTGACTATGCCACCGCAGCCACAATGCATCGAGGGAACTTCAGTCTTTCTGCACGTGCGACAACCTCGCTGGAGCTCTGCGTGTGTAGAACACGAGACGACGGCACGAGCCTCTGCAAGCACGGCCGTCTGTCTCCTGTAAACTAAAGTTATGGCGGCGCCACGCATGCGCCGAATGCTTAGTGATATCGGTGTATTAATACCATCTCGGATGTGCAAACACGGTTCCCTGAAACTCCCCATTCTCACACAAACGCAGTTCGGGAGCATCTGTTGCAGTCCTCTCGTTGCGTGACGTCTGCAAGAGGGCACGCATCCTCTTGAAGTTGATGCTAGAAGACTACTGTATTTTGCGGTGTGTACAAGCCACGGTTTATTTCAAAAATTTTCGTCGATGCACCTTATAGAATGGTGAAACTTTATGCATTCCTTTATAACCGTTACACGAGCTGCAATTTAATCTAGCTGTGAGGATTATATTTCCTATTCAATTCACTGGCGATGCTGAAACTCCATGCCTCCCCATATATATTGTGACCACAGTACACATACCAGGCATGCCATATCAGTAGGGTTTCATATTTTCAATTAATGCTGATAAACCCCCAAAATTTAACTCCCGAGCCAGTTTCGTAAAAACCGGGAAAACCCCAAAACCCCAAATTAAACCTGTCCTAGAATAAGGGGAAAAAAAAAAAAAGAAACAAAGCTTTAAAGGAAGAATTTTTGTCTACAGCTTTATCTCTTGTTGACCCTGAACGCAGTCTAGAATGAACTTTCCACGAGGCTTCTTGCTTCGGAACCACACAGCCTATCTCATTTAGTTTTTTTTTTTTATCAGTCCAGGGACGTTTTCCACACGTTCGGGTCTGCGTAGGTTCCCTGGAATTTGAGGAATCCCGTGCCAGTGCCCCATTTTTTTCGTCACAAGTCTAGAGAAATCTTTTTTTGGGGGGGGGGGGGGGGGGGGGATTTATCGGGGCTTATGTTGACAACACCAAAAATTGGTACCGAATCTGTAAGGAAAAATAAACTCCGAAATCATAAAACCCTACATATAAGTCACTGCAACAAGAGAGATGTGCGCTTTAATCCTTAGGAGAGGAAAAGAAGTTGGAGATTAAAATGATTATCCACTAGTTCGAAACGGTCCCACATCTCGCTTCTGCACAAAACACGTCCTACAACATCACACCCCTAGACAACATGCAGTAATGGATCAGTATGGTAAATATGTCTGTAAATACACCTGTTTTTTTTAAGAACAATAACACCACAAAGTGAAATAATTTGTAGCTTGCTTTCGTTCCAGATTATGTGAACTATTGACCGTTTATAACAGAAAAATTTAATGTATGTGGAGCTGCATGCTTCAAGCACAAGATGGCAGCATTCTCATGCCTCTGTATGGTGAGTTACTTTTTTTGATGTAGCAGATATATTTGTTCTCTAGTTTGTAGATCAAAATATTACTGTCCAGTAAATTGTCCCCCCCCCCCCCCCCCCCCCCCCCCTTCAAAAAAAAACAAAAAGTAGATTATTAGTATCCTCTACATGTGTTTTATGAACAAAGTCTAAAAGTTTACTTTCCTGCACAACAGCAACCGAGGAAGCACTGACTACACCAGCCCTTGGGAGCATGGTAAGACTGGGATTCTGAGCGTGCATAAATGCCCTGCTCAATACAGTCTAAGCTCAGTACAACAGACGTTAGGATATAACATACAGATTTGTGAAGTTTGGTTGGTTTGCCTCTACATACCATTGACTCACCTTCATATCTGCAAACAACATACTCCTCTTACAACAGATTGAAATCTTGGTCAAAACCAAGGTTTGTTATAAACGAGCTTAGACTGTATCACAGCACAGGGCACTTTCTTGAGTTCAAGCATTATCGCCGAGGGAAGGGAGACGCACAGATGTTGTACGCTTAGTTTCACACAAATGCTTCATTTTTGGCAATTACAACTCAGGTTATTGTTGAAGCAGGGAAAGTTCATTTGGCGTATTCTACGGTGAGTTGCGCGATCGGATCAGATTTCTGGCGGGAAGGGTCAATTTGGTGCGCGATGGAATCTCAATTTCCCTCACTCTATCAAATCAGAGTCTCCTTGCGTGATCAAATCCAATTGTCATTCTTGTTGCCTAAGGGCTTTTTTTTTTTTTTTTTTGTTTGCTTGAAAAAATTTTGGTTACCTTATAAACAACTATTTCTCAAAACACACCAATTCATGTATGAAAAAAAAAAAAAAAAAAAATTGAGTGCCCTTGGTGCGGGCAAGAAGCGCTGCGTCCTGTGTCAAAAAACCATTGGAATGTGATGTTGTCGACATTGTGCAAATTCCCATGCTCTTTATTTTGGCATTGGTATTGTAGATTTTACGACTTTTTAGCAACGTTTCACCACTTCAGTGGCCCGAGCGATATTAAGGAGGGTGGTTAAAACGCAAAACTTTGCGTAAATGACATGATGCATGGAGATTCATTCTCCATTCCCTGTGAAAGCCGCATAATGGACGCCAAAACCCGATCCACGCGATGAGATTCCACTCGCGATTTTCGGTCGCAACGTCGCTCTGGCTGCAAAAGCATAGACGGTAATGTGACCTTCGACGTCGATACTGAAAATCGCAAATAGACTCTGACGTAACAAGTCCGTGATGGCCACTGATAACTGATCAACGTCTTGTATCAACTGTTTACACCGAGCCTACTTACCCCAAGCAACCTTCAAACTTAAGTCTTTTGAGGCCTGCACCTACTCGTTTCGCGACAATTAGTCTACTGGCCGCCGTCGTTTGAATGAGCAGGTGTCAATTTCAACAAGTTTGAAAGAGCAGACGACAGTTTGAACGTGAAGACGCACTGAATGTGGTCCACAGGTTGCCTGGACAATTTGACCATTCTCCCGCGTCCGTGTTGGAACGAAACAAATAAATCTGACGACTACAAGTATCCATGAATTCAACGCAAAGTGCTTCCCGCACGAGCAATCGTGTTCTGAAGGTGTCTGGCTTTCCTTTTCACAGCACCTATCCACGTTCTCGGATGAACCGAGAGGAAAGAAAGCATGTGAAAACTTATCTCCACAGCTTTGCCGGCTCTTCTGGCACAGCCCCTGTTGTGGTGTTTTGATGGGATGGCAGGCTTTAGTCTGGCTTGTTCCAAAACAACACTGGAAAGCCAGTCCCACATGGCGACTTCCGCCCACACCCCTAGACCAAGTACACCCGAAGCGCCTCCACCTCAACGTGACATAACAGAGTTGAGTTGGTGTACTATATTTGATCTCGGAAATAATGCAAAACCTTTGCTCTAGCGAATTGCAGCTCCAGGGCCATCTTACAGACGACACCAGCGTGCCACTGTGTTCTCTCGTCGTAACAGATCACAAGAACTCGGTCGTAAACAAACGCAAGTGTGTTAGCCAGTATTCTAGCGAAATTAATTTTTCAGTACGAAGAGACGTAAGGTGGATACAATGATTGCAACGTGTAACAAGGGCACAGGGATGTCCTTGTTCAGAACAAACACTGGAGTAGACTGATCCCAAATAGACACGCCCCCACCAACCTTGGCCGGTGAAAGCGTCACTCTTTGTCGCGCTGCCGTTGTGACACAAGCTGTCCCCATTGACACTGGACGGCTGCAGTCTTGCGGAACCGTGCCCGTTCATGTGAGACGTCGTCGACGCAGATTTGGCGGGAGCGGCTCTGCCGGCCGGCGTTGGGGTTGGGATTCCGGTGCGGGTTGGTCTGGGCAGACCGCTACGGACTTGGAGGCGGTCCTGGAAATCCGCCCTCATTTGCTCGAGCCGCGAGGCAGACATGTCTGCGGCGACGCAAACTCTGGACAGCCTGCAATGCCAAAGGTGTGCGAGAAATTAAGCAACCTTCGTGTAACAGCAAGTAAACATAATCTATCGCTTTATCTTCTTCTTTTCTTTTTTTTGAGGGTGAGAATTTTTTTTTTTTTTTTACTGCAAACAAACTATGCATCTCCGAACGCTCAGTCTCCGTCCAAATGTAGTGCTATACTCCATTCAGCTCTAAGCTGACAGTGCGGTGGGAGCTACACCCTCGCCAGACCGATTAACCACCTCTTTTTCATCACCCGAGCTCGCTTTCTGCCCGTGGGTACGGGCAGAAAGTTGTCGCGGGGTGAAAGATAAACGTATGACTGGCCCAATGAGCATGTAGCTTAAAGGTGAACAGAGCATAGCGATTCAGACCAGATGCCAAAGTTTCACAGCAATCGTCATTTTAAAAAGTTGTACAAATCTTTGCTGAGAAAATGGTAGCCGAGGAATATCGCAAACATCTGGAGATGAATGCATCTACTAGGAATGGGACACATTTTCCCATTGAAAATTTCGTAAACTCACTTCTAACTTCTGAATAAGATAACGGCAAGCTCTGAAAGTTTGGCATCTGGTTCGAACCGCTAGTGCTAATGAGAGGAGAAAAAGTAAAAAAAAGTAATTAAAATTTTTAGGTGAAACGCTTTGCACAATATTACATGGGTTGTGTTTTAAAAAAGATCCAGCAAAAAGCTTACAAAATGTGAACACAAATAGCAGAACTGTAACTATCATTAATAGGTCACACACACACAAAAAAGTTTTCATTGAATTAAGGTGCAACTTTATAAAAAAGATATGACAGACATGAGAGGATGGAGGCAAGCTAATTTTATTTGGGAACCATGGGTCATCACGCATACTGACACAGTCAGTGGCGTACCAACTTGTTTTTGAGTGGGGGGGCAAACCCGACCCTCTTCCCCCCCCCCCCCCTTAATCGAAAATTCGGCGCAACTTTTGTCGAAGTTTTCTAAAGATGTGGCAATGATTCGGCAAAATTACAACGTTACCAGACTTAACATTGATATTTTATTTTTTCTCACGAAAAAAATTTTGCTTCTTCTTAAAATAAATACAACTTGTAGTGCCTATTGAAACAGTTATGATTAAATAAGGTGATATTCTACAAGATAATTGTATCGATGTCGCTTTTGTGTGTTTACTGGCAATTTTAGTGTTTGCTTGCAGAAAGTGGCGTGACAACGAGGTTGGGTAGTAGCCGGAGCAGTCACGAATCACACAACGAGAGTTTTGATTTTGAGGCTTCATCAGCGCACGCCTACAAGTGTGTTTACATTGTTAAAATAAAGACAATCACTGCGTTCTTACTTTCTCTGGGAGTCACCGTTTCGTGCGCGAAAACGGATGCAACGGTTGTTTAGCCTTCACCAGAAGAGATAACAATACTGTAAATATGCATGTTTTTCGATTTGAGTCACTTGACGTCAGCTTTGCATGAAAGTGCGCGTTCCATATTCGCAACGTGCCGTTTTTAACCTTTAAAATTCCGGTTTCTGGTGTTAGGACACACACGGACGTTTAGGAAGATGGGGAGAGTTAGGAATGTCGGATGTGCAACGTCGAGCATGATAGTTCTGTGTTTAACGAATACTTTTCATCAGTGTTTACTAACGAGTGCTTGGACTTCGTCCCCACTCTCCCTGAAGAGCTTTACGAGCGCATGCATCCTATTAACGTTAACTCCGCTGGTATTAAAACATTGATTGATAAACTAAAACTTACTTCGTCCGCTGGAACCGATAACATCAACCCAAAAATTTAAAAGAAACACCCGTGTTATTTTTAGTGAGTATTTGAAACTCATCTTCATTCAGTCCTCATCTCAAAGCTGCCTTCCATCTGACCAAAAGGTGGGAAGGGTAATTCCCAGTCTTTAAACAGGGCAGCCGCTCTTCCGCATCTAATTATCGCCCTAATTCATTGACTTCAATTTCTTGCAAACTACTTGAGCATATCCTCTACTCCAATATCATGAGGCACCTATCATCCCATTTCTTTTCTTTAAACAGCAGCACGGTTTTTAAAAGGTACTTTCCTGCGAAACGCAACTCTGCGACTTCATCCATGACTTGCACACTAACCTTGAATGTCACGTCCAAACTGACGCAGTTTTTTTTTTTTTTTCCAAAGCGTTCGGCCGTGTCTTCCATCAACGCCTTCTTTCTAAGCTATCATCTTTTTGCCTCGACCAATAACCGTTTGCATGGATTCGTGACTTTCTTTTTTCCCGTGTACAGGTCACGTCCATGATGATCATGAATCTTCCTTAATAAATGTATCTCCTGGTGTTCCCCTGGGGTTCGTACTTGGGCCCTTACTCTTTTTAATATTTATTAATGACATTCCCATTGGGATTTCTTCAAAAAAAATGCTTTTTCGCCGACGACTGCGTCATCCATAACAAAGTAACTTGTGTGCAAAATAATAACCAGCTTCAGGAAGATCTATAGATAAAATTAACAATTGGTGCAAAGAGTGGATTATGTCACCAAACAAGTATAAACGCAAACTAATCCACTTCACCAAGAAAAAAAAAACACTCTGTCATTTAATTACTTCTTGGACTCCGATCTGATTGAGACCGCTACTCTGTATAAATACCTTGGTGTAAGACTAACATCTGACCTTCCCTGGAATAACCACATTGAAGTCATTACCGCCGATTCATCTGGAACTCTTGGACTAAGCAGACGTAACTTAAAAAATCGCTCCACCCTTTGTCCCTAAGCTAACCTTTAACACGTACGTCAGACCAAAAATAGAATATGCTTCAACCATCTGGAATACCCATCGACTGTACCTCATCAATACGCTGTAGAGGCAGTTCAGAACAGAGCTGCTCGCTTCATTTCATCCACTTATGACTTTTCTTTCAGTGTCTCGGCGCTAAAAACTGAACTAACCATGTCCTCTTTGCAGCTTCGCAGGAAAGTCTCTCAGCTGTGCCTTATTCACAAAATCTACTACCACATTCCCGACCTCAAAACCACTTTGTTATTACCCCTCGACCGAACATCTTCTCGCCTCAACAACGTCTGCACCATCAAACACACTTCTGGCTCTACGAACGCTTTCAATTGGTCATTCCTTTCTCAAGCCATCAGCCACTGGAACAGTCCCCCATCCTCCATTGTCATCATCTTGGACCCTGCTGATTTCTCCTCTGCAGTAAAACTACACCTTTCTTGGCCCATGTGATGGTGTGCGGGGCTAGGCAGATCAGTGAAAACACTTACGCAGAGCGCTTGCCAGGCCAGACTTGTACGTAGTTCAACTACTTTACTCAAGTTACTGTAGTTTAACTACTTTTCTGGGTAGTTTAGTAACTTTTAATTACATTTCTATTCTAGTAATCAGTAGTTTACTTTAACTACTTTTCCGAGCGACTTCCACTCAAATTACAAATTACTTTCTAATTTTAGCGGTTGTTTTGCCTATCAACAGAGAACAGAGGTCGGAAGGTCAGCTGATATTTGCAGAGGGGGAGGCATGCGGAGTAGAAAAGGGGGGGATGGGAAGGAAGAAAGTGATTAAGATAGTCCAAAAAACCCCAAAATTTTAACGAGCCCCCCCCCACTGCAACAACACTGCTACGAGGCGCGGGGAGCGAACAGACACGACGCAAGAGAGGTCGAGTAACTGTGGGATTAGCTCCGAATAGTGGCGTTTCTTTGTATTCCGAAGCTCAAGGAGACTTGACGCATTTGAAGAAAGGGCTTGTCCCCGCTTCTCTCCAATGTAGGAATTCTTGCCCACTACAGGAGGTGCACACACTGCTCCTTTTACGGTGCAGGCGATAGAACCCCTAACAACGACGCTCACGCCGGATGGGCTGCTCGTGTATCACTCGAAGCGCGTTAACCCACCCCGCGCCTGCGTTCACGCCGCTTCGCGGTGACGGTGTGCGGCTGCTAATTACAAATCTATTAACCCACCTAGCCCCCCCACCCCCCGTACACGCCGCTTTGCGGCGTCCGGTCGGCAACCCAAGCCCCGCTGCCCCCCATGCACTTCCGTAAATAGAGTCGATACGATTTAGTTTGGCGATGTTTCGTCAACAACATTCGTTTTTTTAGTGTTAATGGTAAAAAAGAAATGTAAATATCGCCAAATGCCTCGACAAAACAAAATGTTCGAGAAAAAAGATAAAAAGAAGTAAGCCGGCCCGCACCATAAATAGAACCCGGGTCTGACACGTATGAGGCAGACATCTCACCACTAAGTTACGCTACCTCTTCGGAAACTCGCATTGCATCCGCTGCCTATGTTGACGGCGGCAGCGCCTATCTCCAAGCAAGCAAGCAAAACTTTATTTTGTGTAAGGGCCTACGTCCTGGTCTGGACGGCCCGTCCGGCCCATGTCTCGCGGATGGATTCCGTAAGGTTACTGTGTAGCCTTGTTCGTGGAGCAAGGCTTTACGAACCAGCCAATCCGGCGTGCGTGAGCACCGTTGCTAGGGTTTGTATCGCCTGCGCATTAAAAATATGCCCGCACGGGTCGGGGGGCAGTGCCCTTGGTATTCCTTGGGCGCCGCCGGCCTGTGTCTGCTCTGCCCAGTGGCGGCCGTTTCAGGGGGGGGCAAAACGCATGCCTTGCCCCCCCACTCTGAGAACTGGGGGGGCAAGTGCCCCCCTTGCCCCCCCGGTTGGTACGCCCATGGACACAGTTAATTATGAAGAAAGTGCATTGTCATACTCATTCACCTCAAACACTGTAGTAAAAAAAGTTTGGTTCCTTTGTGGAACGTTACTAATTTCCCCTTTCATGCGTCGAATTAATTAACATATATGTTGGGGCATGTCAGTTTAGTTTAATACAATTTTATCAATACTTAGATTTTAGATGCCAAGAGCATCATTCCTTCCTTTGACAACAAAATCTTGTTAAGAAATACTTTGCAAAGTGCACAAATTATGTGCAAACCCTTCTTTTCTTTAAGTGACAACAAGCATAGTTTGCTCTCAGTCACCTATTCAGTGCTTGAAAATATTCACAGCAGCAGTGCGGTATTCAACCTTACTCCAAGTACACTTCGGGACAGACATATAGCCAGGAATTTTTTTTTCCCTTTTTTTTTTTTGTGGGGGGGGGGGGGGGGCATGACAAAATGCTGTATGAGGGGGAGGGGGGAGAGGAGGGTCCCAGCAAAATGGAAGATTTAGGGGGGGGGGAGCCGGGCCCCATGCCCACCCCCCCCCTCCCCCCCTGGCTATGCGCCTGCTTAGGGAGCACGGGACGACTTTGAAGCACATATTTTAAATTCAGCCTGCGATAAAAGAACGTCTTTGCCCGATCATCAGAGGCCTTATTTCCAAAACGAAAGCGGCATCCTGGTGCTAAGAAATTTTGGCAGTCAACTTTTACTACACTGGTTTGTTTCTTAGAAAGTAGGTATTACAAACAGTTGCTCTGTCAAAGGTATGTGTACTTTAAAAGTACAATTGTTTAAGTACTTTGAACGTACAATTGTGTGTGTGACTTCAAAAGCACAACTGTTTATTTGTAGTTTGAAAGCACACTGAAGTGCTCATACTTTTAACCAAAACTGTTTCTACTGTGACTAAAGGTACAAATTCTATTAGTGACCTTGTAATTCACTTCAAGTTAATAAAGCTTATTGAGCATGAAGAAGGGTTTTGGGATGTTTTCTAGTTATGCAAAACAAAACTCCAAAGCTTCACGTCTTACATATGTTTTTTTTAATTAACCTGTCTTGAAGCAGAAACGTCAAGAAGTAATTAAAAATGCGGCAGCATCATGCAACAACCATACTCAGGTTGTTGCTTTGTGAGTGGTCACCGTAACTCAAAAGGTATATTAGAGTGAGCAAATGCAGCCACTCGCACTCTGTGTGGCAAAAAATGTAAAGTGCACATCGCTACGATTTTCATGCATCAATGATTACTCGTAATTAAGTTGCTCTTCCCCTAAGAGGGCATAATTTATTGGATTTGTTTCGTAACTTTCACGGCGCCACAGGCCTTCAGTGTGGGAAACTTACTTTACTGTGGTGCCGCGGCTCTCCCGGAGCTTAAATAAATATCAAATGGGCTGGACCACCAATCTGAAGCTAATTGTTGCTATTAAAAACATTAAACTATAACAAACAAGAAAAAAGTTACTTAGTCCACTTATTTGCAATGAAGAGGCAGTTCTTAGGCAATTTATATAGATATGAGCAGTACAATCAAAGCTCTACACTCTATGACATATTTGCAATAATAATAATACATATTTAATTAAAAACAGCATTAGAGTTAAAAGAGCTTTGATACAATTGTATGTGTTCTTTCTGTTCATTAATATAGTGCCCAATTGTGTCAAATTGCAAAGTTTTCCTTGCTAAATTTTATATTATATTTAACCAAAGAAATATGTATACTCCCGAGGTAAAACAAAACAAAGAGAAAAGTAAAATGCTGATACAGATTTGTTTGTTTGTTTATTTATTTAACTCGGGAGAGTAAGGTCACAGTGAAATAGGCGTTACACCCGTACTGAGAATGTTCACTGTGCTTCGAGAGAAACAGGAAAAAAAAGGGTGGGGTGGGACAGGGTGTAAAAAAGAAAAATATGATGATGTGACGAGATGCAGGTGCCCACGATGTTGAAATAGAAGCTGAAATGGAGCTTTTGGGCAAGGGTGCGGGTTGATATAGTGGGTGATTGGGTCAGCATATAAGTATAGGTTCGGTGTTTTCAAATAAATCAAAAAAAGAAAAGCTCCAAAATAAGACATCTGGATTGATTCGGATTTATCCGGAATATTCTGGATTTCCACACGACAGCAAAATGAGAAGCAAAAAAAGATAATATTTTACTGATCAATTTTGTCAGAGCACAAGATCAATATTCTCAAAAAAAAAAAAAAAAAAGGGCCAATTTTTTTTTTTTTTTTTTTTTGTTAAAACAGATTGTTTTTTGGACAAAGGGGTAAATGTATTTCTGGGCCAGGAGACAAGCCACTGTTTTGATTTCCAATTTGGAGTCCATACTACTTGTGCTTCTTAGTTTTATATGAAACTAGATTTCATAGGAGGGAGGAGGGCTGCTCTGAAGCCTTTATGCTTCCCAAAGACATGCGCTAGCTTTTTTTCTTTTTTTCAAAATACTCATGCTTTTTTTTTAAGCAACACTTGTTTGCAAGATTTGTAGTGCCAAATGCAGCTGCAGAAATATTTTTCTATACCAGAGTTATATTAATTATAAGGGTGTTTTTGCAGACATTTTTATTTCGAATAAAAAAAAAAGAACTTGGGAACGCGGTAAAATTTAACTTTGATTCGTAACAAACACAAACGCCGATAAACCGCAAATTTTTAACGAATAATAATAAAAAAAAAAAAACTCTAAATTTTACGAAAAATTAACTCTAAAAACATGTAACTCTACAAATTTAATTAAAAAAGTTTAAAAAGTGAGAACTAAACGAAGACACAGAAGAAACGCCCGTGTCCTCGTTTCGTTCGCGCTTTTTCAACAGATTAATTAGTAGGGACCAACTAGCCCAAAGCTAGTTTCATATACAGTATCAGGAACAAAATAACTTTCTGTAAACACAAGTCTTACGTATAATCAAAGATAACATAAAAAAATACCGAGTTATAACGATGAGCTAAAAATGCATTGCACAGATGTTCCGAATCACCCGACATCTCCACACTTTTCAATTTTATTTATTTTCCTCGGTACGCAAGCAGAGGCCAGTGTGTCTGCCTAATATCTGCTCGACATCTGTCAAACAAAAAGAGAATAGTAAAAAAAAAAAAAATAAAAAGAGATTAGGTCATGGCAGCTGGCAAACAAAAACACAAGCTTTCGTGCGTTTTACTTTTTTTTCTTGCTTTTCCTTTATTCGATTACCCGTACGTAATTGCATACCGCTTCTACCAGACGAATTTGCGTGAAAGATTTTCAGGCTGTTCAAGTAAATTAAAATAGGCTGAATTCACTGTCACGTCAAAGAGCGCTCCCAGACGCATTTTGTTTTAAAATTATTTTCTTAACGAGGCGCGCTACGGTCCAATGATTCGGCGAGTGAAGGCGCAGTATTGTTTCAAACGCGGATTAAAAATAGGCCAACCGTGTCGGCACTTCCCGATCTTTCACGCATCTAATTATAACTGCCTTCCATTCACCGCCCCATTATTTTAATATTCGTTTCCCTGTATCTCTCGTTATTCGCAGATTACGATCTGAATTCCGTGCAGCGAAATATAAACGATAAGTGCCACTCGCCTGCGAAGGCCACCCGAGATAACCGACAACAGACCTATCCGCACGACAACGAATTATGAGTCATCGGGCCGATCTGAAAACCACCGGAAGACCTCCCGCCGTCGCGTTGCATGTCACCGATACGACACATTCCGCAGTCCTCGACGAATTCGTGCATTTGACAAGTTGCGAGCGAGCACGAACTTTCACCCCCGAACAAGAACTGTCACGCGCCAAAAAGAAAACGAAACAAAGGTATGTCAAGTGTGCGAAAGAAAGTCGCACGAGTTGCACTTGCGTCCGCAAAACAAGAGGTGGTACGACAAAGTTACTCACGGCTGATTTCGGTGGTCAAGCGGCCGTGTCCGAATTCCAGCTCCAAGCTGGCACAAAAGGGGAGTTTCTCGAGAACTGTCGAAGACACTTTATCGAGCCCCCGTCACGCGAACAACATAAACCAACGGAAAACACAATGACACAATCGACGCGCCTCCGCCACACCACCGGCTCTGCATGTGGAACTGGGCGAAACCGGCGACCGGCGAAACTCTTGTCAACGTCTACCGGCCTACCGCCGCGCCGCGTTGTCGTTCAAGGTGCCGCTAGACCAATCGCATCTCGGGACGGTGCCACGTGACTCGGCGCGGCCAATCGCAACGATTCTTTTGAAGACAGGGGACGCAGGGAAGGGAATAAATTCCAACGGCGGGAGATACGGCTGGTGCGGCCAGGGCAGCCAGTGCGGCGGCGATTTATCGAACTATGTGACGTGCGATCAGTCGATTGTTGTTTTCCGGACGCGGTTTGACAGGTTGAGACTACGTATGGTTATCAGTGTTACAAAGGGTAACAGCCGCTATCATTCACCCATCCATCGGGGTGTAAAAACTGCAAAAGGAATCAAGAAGAATTGTTCGAGTATCAAAGTTCGTGACATTTGTGCGTAGTCCGAATTTATTTTCGGGGGGGGGGGGGGGGGGGGGGGGGGGGGGGGCGGCGGGTCTAGCTGTGGGTTTGACTGGTTCGATCGCGCAAAGCGAGAAAGGGGGACCCACCCCTCCTCCTCCTCTTTCTGCGTATACTGGTTATAGCAGTAATCTCATTTTTCTTTAATTGCCGAAATGTTAAGTTTGACCTTGAAATTAGTTTAGTGTCCGCTTTGTCAGCAACAGATCTCGCCCAGGTGTTGACAACGAGTATACACGCCACAAGCAGGTTAAAAAGGATGATTTATTTTTGCTTTTAGTCAGAAATCTAAGCACGCAGCCAGTGTACCTCGCCATAGGACCCCCAAAACAAACTTCAAAAGTCCAAAAAGAGAACACGAAAGTTTAAAAACACGTTTCCTGAACGGTTTAAACCACAAGACATAAAAGCGCGCAAACACGCCATCTACTCTCCTTATTTATTTTTCTCAAAGAGGAAATCGCCACACACAAACACGACCGAACGAGAACCACAAATCTCCGACGCGTGAACGCTTCTCCACCAAGCTCATCTCTCTCTTCGGGCAAAGCACTTTGGCAGCACAAAAAGTCTGCTAGCCGCCGGGCCGTGCCGCAGCAACAGTGTGCCTATATTAGAGAGTGTTTACAACTGCTTGATCTAGGTCACGTGGTTTACGGGTCGCGTTTGCAGAACAAACTGGCTATAACTGAAAAAAAAGAAAAAAAAAAAAAAAAAAAACTAGACGAAATCGTCGATCTTCTGCAAGCGTCTCCAAGCTTTTCTCAAACCTCTTTGCCTCCCATCCTCCTCGCCGCACGGCAACACACGCTTGCGCACTAGCGACTCAATCCACCCAAGATGCGTCTGTCATTAATGCTGGCAAACGCCCCCCCGTGGTTCTAGTTGCTTCCTCTCCTAAATCTGCGCTCTCTACGCGGCCGTCTGGCGACTTGCCGCCTGCTTTCAGTTTCTTGTTCCGTTTGTGTTTTGTGGAGTGAGCGTGCGGCTTTTCTGCGCGTTCGCTGCTGCCGCCGCTAACGTCGTGAGTCAGACATCAGAGGAGGAGGCGGCTGTGGTGCCGCTTTTCTTTCTTGCCTATTCTGCGGATATTTTATACGGCCGAGCCTCTTCGCTCCGAGACTCAGCGATGCGTGGGAATGTGTGACGCAAGAACTGCGCTCTGCAGAGCGCGCACCGAGCTCTGCGGTGTAGGAGGAGTGGAAGTGCCCAGCAGTGATGGCGCACGTTCGTACAACGTCGAAGAAAACGACAAAACAGAAAAAAAGAAAAGGAAAAAAAAATGCAAACGAACGTTTCGCATACACGGTTCGTTCATTTTCTAAGGGTGCTCAAATATTCGATATTTGAACAGAGATATAGTATAAGGAAAAGAAAGCTTGCAACCTTGCCAAAAACAAGAGAAAGGACGAACACGGAAACGAAAATAAAACAAGCAAAACACGAGACCTTTCGTGTGTGTTTTGTTTTTACTCTTCGTCACCTCGGTCTCCGTCGAGAAATTTCACCTGCAAGTTCGTGTCTCTTAAAAGTGCTGAAAAACATGCGTATTTTATTCTTTAATTGAATTGATGTTTATATACTTCTGGACAAACTCCTCCCGGAGAGCCCTTCGGACTTTCCACTTTTGCAGAGCGACATGTTTTCATTATTTTTCCGTTCGAAACCGCACCTTTGAAAACACGTCATTAAAAACAAACAAAACGGGGCAAGGAATTCATGAGCGAGCTTATGAATGATCCAACCTTTCCTTTCGTTTGAGAGCCTACGATGGGCACGAACTTCGTGACCGCACGCCAGAACCGCCACGTCGGCCGTGTATAACGAAATTAAAAATCTTGTAATTTTGCACACTTGGCAGTTGCACGCGCCGCGACCGTGGTTCACGCCGCCGCCTGACGGAATCGGTCACGCTTTGTTAAGCGCACAACGTTGGCACAACACATTTTGATGACGTAATGACGGACGCGCTTGAAGAGTGACGTCACGACCGCAAATTGCAAGAGGGACGCGCTGACGTCATGCACTCTGCCATGCCGTCGTTTGGTTCAAACTATGCCTATTCTGACGTCCATAGCAATGGAAGGGTGCCCGTGAAGAGTTGACTATGCGTTTCTATATTGCTTATTGTTGCACTTTCATACTATATACTGTGTGGAGCTAGTGATCAATATGTTGGATTGTTTTTTGACGAGCATATGTCCTAAAGAAGACACATGGATCATATTTAAAGGAAAAAGAAATGAAAAAGATAGAAAGTTCAACATCAGATTTAGAAGTGACGCGGCTTTAAAATTACGCCAAAAGGTTTATACCTGTTCTCCAGCTGGCAGAATTCAGGGTGTTAAAAAAATAATTTATAGAGCACTTAACGGTATTGCGCACGGATCTCAATACGAGAAGCGAGAACCACATCAGAAACAGGTATATTTTAACATAATGCCGTTTCGAAAAACTGGTATCAATTAGTTACTATAGCAAACATTATTATTCTATTAGCACTTTTAAGAAACTCTTCAAAACCAAACCTATAAAGCGCTGCCAAGGACACTTACAAATTGCAGGAAGATGACAAGCTTCCAGACGATTTCGCGAGTCTTACGTCACCAAAGGAAGCTAAAAACAAAAAAAATCATTAAAAAAGTGAACATAGATAAAATAAGGAGAGCGTGTTGGTTAAACATAGTACGGTATGTGTCTCTCGTGTTTGTAGTTGTGCGTTGTCCACCCACTAGCGTTCTGAAAAAACCTAGAAAAAGTAAAAAAGTGGTATTTTGAAAACGATGATCAATATACGTGACACATTTTGAGGTCTGTAATCGAATTTCTTTCATAGATATAAGATGTACACATATGTAATGTGTGCGTCGGAGTTAGGATTTTCCTTTTGTGTGTTTGTTTGTAATGAGAAGTGTTGGCATGCGGTGAGTCGCACTCTTTT